>NW_012115266.1:1895714-1896984 GCF_000951035.1 Colobus angolensis palliatus | reverse complement strand
CAGCATGGCCAGCAGGTCGTACCTGGCGGGATTTGTGGTTGGGGCTGGTTTGTGGCCAGGAGAGGGGCTGGCAGGAGACAAGGGGGACTGTGAGGCAGCTCCCACCCAGTGGTTGAAGCCCGATGCCCTGGCTGTGTGGCTCTCAGCTGGGTGGATAACCTCTCTGTGCCTCGGTTCTCTCATCTGTAAAGTAAGGAAACAAACAGTGCCAGCCTCCCAGAGCTGTCATGAGGATGAACGAGTGACCATGTAGGATGGGCTGGGTGCGTGTCACCTAACATCACCAGCCTTTGCAAGGAGAGCCCTGGGGGCCTGGCTGAGTCTTTCCCTTGCCTGGCCCACCCCAGGCCTAGTCTTGTGCCTGCTGCAGGCCCTTGACCCCTGACCCCACTGCACCTGTCTCCACAGGAGCGGAGGAGGTGCTGCTGCTGGCCCGGCGGACAGACCTACGGAGGATCTCGCTGGACACGCCAGACTTCACCGACATTGTGCTGCAGGTGGATGACATCCGGCACGCCATTGCCATCGACTACGACCCGCTGGAGGGCTACGTCTACTGGACAGATGACGAGGTGCGGGCCATCCGCAGGGCGTACCTGGATGGGTCTGGGGCGCAGACGCTGGTCAACACCGAGATCAATGACCCCGATGGCATCGCAGTTGACTGGGTGGCCCGAAACCTCTACTGGACCGACACGGGCACGGACCGCATCGAGGTGACGCGCCTAAACGGCACCTCCCGCAAGATCCTGGTGTCAGAGGATCTGGACGAGCCCCGAGCCATCGCACTGCACCCCGTGATGGGGTAAGACGGGCAGGGACTGGGGGGCCTGGAGCCTGGGCCAGGCCAAGCACAGGAGAGAGGGAGATTGACCAGGACGCATCATTCTGGAGCATTGTCTTGCATCAGAACCCGGAGGAGAGCTTGTTAAAACACTGGCAGCTGGGCCCCACCCCCAGAGTGGTGATTCAGGAGCTCCAGGGCGGGGCTGAGGACTTGGGTTTCTAACAAGCACCCCAGTGGTCCAGTGCTGCTGCTGGGTCCATGCGTAGAAAGCCCTGGAGACCTGGAGTGAGCTCTTCGTTCCCCAGCTTCAGTTTCCTTATCTGTAGAATGGAATGGTCCACCTGGGTGATTTCCAGGATGACAGTAGTGACAGTAAGGGCAGCCTCTGTGACACTGACCATAGTACAGGCCAGGCCTCTTTTTTTTTTTTTGAGATGGAGTCTCACTCTGTCGTCCAGGCTGGAGTGCAGTGGCGCGATCTCA
>NW_012115266.1:1891660-1895374 GCF_000951035.1 Colobus angolensis palliatus | reverse complement strand
CAGTCTTTTCATTCAGCAGGGGTAGGTACAGTTGTACAGTTGAGGACACTGAAGCCCAGAGAGGCTCAGGGACTTGCCCAGGGTCACACAGCAGGAGGTGGCAGGTGTGGGGCTGGGCCTGGCAGCGTGACTCTAGCTTTGCAGCACGGAAGTCTGTGAAAGCAGAGAGCTTGTCGGTCGGTAGGGGAGGCTTTCTGAGACCCGCCCCAGCGGCTCAAAGGGTAGTAGCCAGGAGCCTTCCTGGGGGCTCATAACCCGGAACACTGAATGGGAAACCCTGATGGGGGAGACGCACTGGAGCTGGGGGTGCCGATGGGACGTCCCAGAGGAGCTGGGAGGTCAGTAGCAGTGCTTCCTTCCATGGAGCACTTAGTGGGAGCCAGGTTTGTTTCCAGGCTCATGGCCCTGGGACCTGAAGCTCAGAAGGTGAAGGAACTTGCCCAGGGTGCCTGGCGGGCAGTGGCGGGCAGAGGATTTGCGGGCTGTGGAGCCTGTTCTCATGGCCCGGCCCTGGGGGTTGCGAGCGTGCTGGCCAGGGAGCTTTTCCTGCAAGTGGACTGGTGTCTAGAAGCCAGCGTGTCAGGCAGCAGGCAGCGGCAGCACAGCAGGCAGCGGGCAGGGCTCGAGCAGCCCTCTGTGGACCCTGGGGCACGGCAGCATGTGGGCGAGGGCTGCTCCATGTCAGTGGCTGAAGGGCTGGGTTGTGTCCCGACGAGGGCGAATGAGGGTAGGAAGTGGGGCTCCCTGGGGCTTTAGCAGGAGGAGGCACAAAAACTAGTTGCCAGCCACAGTGAAGGGAACCTGGCCCTGAGGTCAGGAGCTTGGTCGGGTCACTGCCTCCATGGGCCTCGGTGTCCTCATCTGTGAAAGAGGAAGGGATGGGGGAGCCGATTGCAAGGTCCCTCCTAGCCCTGGTTTCATGAGACTGAAGATCCCAGGGAAATGGGCTTGGCAGTCTGACGTGTGAGGTTGTGGGGTCCAGGGAGAGGCACCGAGCTGGAAACAGGAGGCAGAGGGGCTGGCCGGCTGCGTCAGCCAGCCAAAGCAGAGGCTGTGACCCGGGGCCCCAGAATCTCCACCCCTGAGCTGCCACCCCAGGATCTGGGTTCCCTCCTTGGGGGGCCCCAGGGAACAAGTCACCTGTCCGTTGCACAGGGGAGCCCTTCAGCTATGTGCAGAAGGTTCCGCTCTGCCCCTTCCTCCTCTGGGTGCTCAGCTCCTCCAGCCCACCAGTCAGACGTGAGGCTGTCCCGGACCCTGGGCAAGGTCGTTTCTGTCCACTGACCTTTGGAATGGGAGATGAGCTCCTGACTCCTGAGAGTCCAAGGGCTGGTGCGGTGAAACCCGCGCAGGGTGGCAGTGGGCATCCCTGTCCCAGGGGACCCTCCAGGGGCTCTGATCACTGGACTTGCCCCTGGCACGCTCAGTCCTCCAGCACTTACTGACACCAGCATCCACCAACACCAACATTTCCAAACACCAGCATTGACCAACACTGACATTTACCGACACCAACATTTACCAACGCCAGCATCTACCAACACACTTATCAATGCTGACATTTACCGACACATTTACTGACACCGACATCTACCGACACCGACATCTACGACACCATTTACTGACACCGATATTTACCGACACCGACAGTTACCAACGCCAAATTTCCCAGCGCCGACATTTACTGACACCAGCATTTACCGACACTCACGTTTACCAACACCTACATCCACTGACACCATTTATCAACACCGACATTTACCGACACCAAATTTCCCAGCGCCGACATCCGACATTTACCGACGCAGACATTTACCAATGCCGATGTTTACTGACACCAACATTTAGCCATGTGATGGGGACCAACTCGGGGACAGGCCTTGCCCTTGGCACTGGGGATGCCGCAGAGACCAGACGGACGCATGGAGTCATGGACTTCCGCTTCTTTTCCAGCCTCATGTACTGGACAGACTGGGGAGAGAACCCTAAAATCGAGTGTGCCAATCTGGACGGGCAGGAGCGGCGTGTGCTGGTCAATGCCTCCCTCGGGTGGCCCAACGGCCTGGCCCTGGACCTGCAGGAGGGGAAGCTCTACTGGGGAGACGCCAAGACAGACAAGATCGAGGTGAGGCTCCCGTGGACGTGTTTGATCCGGGAGGCCTGGCCCTGCCCGGCTGTCTCTGGGCTCCCGAGAGGCCAGGTCCGGCCACCCCCTGCAGCCAGACATATGTATTGGCGAGGCACTGATGGGTGCCTGTGCTCTGCTATTTGGCCAGATGGAATGTTTGAAAAAATAGTTACAGTGCTTTCTGACAAAAACGCCTTGAGAGGGTAGCACTACACAATGTCCTGTGGTTACGTTAAGATGTTACCATTGGGCTGGGCGCCTGTAGTCACAGCTACTTGGAGACTGAGGTGGGAGGATCGCTGGAGCCCAGGAGTTTGAGGCCAGCCCGGGCAAAGGGGACACAGGAATCCTCTGCACTGCTTTTGCCACTTAGTGTGAGCCTTACACTATTTCACAGTACAAAATTAAGACAAAAAAATTAATCACATGTCTACCACCCCACTGAAGACATAAAACATGGGTGTTGTTGAAGCCAGAGGCAGCCGCTGGCCTTAGTTTGGTGATTCGTTCCCAAGCGGTTGAAGACAGTTTTGTTCTTCCGTGGGTGTCGGTTGTCCCTGCGCTGGGTGCGGCCCCGCCCTGCCGCTGTGGTCGGGTTTCAGTGGCCTTGTCCAGTGGGCGTGCTTTGGCAGCTTGCTTTTTGCTCACCTGTGGAGCCTTTATTGAGCTTTTGTGTTTGTTTTGTTTTGTTTGTTTGTTTTTGTTGTTTTATTGTTGTTGTTGCCCAGGCTGGAGTGCAATGGCACGATCTCGGCTCACTGCAACCTCCGCCTTCCGGGTTCTAGTGATTCTCCTGCCTCAGCCTCCTAAGTAGCTGGGATTACAGGCGCCCGCCACCACGCCTGGCTAATTTCTGTATTTTTAGTAGAGACAGGGTTTCACCGTGTTGGCCAGGCTGGTCTCGAACTCCTGGCCTCAAGTGATCCACCCGCCTCGCCCTCCCAAGTGCTGGGATGACAGGCGTGAGCCACCGTGCCCGGCCTCTGTTGAGCATTTTTTTGAGGTGCTCTCGGTGCCAGTGATATGTTAGTTACATGTGTCCCTATCACACCATTGTCATCCATTGAGGTGACATTGCTGTCTCTCCTCGGGGTGGACGCCTCCCTTTGTTTCCAGCAACTTCTGAAGGATTTTCCTGAGCCACATCAGTCCTTGTTGACATCACCATCGGGGTCACCTCTGCTCTCCTCAGGGCTCCCAGGGGAGGCCTGAACCAGGCAGCTTGCAGGGCAGGGCGGGATGGAGAACACGAGTGTGTGTCTGTGTTGCGGGATTTCAGACCCTGCTTCTTAGCGGGAGGAGCATCAGCACCCTCAGGGTGGGGAACCCAGGGATGGGGGAGGCTGAGTGGACACCCCTCCCATGAAAACCCTAGAAGCTGCAGGTGTGGCCTGCTGGATGGAGCTCCTTGTAAATATTTTGTTTTTGGCAAGGCCCGTGTTTCCAGGCTGCTGAAGATGATTTGCCTTCACTCATCCCCTCTACCTGTGGGAGCAGGTCAGGGACTCGCGTGTCTGTGGCACACCGGGCCCGTGACCGGCGCTGTTCCGTGCACTGTCTGTGGCACACCGGGCCCGTGACCGGCG
>NW_012115266.1:1875406-1891359 GCF_000951035.1 Colobus angolensis palliatus | reverse complement strand
GGGCCCGTGACCGGCGTGTTCCGTGCACTGTCTGTGGCACACCGGGCCCGTGACCGGCGCTGTTCCGTGTACGGTCACAGCAGTGCTTTTCTTGAGAGAGGGTCTCGCTCACTCACCCAGGCTGGAGTGCAGTGGCATGATCATGGCTCACTGCAGCCTCCATCTCCCTGGGCTCAGGTGATCCTCCTGCCTCAGCCTCTGAGTAGCTGGGACTACAGACACACACCACCACGCCCAGCTAGTTTTTGTGTATTTTTTTTTTTTGTAGAGATGGGGTTTCGCCATGGTGCCCAAGCTGATCTCAAACTCCTGAGGCACAAACGATCCACCTGCCTCAGCCTCCCAAAGTGCTGGGATGACAGGCATGAGCTGTCACTCCCAGCTCAATGATTTTCTTTATTGTGGTAAAATAAACATAGCACAAAATTGATGATTTTAACCATATTAAAGTGAACAGTTCAGGCTGGGTGCAGTGGCTCACACTTGTAATCCCCGTACTTTGGGAGGCTGAGGCGGGCAGATCACCTGAGGTCAGGAGTTCGACACCAGCCTGGCCAACATGGTGAAACCCCGTCTCTACTAAAACTACAAAAATTAGCTGGGCATGGTGGCGGGTGCCTGTAGTCCCAGCTACTTGGGAGGCTGAGGCAGGGGAATCGCTTGAACCCGGGAGGCAGAGGTTGCAGTGATCCGAGATCGTGCCACTGCACTCCAGCCTGGGCGACAGAGCAAGACTCTTTCTTGAAAAAATAAATAAATAACAACGTTTTAAAAAGTGAACAATTCAGGGGCGTTTAGTATGAGGACAATCTCTGCTTCTGTCTACTTCTAGAAATCGTCTCCCCTGAAGGAAGTCCCATGTCGGTCAGCACTCACGCCCGTTCTCCCCTCGCTCTTAGCCTCTGTCAACCACTAATCTACTGTCTGTGTCTGGGGATTCGCTTCTTCTGGACATTTTGTGTGACTAGAATCCTGCAATACGTGGCCCCATGTGTGGCTTCTTTCCATAGCGTCGTGTTTTCAAGATTCATCCCCACATTGTCGCACGTTATCAGAACCTCATTCCTGACTGGGTGCAGTGGGTTAGGCCTGTAATCCTAACACTTTGGGAGGCCAAGGCAGGAGGATCACTTGAGGCCAGGAGTTTGAGACCAGCCTGGCCAGCATAGCAAGACCCCATCTACAAAAACATTTTTAAAGTTAGCTGAACGTGGTGGTGGGCACTTGTGGTCCCAGCTACCTGGGAGGCTGAGTTGGGAGGATCACTTAAGCCAGGAGGTCCAGGCTGCAGTGAGCTGTGATTGCACCACCGCACTCCAGCCTGGGCAGCAGAGCAAGACCCTTTCTCAAAAAAACAAAAAAGTTCCTTCCTTGTTGTGTCTGGATGACATCCCATTGTATGGCCAGAGCACATTTTGTTTGTCCATTTTTTGGGCGGTGGGCAGCAGTTTCCACCTTTTGTCTACTATGAATAATGCTGCTGTGAACATTTGAATGCAAGTTTTTGTTTGAACACCTGTTGTGAATTATTTGGGTATATGCGTAGGGGTAGGATTGCTGAGTTCTGTGGTAATGTTAGGTTTGACTGAGGAACCATTTTTTTTTTTTTTTTGAGACAGAGTCTAGCTCTGTCGCCCAGGCTGGACTGCAGTGGCGCGATCTCCGCTCCCTGTAAGCTCCGCCTCCCGGGTTCACGCCTTTCTCCTGCCTCAGCCTCCCGAATAACTGGGACTACAGGCTCCCGCCACCACGCCTGGCTAGTTTTTGTACTTTTTTTAGTAGAGACGGGGTTTCACCATGTTGGCTAGGATGGTCTCCATCTCCTGACCTCGTGATCCGCCCACCTCGGCCTCCCAAAGTGCTGGAATTACAGGCGTGAGCCACTGCGCCCAGACTATACTGTTGTCAATAGTGGCTATGCTGTTCTGTATCCCCACCGGCAGTGTGTGAGGGTTCTGACTTTACCTCCTCACCAACGCTTCTTTTCCATTTAAAAAAATATTCAGCCAGGTGCACTGGCTCACACCTGTAATCCCAGCACTTTGGGAGGCTGAAGTGGGCAGATCACCTGAGGTCAGGAGTTCGAGAGGAGCCTGGTCAACATGATGTAACCCTGTCTCTACCAAAAATATAAAAATTAGCCGAGTGTGGCGGTGGGTGCCTATAATTCCAGCTACTTGGGAGGCTGAGGCAGGAGAATGGCGTGAACCTGGGAGGCGGAGGTTGCAGTGAGCTGAGATCGCACCACTGCACTCCAGCCTGGGCCACAGAGTGAGACTCCGTCTCAAAAAAAAAAAAAAAAAGACCAACCGAGGAATTACAGTAGGGGTGTCATAGTAGCAGAGGGGAGGTTGTGGAGCAGGCCACCCTGTGGTCACGCACTGGAAACTCACTCCCTGATGATTTGGAGCTCATCACTGGGGGCCTAAGGAGAGATACTGAAGGATGAGGAGTGATGGCGCCAGGCATGGGTGACTTCGGTGGCCGGAACTTGGGGACTGTTGGGGTACTTTACTGCAGGCCTTCTCAGGGCCCTTCATATGCTTACATAGACTGTTTCTAAGAGGGGGATACATTGCTTACGCCTTCTCAGACTGCCTTATCAAGGGTCCCTTTCTTTCCCCGCTGTGGTCCTGGTGGCACACTCTCTGGGAACGCGCAGGTGGATGCTGAGACCCGCCCTGCCATCCACCTGCACATCCAGAGCTGACTTAGCCTCGAGATTCCTGCCAGCAGCTCCTCCTGCTCTGGGACACCTCGGATGTGCCCATGGAGACGCTGGTTCTGTGTTTTCTGCTGGAGTTTGGTGAGTCTTTTCCTCCTGCAAGTGGGCACCGCTCCTGGGTATGTCCGCAGGCTTCTGCGAGTCACGGCCGCTTCTCAGGTCCTTGCCCAGCGCCAGGAGCAAACCCTCCTGGTACTTTGTTCAGGGGTGGATGCGCCAGTGTTCCTGCTGTGGACCCCCGTCTCATGTGAGGGTCTCGGGCCTGCAGCCTCATTCAGCAAACACCCGCTGAGCATGCAGTGTGTTCCATCTGCGTCCCAGGCCATGGCGGGGACAGTGGCTGCTGCTGGTGTTGTGGTAGCTTCTGGGGCCTCTGGGGACAGCTGAGGTGTAAGGAGCCACGGCTCCCTGCGGGTGCAGTTGGACTCCAGGTGGAAGGGATGGTTGGGGGAGGTATAAATGGGGTCAGGAAGGAGACACATTTGGAACAATGCGAACATTTCTAAGATGCTGTGTCAGGAGGCAGCCAAGTGGCCAGCCCAGGTACTGAGGAGCCCACAGCAGCCCTGGACGTGTTTTGCCGCTCACCTTTGCTGGAGAGTGGCGGGAGAGAGGATTCAGTTCCGCGCAGTGGCGTGCGCAGCTGGTCTCTGTGGAGCTGGGCGCTGGAAGGAACGTGCTTTCTGGGGGGCTAGCCGGGCCCTGCCTTTGAGCAGACGATCAGGCTCCAGGTTTTCAGCTCCTGGTGCATGAAAGGACTTCTTGGGCAGCTGTGGCTGATCCCTTGATGAACTGGGAGAAGAACAAAGGTCTATGAAATGAGGTTTCATGTGGATGGCATTAGAGACGCCCACATCAGGTTTATAGAGTGGAGCAGAGATGGCGGATGGGTCTGGGAGGCCCCTCCTGCTGGTCTTGTCTGTGACAGCTGTCCTGGGAATCAGCTTCCAGGCCGCCCCAGCAGCCTGACTGACACACACAGGGGTTTTAGCCCCATCCTGTGACCAGCTGTTGCCATCATCAGTGACAGCTGGGAGTGGCGGTGGCGCCAGCCCTGGGCGTCCTCCTCACCTGCCAGGGCCCACCCAGGGCAGTCCTGACACCCGCGGGTTGCTTGGAGCTGCATTCGGGTCCTGCCCCGTCGTATGTGAGGCCCGAGTGGTTGTGGGCTGAGGCCCCCTGGATGCAGCCCCACCTCCCTTCTGCTTCCCATAGCTGCCTCTTCTCACTGTTTTTCCAACCTCCTAGGCTAGGACTTCCAGTGTTGTGCTGGCTTTGCCCCTGGGACACCTCCTTAGCCCTCTTCCTCAGTCTAGAGCCCCGGAGGTTGGAAATTCTGGCCCCTGGGACACTTGCAGCCACACTCAGCTTCTCCTGTGAGCCTCCAGCGTGTCCCCTCAGGACCAAACCCTCACGTTCTTGCCTCCCCGCCCACCTGGGCTCAGCCAGGGGAAGGCCTGGCTGGGAGCGTCTCCCCTCTGCCCTGCCACGGCTTTTATATCCTGTGCCACAAGACACGACTGTGTGTGAAAGTGGCAGGGTCTGGCATCTCTGTGGGTCTCCGAGGCCCACGCTCCAGTGCCGCGCTTCCCACCCGCTGGCCGTGCCCTCATGCTGAGCCAGGGACAGCCCAGCCCTTTCTCAAACCCCAGCCCTGTGTGTCCAGCTGCCCCCGGCCCTCTCCCCTGGAAGCCTGGGTCACTCTAGCCGTATGCCGTGATGCGGACAACCTGCCTCCTTGGCTGCCCAGGGAAGATCCTCTTTCCAAATGGCGACACCTGGTCCCTGCCAGGAAGCTGGAAGCTGTGGCCCTTCCACGCCCCTCCAGGGTTTGTGCGCTTGCTTGCCCGAGTTCCCATCGCCATCATCATCATCACCATCATCATTGTCATTTTGCTTGTCTGTGAGCCGACCTGGTCTCCCAAAGCAGAGACCCTCTGAGGTCCAGCTTGAGTTGGGGTCTCCATGCTGACCCCTGATGGGAACTCGGGACGTACCAGGTCTGGGTCAGGAGTGACCCCCAAACCTCGTGCCCTTTGACAGGCACCCCTGACTTTTGCTAAGTGGGTGGAGGTGACATCACTCACAGCAGGAGTCATGGGACAGGGTCTGTTGGCTGCACTGTGCTCCCAGGGATCTGGGGAGAGGCTACACCCCTGGGCTTTGGCACTGCAGAGCCGTGTGTGTGTGTGTGTGTGTGTGTGTGTTTGCACACGCATGCATGTGTGTATAAGACCTTTTTTAATTACATGAAGCAAGATAACTGTTGCCATTTACTTTTGGGTTTTGTGTTCGACAGAGTGAGATACTTCTTCCCTCAGACAACAGAACTCTCCCTTTAAACACGTGCTGTCAGAGGGGTGGGTCTTGGGCTCATGTCTGTTTGCACAAGTGAGTCAGAGGAAACACAGGGTTCTTCATAGAAACACTGCACAGCAGGCGACTGTCCAGAGTCAGCCTGTAGGATGGCGGCAGCCCTGCCCCTCAGAGCACAGCTAGGGTGGGCTGCTTTGGGATCTCCTGTCCTTCTCTCCCACCTGGCAGCCGGCAGCTGGCACATTCCTTGGTGTGCTGGTTAGGGGGGTGCGCACCTACTGTGCTCACCCTGGGAACGGGACAGAAGCTGACAGCTCGGAGAGGACAGGGCTTGTACCCTTCGGTGGCCTCTGGCTGGACCATCTCATTGTCCTCAGACACAGCCTTTCGGGTCTAGTTTCATTTCCTGAGAAACAAGTGCACAGAACTCCTCGAGCAGGAGTCCAGTCGAGCTGCGGCCCCGGCCAGATCCAGCCCTGCCGCCTGTCCTCACACCATGCTGAAGCTGAGTGGTTTTTACAGTTTTTAATTACTTGAAAAAAAAATCAAAAGGAGGTTTCGTGACCCATGAAAATTATATGGAATTCAAATTTCAGTGTCCATAAGTAGTTTCTTGAGACAGGGTCTCGCTCTGTCACCCAGGCTGGAGTGCAGTGCTATGAGCATGGCTCACTGTACCCTTGACCTCCCAGGCTTGAGCGATCCTCCTGCCTCAGCTTCCTGAGTAGCTGGGACTACAGGTGCATACCACCATGCCCTGCTAATTTTTTTTTTTTTAATTTTTAGTAGAAACAAGGTCTTTCTATGTTGCCCAGGCTGTTCTTGAACTCCATCTTGGCCTCCCAAAGTGCTGGGATTACAGGCTGGAGCCACGGAGCCTGGCCTGTCTTTGTTTTTTTACTGATCAAGTTTTGCCGGGTGTGGTAGTATGTGCCTATAGTGATTTGGGAGGCAGAGGTGGGAGGATTGCTTAGGCCCAGGAGTTTGAGGCTGGGCTCAAGTGATCAAGAGGTGAACTATGATTATGTCACTGCACTCCAGCCTGGGTGACACAGCAAGACCCTATCTCTAAAAAAAATATTTAAAAAGCACTGGGTGTGCTGGTTCACGCCTGTGGTCCCAGCTACTTCGGCAGCTGAAGTGGGAGGATCTCTTGAGCCCAGAAGTTGGAGGTTGCAGCGAACCAAGATTGTGTCACTACATTCCAGCCTGGGTGACAGAGCCCAGACCCTGCCTCTTAAAGAAAAAAAAAATGGGGCCGGGCACGGTGGCTCAAGCCTGTAATCCCAGCACTTTGGGAGGCCGAGACGGGCAGATCACGAGGTCAGGAGATTGAGACCATCCTGGCTAACACAGTGAAACCCCCGTCTCTACTAAAAATACAAAAAACTAGCTGGGCGAGGTGGCGGGCGCCTGTAGTCCCAGTTACTCGGGAGGCTGAGACAGGAGAATGGCGTAAACCCGGGAGGCGGAGCTTGCAGTGAGCTGAGATCCGGCCACTGCACTCCAGCCTGGGCCACAGAGCGAGACTCTGTCTCAAAAAAAAAAAAAAAAAATGTGTTGGAATACAGCCGTGCCCGTTCAGTCACATGCTCTCCATGCTGCTTTCGTGCTCCAGAGACACTTATGGCCTGAAAGCTGAAAATATTTTCTATCCTTTACAAAAAAGTTTGCCGACCTCTGCCCTGGAAAATTTGTCTCCCAAGTTCTGTTCCGGTGCTGGCGTTCCTGGGTGTCCTAAATTTGGCCCTGTTATTTCTGAACTCTGCTTTGGCCATGTTCCCTCCCAGGAGCCAGGACGGGCACGTTCTCTGAGTCTTGTCCTCTGACGCTCAGAGGCTTGGCTTGGCTTGGCTCAGGCATTCTTGGAAAGGTCTAGCTCCAGGAAAGGCAGATGCCTCCAGAGTCGGCCCAGAGGGAAGCTGCCCCGGGTCTGGGGGAGGCCTGACCCAGCAGAGTAGCTTTTGCAGACGGCTTGGACTGGTCAAGGTGTGCTGAAAGTTGTCCTCAGAAGGCTGCGCTGGGATTTCCTTCCTCCAGTATTAGGGCAGCTGAGAGCTGCTGTGAGCCTGATGTTTTCCAAGTTGGCAGGTCCATAGGGTGCCCCGGGATTCTGGAATCTGGGTGGAAAGTAGGGGGCTTGGAGGAGTGTCTTGGGTTCTGGAATCCAGGTGGAAAGTGGTGAGGTTCAGGGAGTGACTTCTGAGCCACCATAGGGGTCTCTGTGGGAGCCTCTGCCCATCCAGGAGATTCCGCAGGCCCTGCCAGCCCAGAGCCCGTGTCTTGCGCTTCCCGAGGGTACAGCCAGCCCCAGCGGGTGGGACAGCCCGTTGCCTCCTCTCACTTTGTTTTGGGGCCATCTGGGAGTTTGGAGCAAGGGTAGAGAGGGAGGAAGTGGCTGCCAGCCATTGCCCAGCACCCTTGTTTGCGCTGGGCCCTCTGTGGGCTTTCATTGCTCTTGAATGAAGCCAGGGAAATGGACTTCCTCACCTCACTTCAGTTCAACGTGTCTGGAAATTTGGTTATTAAAATTAGGGAAGTGTGGAAATAGAGCAAGAGAAAAATCTCTCCAAGAGATAATAGTGACCTCTGGGCCAGGCGCGGTGGTTCACGCCTGTAATCCCAGTACTTTGGGAGGGTGAGGTGGGCGGATCACCTGAGGTCGGGAGTTTGAGACCAGCCTGACCAACATGGAGAAACCTCCGTCTCTACTAAAAAAAAAAAAAAAAAAAAAATTAGCCAGGCGTGGTGACCCATGCCTATAATCCCAGCTGCTCAGGAGACTGAGGCAGAAGAATCACTTGAACCTGGGAGGCAGAGGTTGCAGTGAGCCGAGATTGTGCCACTGCACTCCAGCCTAGGCAACAAGAGTGAGACTCTGTCTCAAAAAAAAAAAAAAAAGTGACCTCTGGCCAGGCGCGGCATCCCAGCACTTTGGGAGGCCGAGATGGGCAGATCGCTTTAGCACAGGAGTTCGAGACCAGCCTGGCCAATGTGGTGAAACCCCATCTCTACAAAAATAAAATAAAACGTAAGAGATAATAGTGACCTTTTGGTAGATTGAAACCTGGAGTGCTTTCTTTTTCTAAATGCGGATTCTTCGTGGTGTTTGTGTACTGTGCCGATGTCCCTCCCCCAGCCCCGTTATTGTGAGTGGAAGAAGGGGCGAGGGTTCCCCCGGTACTGTGAGCCCCTCCTCTCACGCTGGGTGTCCTTGGAGAAGCCTGCACTTCCTCCTTGTGCGCCAGGGCCGGGTCCCTCCTTGGCGTGGTTCTGTGCTGCTGCGATGGGGCCAGCCCCTCAGGTGTTTTTGAGTGTCACACACGGGCGTGTGCATTCATGGCCTTTGCGTGTCTTCCTGTTGTGGAGGCAAAACGTGAAGAACCCTAGACGATCTTGGGACCAGGGCTCCGTCACCTGCTGTTCACTGCTCACCAGAGCATCCAGGAGTGGGCGGAGAGCTCGGACTTCCAGGCACGGCCGCAGGGGCTGGTCTAACCATGCTTCCGCCGGCCTGCTCGTCAGAAACGCCTGTTGGGAGCTGTTACCGTGATCCTGTACCTGGGCCCTAGAACCGCCTGTTGGGGGCTGCTGTCATGATCCCACACCTGGGCCCTGGGCCTTCTGATTCTGACTTCATTGCTCCAGGGTGGGGCCAAACCGCTGTTTCCTGTTTGGTTGTTTCCTCTCTGACGTTAGCCACTGGGCTAGTCTGAGCCCCTCAGTTACAGGTGGAGAAATTGAGACCCCTGGGGGTGCGAGGACTTGCCAAGGAACCAGAGCCCCTTAGGGCAGAGCTGGGGCAGGGCCTGGCTTTGGGTCCCGGAGCTGCTGGTCCCCTTCCCGCTCTCCTGGCAGCTTTTTTTTGAGACAAGGTCTCACCCTGTGACCCAGGCTGAAGTACAATGGCATGATCTCAGTTCACTGCAACCTCCGCCTCCTGTGTTCTGGCGATTCTCCTGCCTCAGCCTCCCAGGTGCCCACCAACACTGCTGGCTAATTTTGTATTTTTTAGTAGAGATGGGGTTTCACCATGTTGGCCAGGCTGGTCTTGAACTCCTGACCTCAAATGATCCACCTGCCTCGGCCTCCCAAAGTGCTAGAAGTACAGGCTGGGATTACACTGCACCCGGCCCTGGCAGCTTCGTCCTGTGCCATCCAACAACAGATGACCGAAGTCTTTGCTTCTTAACATGCATTCCATCTGCCTTACAGTTTCGCCACCTGCAAAACAGAGGACCTGTTGCTTTTCTGGTAAGATGGAAATGTAATCTGGCCGCAGGAGGCCCGTGGAAGCTCGTCTTTAATGGCCTTGGGTCTCTTTCATCCTGTCCTGAGAGCTGGAGAACTTGGATGTTGCTCCTAACCCCAGCCTTCCTGTTAACATACATTTCCGCAGGCTCACGGATCACCAGAACCACGTCCTATCCCATGCGGCTGTATGCTTCCATTGGTTCAGGTGTTCTTACCTTGACAGTATTTTCTCCTCTGCAACGTTTGCCGTGGTTGCTTTTAATCAGCATTGACTCCTCAAGAAAAGTATTTAGCTGTTACATCTCAGTGGAGACAGGGTGGGAAGCATCTGAGACCTTCAGGCTTAGACTTAGAACCAGAAGTGCCCTCAGAGGTCATTGCGTCCTAACCCAGCAGGAAATGAATTCAGAGAGAAGTGGGAGAACCTTGCCCCAGGTCCTTACATTTGCTCCAGGTCTTGCCCCAGGTCTTGCAGTTGCTCTGTGTGGTGGGTGTGATCTGATTGCTGCACCTGGGGCAGGCATTGCTAATTGATCCCAGGACTCCTTCCTGCAGAGCACACCCTGGTTCTCCAGGCAGCCGCTGCCTGTCAGTCTGCAGTGGTTGGGAGAGGATACCTGCTTGCCTGGTCTGTTCCAAATCTTGCTGCTCATCCCAGCACAGGTGGGGGAGGCTATGGGAAAGGGATCTTCATCTGGCCCTGTCACTGTTCTATCAGCTGGGGATGTGGCATCCTAGTGAAAATGTCTTGGCCAGGCGCGGTGGCTCACGCCTGGAATCCTGGCATTTTGGGAGGCCGAGGAGGGCGGATCACTTGAGGTCAGGAGTTTGAGGCCAGCCTGGCCAACCAAAAATACAAAAATTCACCAGGCGTGGTGGCAGGCACCTGTAATCCCAGCTACTCGGGAGGCTGAGGCAGGAGAATCGCTTGAACCCAGGAGGCGGAGGTTGCAGTGAGCCGAGATCTTGCTACTGCACTCCAGCCTGGGCAACAGAGGGAGACTCTGTCTCAAAATCTCAAAAAAAAAAAAAAAACTAAAGAAAGCGTCATCTATCTGGCACCCCTGGGGAACCATTATACCTGGTGTTCTATGGCACCTGGCACGGTGCGGGTGAAGCTGAGGCTCTTGGGCATTGAACCTGTCTTGTTTGGAGCAGCTCAGGCCCCAGGGAGGGTTAGGGTTGGTTCTCGTCGGCATGGCCCTGGCCCGTCCAGACCTTTATCTCTGCCGTCCTGCAGGTGATCAATGTCGACGGGACGAAGAGGCGGACCCTCCTGGAGGACAAGCTCCCCCACATTTTCGGGTTCACGCTGCTGGGGGACTTTATCTACTGGACTGACTGGCAGCGTCGCAGCATTGAGCGGGTGCACAAGGTCAAGGCCAGCCGGGACGTCATCATTGACCAGCTGCCCGACCTGATGGGGCTTAAAGCTGTGAATGTGGCCAAGGTCGTGGGTGAGTCCAGGGGGGCGCAGCCGTGGCTCAGCCATGCAGACTTGCATGAGGAGGAAGTGACGGGTCCAAGCCTGGGCATAAGTGTTGAGCTGAGGTGCTCCGTCCTGGGGAAGGGCAGGACAGGAAAGGTGACAGTATCTGGGCAAGGACAGATGGGAAGGCACCAAGAATGTTGATTAGGGAATGGTTATGGACTAGGAATGTCGGGAACAATGGTTAGAAAGTGACTAACATTTGTCCCGTGCTATGTGCCTGGCCCTGGCTGGGAGCCTTTGTGCCCAGAGTGACCCTGTCTGCGAATGTAGTTCTGTGCCTTACTTGCACTGGGGAACGGGAGGCAGAGCTGTGCAACTCACAGGTGCCGAGCTCAGGACTCACTGCTGGGTCTGCCTGGGCTGGGCTGTGCTTGTTGCCCTGTGGCCAATGCACGCGTACCTTTCACCTGAAAGCCAGGATCCACAGTACGCTCCCCGAGGGGGTCGTTGTCTGGCACGATGATTTGTCTCTTCCTGAAGAGGTGATAGAGTTACACTGGAGAGAGCAGCGTCCAGGTGCGGCAGGGGCTCTGTGTCCGGCTGGGGCCCGGGGTCCTGTGCTGCACCTGCTTGTCAGAGTCACTCAGTAAATCTTGATGAAGGATGAGAGGACAGGGGACGTGGTGCTTGCTGCTGCATTGCCTGCAGTCCTGGGTGAGATGCCTGGATTGACTGTGCTCCCCGTGGGGTGGATGTGATGTTAGCTGTGATGGTAGATCCCTGACTTTAAAATACGAGGGAGCTGGGAATTGAGGGAGCAGGTTGGGGCAGAAAGGACAGCCTCGCAGAGGCCTGTAGCTGAGGCAGTGCGGGCGACCCCAGGAGCAGTAAGTGCTTCCGTCACAGGCTTCGTCGCACCCTCCAGTCCTCATGCAGAGGCTGGAATCCATGAATTTAGTTTTCCCAGCCTCCTTTAAAAACCCATTCATGCCGGAGCAGTGGCTCACATCTGAAATCCCACCACTTTGGGAGGCTGAAGCAGGCAGATCACTTGAGGTCAGGAGTTTGAAACCAGCCTGACCAACATGGTGAAACCCCATCTCTACTAAAAGTACAAAACAAACAAACAAAAAAAATGAGCTGGGTGTGGTGTCACACGCCTGTAATCCCAGCTACTCGGGAGGTTGAGGCAGGAAAATCGCTTGAACCCAGGAAATGGAGGTTGTAGTGAGCCGATATTGTAACACTGCCCTCCACCTGGGCAATAGAGCGAGACCCTGTCTCATAAAGAAAAAGAAAAAAAAAAAAAAGAACATTTATGCCAGGTGCGGTGGCGCATGCCCGAAATCCCAGAACTTTGGAAGGCTGAGGCAGGAGGATCACTTGAGCCCAGGAATTTGAGAGTGTCTCTGCTGGGCAACATAGAGAGACCTTATCTCTACCAGAAAAAAAAAAAGTACATAAAATTAGCTGGGCATGGTGGCATGTGCCTGTGGTCCCAGCTACTTAGGGGGCTTTAGGGGACTGATGTGGCAGGATCACCAGAGCCTGGAGGCAGAGGTTGCAGTAAGCTGAGATCATATCACTGCACTCCAGCCTGAGTGACAGAGTGAGACCCTGTCTCAAAAAAAAAAAAAACATTTATCCACCATGGAAGGTGAGACTGACCTGTGAGGGATTGTTCGAAGAAAAAAAATAAACCCCAGAGATATAAGACAAAAGGGTGCCTCCATGGGGGTGTGATTTAAAGCTAAGAAATTGGGCTTCTTCCCCCTCCGTTCTCACCCCATAGTTTACTAAAGGAGATAGGGGAAAAGATTCTTTTTTTGGCTCAAGTATTTAACACTAAATTAAAGCCAATTTTAACAGTACTTTGGTTGATGAGTGAAATTAACAAACTGGCCAAAAATAAACGAATGCTGTCTGTTCTGTGTGAAAAAGAGGCAGCTTTTGTCCTGCTGGGTGAACGTGAGTTTTCAGGGTTGCCGGGAAGGTCTGTGAATCGGAGGAAGGGCCGAGCTGGGACTCTCAGGAGCCGAGGCCCCAAGGACTTGCCCGGTCCCTGCCCCAAGGCGTTAACTGTTTTCTTCCTGGGCCGGATCGCAGGCCAGGAGGCTGGACCGCTGGGCTGGCACTCTTGCGGTGCTGCTCCCTGACTTCCTGACCACGCTCCTTCAGCAGCCTCTCTGCACTTCAGTTTCCTCGAATGAAAAATGGGCATTGTGATGAAAATAGCTCCTACCTCCAAGGTGGATGGAGTGAGTTCAGACAGGTGACTCTCTGGGACCAGTGCCTGGTGCCTGACAAGGTCCGGTCAGAGCCTGCACTGCTGTTACTGTTACTGACCCTTGACCGTACCAGGGGAGAACTTGGTCGCCATTGCCAGGCGTGTTCCCGCCACCCCCAGCTACTGTCCCCGTTTGACGTGTGGCAGGAATAAAGCTGTGCACGTTGGAGCTTTTGTCCCATCCTGGCTTTAAGGTGAAAGGTGTGTGTGTGTTTGAGGGTTGAGCCTGGCCAGGGGAACGATAATCACAGCCCAGCCCAGCCATGAGGTCGAACGCAACCCGGGGGTGAGTCCTGAGCTCAGCACCCCTGAGCTGTGTGGCTCACGGCAGCATTCACTTGGTGGCTTGGCCGCACCCCTTTCCCTGCTGGGCTGTTGGTGTTTAGATTGGAGCCTCCGTGTTCGCTTCCAGGAACCAACCCGTGCGCGGACAGGAACGGGGGGTGCAGCCACCTGTGCTTCTTCACGCCCCACGCAACCCAGTGTGGCTGCCCCGTCGGCCTGGAGCTACTGAGTGACATGAAGACCTGCATCGTGCCCGAGGCCTTCTTGGTCTTCACTAGCAGAGCCGCCATCCACAGGATCTCCCTCGAGACCAACAACAACGACGTGGCCATCCCGCTCACCGGCGTCAAGGAGGCCTCAGCCCTGGACTTCGACGTGTCCAACAACCACATCTACTGGACGGACGTCAGCCTGAAGGTAGCGAGGGCCAGACGTGCACGCAGACAGCCTGGGTGGGCGAACCTTGCCTCTGTTCCCGCCTCAACTAAGGCTTCAGAGACTTTTCTTAAAGCACTGCCATATTTATTGTAACTCAGTTTAAGCCAATCAAATATGAGCAAGCTTATTTAAAAAAGAACAGATGATTATAGTGAGCAAATCCGGTAGACGCCCCAGAGCTCTTGTGAAATGCTTGTGTGAACGTGAAATGTTTGTTGTCTGTTGAGCTTGACTTCAGAGACTCCACCCGCTCCCTCGTCAGCGCCCGTTTGCTCTGCAGACTCTTTCTTCATTTATAGTGCAAATATAAACATTCAGGACAAATACAGGAAGACTTTTTTTTTTTTTTTTTGAGACGGAGTCTTGCTCTGTCGCCCAGGCTGGAGTACAGTAGCGTGATCTCAGCTCACTGCAACCTCCGCCTCCCAGGTCCAAGCGATTTTCCTGCCTCAGCCTCCTGAGTAACTGAGATTACAGGCACGTGCCACCATGCCTAGCTAGCTTTTTTATATTTTTAGTAGAGACGGGGCTTCACTATGTTGGCCAGACTGGTCTCGAACTCCTGACCTCAGGTGATCTGCCCACCTCAGCCTCCCAAAGTGCTGGGATGACAGGTGTGAGCCACTGCGCCTGGCCTAGAAAGACTTTTTGCCTCTAAAGAAGGGTTTAGCAAACTGGTCCATGGGCTGGCCTTCTGATTGTGTAAAGAAAGTTTGATTCGTGGCTGGGTGCAGTGGCTCATGCCCATAATCCCAGCACTCTGGGAGGCCAAGGCGGGCGGATCACCTGAGGTTGGGAATTTGAGACCAGCCTGACCAATGTGGAGAAACCCCATGTCTACTAAAAATACAAAAGAAATTAGCTGGGCACGGCGGTGCACGCCTGTAATCCCAGCTACTTGGGAGGCTGAGGCAGGAGACTCACTTGAACTGGCAGGCGGGGGTTGTGGTGAGCCGAGATGGCACCATCGCACTCCAGCCTGGGCAACAAGAGCGAAACTCTGTCTCAACAAAAAAAAGAAAATTTGATTGGTGCACACCAAAGCGCATTTGTTTGTGGATTGTCTGTGGCAGTTTTTGTGCCGCTGAGTTGAGTTGTGGCAGATCTGTATGGGCTCTAAAAACTAAAATATGTACCATCCGCCCCTTTACAGAAAAAGTGTGCTGACCTCTGTTCTAAAGTATTGGACAACTACAATGTTTGCTCATTTATTACTCTACTATTTGTTTTCTGGATTTTTGTTTGTTTGTTTTTGAGATAGGGTCTCCCTCTGTCACTCAGGCTGGAGGGCAGTGGTGTAATCTCAGCTTACTGCAGCCTCGACCTCCTGGGCTCTAGTGATCCTCCCACCTCAGCCTCCCTAGTAGCTGGGACTACAGGCACGCACCACCACACCTGGCTGACTTTTATGTTGTGGAGATAGGGTTTCCCCATGTTGCCCTGGCTGGTTTCAAACTCCTAGGCTCAAGCGCCTGCCTCAGCCTCCCAAAGTGCTGGGATTACAGGTGTGAGCCACTATGCCCAGCTTATTCTATTATTTGTATTACATATCTTTAAAAGATTTTTTATGACTTTAAGTCACAAGCGTTCTTTGTAGAAAAAAGAAAATATATAGAAAAGTATAAAAACTAAAATAAAAATTGTTCA
The DNA here is from genome assembly GCF_000951035.1 of Colobus angolensis palliatus. Classification (NCBI taxonomy): domain Eukaryota; kingdom Metazoa; phylum Chordata; class Mammalia; order Primates; family Cercopithecidae; genus Colobus; species Colobus angolensis. The sequence continues at coordinate 1,875,975 of NW_012115266.1, read as the reverse complement.
TAACCTCTCCAGCCAGAGACGACCGTTGCTGACACCTCAGCATATTGCCTTCAAGTCTTTTTCTCTAAGATAGCATTTCTCATCATCACAGACTTATGCTACACAGAATTCTGTATCCTGATTTTTTCACTTGACGTTACAACAGGTATTTGACGACGCTATGACACACTCTTTCGCACAATCTTTAAAACGTGTGAAATACTCCACTGCACAGATGTTCCCTTTTAGGCTTAACTGTTCTTTTATTATCTGTGTGCTGGTTACAGCCGGGCACAGTGGCTCATGCCTGTAATCCCAACACTTTGGGAGGCTGAGGCAGGAGGATCACTTGAGCCCAGAAGTTTGAGACCAGCCTGGGCAACATAGTGAGACCCCATCTCTACAAGAAACTTTTTTAATAAGTCGGGTGTAGTGGTACACAGCTGTAGTCCCAGCTACCCAGGGGGCTGAGTTGGGAGGATTGCTTGAGCCCCAGGAGGTTGATGCTGCAGTGACCTGAGATTACACCACTGCACTCCAAGCTGAGTGACAGAGCAAGACCTGTTTGCATGAGGAAATATATATATATA
>NW_012115266.1:1854623-1874941 GCF_000951035.1 Colobus angolensis palliatus | reverse complement strand
CAGGGGGTGGAGGTTGCAGTGAGCTGAGATCGCACCATTGCACTCCAGGCTGGGCAAGAAGAGTGAAACTCCGTCTCAAAAAAAAAACCAAAAAGATGCTTGTTCCTAAAACGTGGCCCTTTTCCTCTTCACCTGCTGCCAGACCATCAGCCGCGCCTTCATGAATGGGAGCTCGGTGGAGCACGTGGTGGAGTTTGGCCTTGACTACCCCGAGGGCATGGCCGTTGACTGGATGGGCAAGAACCTCTACTGGGCGGACACCGGGACCAACAGGATCGAAGTGGCACGGCTGGACGGGCAGTTCCGGCAAGTCCTCGTGTGGAGGGACTTGGACAACCCGAGGTCGCTGGCCCTGGATCCCACCAAAGGGTAAGGGTTTGCCTGTCCCGTGTGTCCTCATGTCCACCTCTCTGTATGAGACAGTGCGGGGGTGCCAACTGGGCAAGATGGCAGGCTGCCCATGTGGCCCTCGGTGATTAGCCTTGATGATGTCCAGGACTGGTAGGACCCTCAGAGGTCATGGAGTTCATTCGTGGAGCACGGGCTGAGGCTGTGTCAGGCCTAGTGCTGGCTGCTTTCACCTGGGCCGTCTCACCAAAGCGTCCATGGAGCCTCAGTATCTGTGTCAGTTTTACAGATGCAGAAACAGGTTCAGAGAAACCCAGTGGCTTGCCTAAGGTCACATACCGAGTTTGAGCAGAGCTGGGCCAGGAAGTGCTGTCTTAGGCTCCCAACCAGGCCTCCTTGCTTTGTACTCTTTTGCCAAAACCACAATCCAGAATTGACTTTGAGGTCCCCGGACCTCAGGCTCCTCCGAAATGGCCTCTTGGAGGCTGCTGAGCCACAGCTTAGGACCCACCTCGAGAAGTAAACGTGTTTGTAGCTGCCGGGCGTCCTGGCGGCCATGCCTTGGGCACTGGGGTCAGACAGGCCCCAGTGGGGGGCGTCTCTGTGGACTTGAGTTTTCTCTTCTGTGCAGTGGGCACAGTGACCAGCCCGTAAAGCATCTGTGATGTGTGCAGCAGCCCAATCCCTGCCTGTCACCTGCTCTGCTAGGGAAGGAAGACTTCAGGATGGCAGGACATAGAAAGAGGTCCAGGTTTTAGAGCAAGGGCAGGTCAAAGTTAGAAAATTCTGGAATGAGGATGTGCATTTCCTCCTCTGAATCTGCTAAAAGACGAGGGAAGGAGGGGCTGCTGGGGGAGGAGCCCAGAGCCGAGTTTACGTCCGGATCCTGCAAGGCCTCCCCTGCCCTGAGGTCTTGTTTTGTGATGTACTCGTGTCCATCCTGGTTTCTGCCATGTCCCCAACATCCGGCCAAGCTTAGGGGGATGTTCCAGCACACACTCGCCCTGTCTGTGCGCCTGTTTTTGTGTCTGTCCTGTACATGGGTATTCACTCGCCTTACGAGTGAGCCACTGTGGAAATTCAGGGAAGTGGCCCAGTGACCACCCCTGGAGTGTGGCAGGGGGCGAGGGTCTCACCCTTCCCTGCTTCCTGTGCGTGGCTTTCTCCAGGACGGGGAGGGCTGAGCTGAAGAGATGGGGGCAGTTGCGTCCCCCCGCCACCCGCTGTCCTGCGGTGAGAGTGGACTCACCGAGCCTGCCCTTCTCCCTTGTGCCTTCCAGCTACATCTACTGGACCGAGTGGGGCGGCAAGCCGAGGATCGTGCGGGCCTTCATGGACGGGACCAACTGCATGACGCTGGTGGACAAGGTGGGCCGGGCCAACGACCTCACCATTGACTACGCTGACCAGCGCCTCTACTGGACCGACCTGGACACCAACATGATCGAGTCGTCCAACATGCTGGGTGAGGGCCGGGCCGGGGCCTGCTGGTCGTGGAGGGCGGGGCAGCTGGACGTTGGCCACCTCCCAGCCCCGCCGCACATGCCCTGTGGCCTGCAATTCCCCAGCCTGGCAGGAGTTGTGGCCACACCTTCGCCTGCCCAGCAGCCTCACCCTCTGCTGTGGGGGTTGTCCCTGTCCACCCCTGGGTGCCGTTGCTGCGGTTGTGTTGGGAGAGGCTCTGGTGACAGCTGTTTCCTGTGCACCTGCTGAGCGCCAGGTCGCAGCTAATCCCTGTGCCAGGACTCTAACGCACGTGGTGGAGGTTTTCACTGCTGGGAAAGCTGAGGCCTGAGGAAGCCACATGACTTGCCTTAGGTCACAGAGCTGGTGAGTTCAGGATCTCCCCGAGACACCAGGGCCGGCACTCAATCCCCACCCAGCCCTGAGCCCCACCGTGTGTAGGGATCGTGCTGGGAGTGTCCACATGCCCGGGGCCCAGGGGCTGGTGCTCTCATCTCCTTTCTCCAGATCATGAGAATGAAGCTCAGGGAAGTTTGAAAAAAAACTTATCCCAAGTCACACAGCGGCAGGAGCAGGATTTGAACCCAGAGCAGGGGACTGCACACTCTGTTCTGCTAGAGTAGTTACGTTAGCTGTCCTGGGTGATATGGCAGGTGACAGGAGCCACCATGCTCAACAAAGGGACCCCCATGCCCCCTGCCAAGTTGGGAGAGTGGAAGGTCAGGGGCAGACGCTCTGAAGGGCCAGGTGCAGTGGCTTACACCTGTAATCCCAGCACTTTGTGAGGCCAAGGCGGGCAGATGGTTTGAGCCCAGGAGTTCAAGACCAGCCTGGGTAACGTAGTGAGACCCCATCTCTACAAAAAATTTTTTAAAAACTTAGCTGGGCACGGTGGTTCCTGCCTGTAGTCCCAGCTACTTGGGAGGTCAGACGGGAGGATGGCTTGAGCCCAGGAGGCTGAGGCTGTGGTGAGCTATGATCATGCCACTGCACTCCAGCCTGGGCAATAGAGTGAGGCCCTGTCTCAAAAAAAAAAAAAAAAAAAGGAAGAAAAGAAAAAAAACTCTGAGGGCTCAGGTCCAAGCCCCCAGGCAGCCCTTGGCTTGAGGGCAGACAAGGGAGGAGAGGGTCACCTGGGCAGCCTGACTTTTGGCCCCTGGCAGAGGGACCTTTGGTGACCTTGACCCTAGCAGAACCTCTGAGCACATCAGCCTCTTGACCCTAGCGAACCGCTCAGGAAGGGCAGCAAGAATTTGGCTTCTGACCACCACTGCTACTCGCCACCTGCAGTGGGTGTGGTTGTGCCCATTTTACAGATGAGAAGGCTGGGGCATCGGCCAGCTGCATGCCTTGTCCCACGTACTGCGTAGGCAGAGCTGGCACTTGAACCCCAGGTCCTGGTTGCTGCTGGGGGTGGGCTGCACCCTGGCTTGTGAGGCCAGTACCTAGGTTTGCACGTGACTTCGTAACCGTCACCAGCTCTGCAGGGAATCCTGTGACCCAGCTCATCCAGGCCACATGCAAACCTGTTGCCAGGAGAGAAACCAGTCACAGCACAGCTGTGGTTGCCTGAAATGATTAAGCTCATTAATCACCCCGGAGTGAGGACAGACTCAGATGAAAACCAGCAAAAGCCCTGGAAATTCATATGACCCTGCCAATGAGGGTAGCCATGTGCATTGCAGCCTGGCCGTCATTCTGCTGTACGTGTTTTGGACTTAAACGCTCCGGATGTTTACTGAGTGCTTGAATAATAACATGGAAGGCCCGGGCTTGTTGCTGCGGGAGTGAAGGATGCATAGCCAGGCCTGACATGATGAGAACAGGAATATGGAGCCTCGCTGCCTGCCTGGGTAGTAATCCTGGCCCTGCCGCTTAGCAACTGTGTGACTGTAGCCAGGTCACTTAATATTAGTAGATCCTGCCTGCTCTTCAGTGGATCTTGCCAGTTTTCCAAGGTGGCCAAACACTTTAAGGCACTCACGTGGTCGCTAGGCTGCAGGATTGAACTCCGGCTTGTCCCTCAGGGCGCCCTGTGCTCTGTGGCCTGGCTGTGCCGTTGCTGACACCGTGCCCGTGTGTGTCTATGCAGGTCAGGAGCGGGTTGTGATTGCCGACGACCTCCCGCACCCGTTCGGTCTGACGCAGTACAGCGATTATATCTACTGGACGGACTGGAATCTGCACAGCATCGAGCGGGCCGACAAGACCAGCGGCCGGAACCGCACCCTCATCCAGGGCCACCTGGACTTCGTGATGGACATCCTAGTGTTCCACTCCTCCCGCCAGGATGGCCTCAACGACTGCATGCACAATAACGGGCAGTGCGGGCAGCTGTGCCTTGCCATCCCCGGCGGCCACCGCTGCGGCTGTGCCTCACACCACACCCTGGACCCCAGCAGCCGCAACTGCAGCCGTAAGTGCCTCGCGGTCCCCGCACCTCACTCCCTGGTTAGATCAGACTGGTTCTGGGAGCTGACTCTGAAAGAAGTTTCTCATCTGGGGTTCCTGGGTGTACATAGATGGTTGGGTAGGTTGTGCACTGCACAAGCCGCATGATGCTACCTGAAGGTCAAGGTCCAGGTCCAGTCTGGGTGGACTTGATGCTTCATCAGGACACAGGTAAATGGCCAAAACTCCTCAGCTGGCAGGTCTTGGAAAGGATCTTTGGGTGTGAAAGCCAGTCGCGGGGGAAGGGTGCTCGCTCATACTGCCAGCACGATGCTGAGTGCTTTCCACAGCACTCATTTACTCCTCAAGCCTGGAGGGTGGGGAGTAGCATGGTCCCATTTCCCATACAAGGAACCCGACGCACAGAGAGGTGTGGCAACCCACCCAAGGCCATACGACCAGAACGGGTTGAGCCAGGGTTGACTGTGGCAGGCTGGCTCAAGAGTCCCTGCTCCTGAACCCTTGCCAGGCAGCCTGGCATCAGTTCGGGGAATTTTGGCCCTGACCCTCGGAAGCAGGTGAGCCTCTTTGTTCCCATGTCAGTGATGAGAAGAGTGACTTTCCTACGGCTCCTCTAGAGTACATGTGCTTCCTGTTGGCAGGCTCTTGCCCCATGACATCAGCAGTGAGCTGGTTATGATTCCCTACGCAGAACTTGATAGTTCATAAAGCTCTTTGTCATCCAGGCCCTGCTGGAGTCTCATGTAGACCTGGGCATCGGCAGGGCTGGTCTTGCCTGTCCCAGCTGCATGGATGGGGAACTTGAGGCTTGCAAAGGTTAAGGGGCTGTTTGAGGCCCAGGCTGGCAGGAGATGGGCCTGGGCCAGAGTCTGGGACTTCTCATGCCTGGACTGTCTTTAGTCCTGTTGCTCACCATGCCTCCCTGGGGCCATGATCTTGGAGAGTCAAACGGAGGTGCAGGTAACCCATGGCAAGGAGGGGTTGCCATGACTCACAGTCCCCGTCCTGTGCCCAGGAGACCTGGTGCAATGACTTGGATTTCAGACCAGCCACTGTAGCCCGAAGTGCCACAGCTTCTGAACCCAGGCAGGACTCAGGCCAGGAGACTCTGTTTGCTGCTGAGAGGGAGAGGCCACTGGAGGTCCTGGTCCGGCTAGAGAGCTGGTTCTTCCGGTCCTGCTGCCAGTGCCCCGAGAGGAGGCCCAGCTGGATTCCGGGGCTGCCCTGTGGTGGCGTGTGCTGCTCACTGACACCCTCGAGGACAGTCTCCTCCTGGGCTTGTGGTTGACTTTGCCCGGTTTTCTGCAGTTCCCTGGTGTACACAGAGGCACATAGCAAACTGCACACACAGTCATGGGTACGAGTTTCACTACCATTCCACCACCAGTGTTCACCACCATTACCTGCCTTCTGTCTGAAGTTTTCATCATTTAAAAATAAATTTATTGGCCGGGTGCGGTGGCTCATGCCTGTAATCCCAGCACTTTGGGAGGCCGAGACGGGCGGATCACAAGGTCAGGAGATCGAGACCATCCTGGCTAATACGGTGAAACCCCGTCTCTACTAAAAAATACCAAAACAAAAACTAGCTGGGCGAGGTGGCGGGCGCCTATGGTCCTAGCTACTCGGGAGGCTTAGGCAGGAGAATGGCGTAAACCCGGGAGGCGGAGCTTACAGTGAGCTGAGATCTGGCCACTGCACTCCAGCCTGGGCGACAGAGGGAGACTCTGTCTCAAAAAATATAAATAAAAAAATAAAATAAATTTATTGGGCTGGGCGCGGTGGCTCACGGCTGTAATCCCAGCACTTTAGGAAGCTGAGGTGGGCGGATCACCTGAGATCAGGAGTTCAAGACCAGCCTGGCCAATATGGTGAAACTCCATGTCTACTGAAAATAAAAAATTAGCCGGGCATGGTGGGGCACACCTGTAATCCCAGCTACTCGGGAGGTTGAGACAGGAGAATCGCTTGAACTTGGGAAGTAGAAGTTTCAAGTGAGCCGAGTTTGTGCCACTGCACTCTACCTGGACAACAAGAGCGAAAAACTGTCTCAAATAAATAAATAAATAAATAAATGGCAGGGCCCAGTGGCTCACACCTGTAATCCCAGCACTTTAGAGACCGAGGCAGGCGGATCACGAGGTCAGGAGATCAAGACCATCCTGGCTAACACAGTGAAACCCTGTCTGTACTAAAAATACAAAAAATTAACTGGATGTGGTGGCGGGTGCCTGTAGTCCTGGCTACTCGGGAGGTTGAGGCAGGAGCTTGCAGTGAGCCAAGATCGTCCAGCCTGGGCAACAGTGCGAGACTCTGTCTCAAAATAAATAAATAAATAAATAAATAATCTATTTCAAAAATAACACTTGTACTTTGAAACAGCAGAGACACATATGACATGGAGAGTGAAATTCCCCATAGCGCACCCCCGAGAGACAGCCCTGGTCCCCCATCTTTCCTGTGGACCTCCAGCGGGGTGGGTGCTGAGCCACCTGTTGTAGTCAGGTGGTGTGCCGTCCCGCCCGCCAGCTCCTCTTTGGCTTCCAGACACCCACCTGCAGCCCTGTCTTTGCCTCCTCTAGCACCCACCACCTTCTTGCTGTTCAGTCAGAAATCTGCCATCAGTCGGATGATCCCGGACGACCAGCACAGCCCGGATCTCATCCTGCCCCTGCATGGGCTGAGGAACGTCAAGGCCATCGACTATGACCCACTGGACAAGTTCATCTACTGGGTGGACGGGCGCCAGAACATCAAGCGAGCCAAGGACGATGGGACCCAGGCAGGTGCCCCGTTGGAAGGGTGCGGGGTGCTTCCCAAGGTGCGCCTCTTGCTGGTTTCCAGGCTGCTGCCCTTGTCCTTAGCAGAGGGAGGAAACAGAACTTGGTTCTGGGTGAACGATGACTTGGGCTTCGATTACATAGTCACGGGGTATAACCCTGAGCTGCGTGGAACCCCGAGACTGTGATTATCTGTAGAAACTGGGTTTCCTAGTAGCTTAAGTAGTCATGGTGGGGTCAAACCCCACAGGACTTTTTTCTTTCCAAGAAAGAAAAGTGGTCTTGTGTTATGCGGGGGTAGTTGGTACTAGTTAATCTAGGTTTATCCTTTATTTTGTAGGAATTGTACAGTCATTTCTGCTACAATGCAGTATATGTACTTCTAAAAGTCGCCACACTGCAGAATCGCACAGTAAAAATGACACGACTCATAGGAAAAGGGGGACCAGGGCACAGCCCCCAAAATCTCTGTCAATGACATGTAAGAGAAGAGAGGAACCTGGGAAATAGCAGAGCGCCTTTTGCACATTAAATGGTTAGATATATCCCACAATACTGTGCATTCATGAACGTTAATGCTGCAATAAATACGGCACTTTACCTTGGGAAGATCTGGAGTTGGCTCCTGAGTGTGGAAGAGTGCAGCGCGTGAGTTTTTGTGAAGCGCTGGAAGGAGGATTGTGGGAAATCACATGGAACGTTCTCACCCCAGGTGTGGAGAGGAATGGGTCATGGCCCCAGCAGTGAGCCCAGGGAGGTCAGAGGCGGAGGTGTGTGTGTGGGTGTGACCCTGCGCAGTTCCCTGCCGGCTGTGGTCTTCTGCGTTCGCTTAATGTGTCTCACGGAGGAAATCATGCATGAGCAAATGTGAAACCGTGCTGTGCTCAAATTGTCCTAATCCATCACTGCGTTGGAACAGATTTGCTTTTTTTTGAGATGGAGTCTCACTCTGTCACCTAGCCTGGAGTGCAGTGGCGTGATCTCGGCTTGCTGCAACCTCTGCCTCCTACGTTCAAGCGATTCTCCTACCTCAGCCTTCCGAATAACTGGGATTACAGGCGTGAGCCACCGCGGCCCAGCCAGATTTGCATTTTTAAAACGAGTACTAGGCTGGGCATGGTGGCTCACGCCTGTAATCCCAGCACTTTGGGAGGCTGAGGCAGGCGGATCACCTGAGGTCAGGAGTTCAAGACCAGCCTGGCCAACATGGTGAAACCCCATCTCTACTGAAAATACAAAAATTAGCTGGGCCTGGTGGTGGGTGCCCATAATCTCAGTTACTCAAGAGGCTGGGGCAGGAAAATTGCTTGAACCTGGGAGGCAGAGGTTGCAGTGAGCTAAGATCGCACCATTGCACTCCAGCTTGGGTGACAAGAGCAAAACTCCGTCTCAAAAAATAAAAAAACAAGTGCTGTAGCGGAAGCAACCACTTTGCGGTGTCAGGCTTGTGTGACCTGTTCCAGGAATGATGTGCTCACGGCGGCCTCAGGCCCACCTGGAGTCTGCAGCATGGGGCACAACAGGTTCATTAGTGTAGAATTCCAGGACAAGCCTGGCTCCTAAGCAGCCTTCTTTTATAAAAACTACAGAGCCCGTATGTAATCCCAGCACTTTAGGAGGCTGAGGCGGGTGGATCATGAAGTCAGGAGCTCAAGACCAGCCTGGCCAACGTGGTGAAATCCCATCTCTACTAAATATACAAAAATTAGCTGGGTGTGGTGGCGAGCACCTGTAGTCCCAGCTACTCAGGAGGCTGATGCAGGAGAATTGCTTGAACCTGGAAGGCAGAGGTTGCAGTGAGCTGAGACCACGCCATTGTACTCTAGCCCGGGCAACAGAGCGAGACCCCATCTCAAAACAAAACAAAACAAAAAACTACAGAGCCACATGGCCTCTTTCTCCACTGAGCATCGGTATGGGAGCTTGTGTTACTGTGATGAAATCTTGGTACTTTCTTGAGGCAGAGAGAGGCTGAGCGTCTGGGAAGACTTTCAGATGGGTCGCCATGTCCGCCGTCGGTTCCGCTGTCGTGCCCCCCGTCTGAAGGCTGGTGCTGTCCAGACAGGCTGGACGCCCCTTTCCACCAGATCCTTCCTCCCGCAGCAGTTTCTAGTTGAGTTGTACTGTGAGGTCTGTGTCCTTGGTTGATGGCAAAAGTCAGCCGAATTGAAATTCAGAGCCATGCCTGGCTCCCTGGAGCTTCTCTCCTGGGCAGCTGTAATCACTGCCTCTGTTGTGGCGCAGATGGTGGAAATGGATTCCTTTCATCTTGCTTGCTACAGGTGACTGTTACGTGGAGTCCTTTGGAGAAAGGGACGTGTTAATTGATGGATGTGTGGCACCCGTGCTGAGAAAGCTCCTGGGTGCACATTGCTTAGAGTCTCATTGGCGCTGCATTCTTTTCTGGTGTCTAGTAGGCAGAAGTGATGAAGACTTGGAAGAAAACCCAGAAGGTTTCCACTTAATTTGGAGAACGTTCTTTTCCCCTCTCGTGTCTGTTGCTAAGGTCCAGCCTCCTGCAGCTGCCCCGCTCTGTGGATGCTGGCTTTGATTCTTTACCAGGGGTCCCCCTGCTCCTCCAAAAGATGGTGTCTAAATTATCCAGTTGGCCGAGGTTTTGTTTTCTATTAATTGTTTTTATTTTTTATTGTGGTAAATATACATAACATAAAATTTACCATTTTAATTATTTTGTTCTTATTTTTGAGACAGGGTCTCACCCCAGTGTCTGGGCTGGAGTGCAGTGATGCGATCATGGCTCACTGCAGCCTCAGCCTCCTGGGCTCCAGTGAGCCTCACACCGGCCTCTCTAGAAGCTGGAACTACAGGCGTACACTACCACATCTGGCTGATTTTTTTTAATTGTAGAGACCCACTATGTTGCCCAGGCTGGTCTCAACTCCTGGACTCAAGCCATCCGCCCACCTCACCCTCCCAAAGTGCTGGGATTATAGGCATGAGCCACAACACCTAGCCATTTTAACTTTCTTTCTTTCTTTCTTTCTTTTTTGAGATGGAGTCTCGCTGTGTCGCCCAGGCTGGAGTGCAACAGCGCGGTATCGACTCACTGCAACCTCCGCCTCCCAGGTTCAAGTGATCCTCCTGCCTCAGCCTCCTGAGTAGCTGGGACTACAGGGGTCCATCACCATGCCCAGCTAATTTTTGTATTTTTTAGCAGAGATGGGGTTTCACCATGTTGGCCAGGCTGGTCTCGAACTTCTAACCTGGTTATCCGCCTACCTCAGCCTCCCAAAGTGCTGAGATTACAGGCGTGAGCCACCGTGTCCGGCCTTGTTTTTTTTTGAGACAAGGTCTTGCCCTGTCGCCCAGACTGGAGTGCAGTGGTGGACTCTTGGCTCGCTGCAGCCTCCACCTCCTAGGCTCAAGTTGTGCACCTCCACACTTGGCTAATGGTATTTTATGTAGAGACAGGTTTCATCGTGTTGCCCAGGCTGGCCTCGAACTGGACTCAAGCAGCCCGTCCACCTCGGCCTCCCAAAGTACTGAGATAACAGGCGTGAGCCACCACGCCCAGCCCATTTTACCTGTTCTGCAGTGGACAGTTCAGTGGCATTCAGTCAGTTCACATGGTAACCACCACCGCCATTCATCTCCAGACTACTTCACCTTCTCGGACCGAAACTGTCTGCAGTAAACACACTCCTCGTCTCCCTCTCACAGCCACCATTCTACTTTCTGTCTCTCTCTGCCTTCTCTAGGTACCACATGTAAGTGGAATTATACCAATATTTGCCCTTCTCTAACTAGCTTTTTTCACGTGGCGCGGTGTCCTCAAGGTTCATCTGTGCTGTAGCCTGTGTCAGAATTTCCTTCCGTAAATTAAGCCTGAGTGATAACCCATTGTAAGGGCTGGGTGTGGTGGCTCACGCCCTCTAATCCCAGCACTTTGGGAGTCTCAGATGGGCAGATCACTTGAGGTCAGGAGTTTGAGACCAGCCTGGCCAACATACCATTGGCTCTACTAAAAGTACAAAATTAGCCGGGTGTGGTGGTGCGCACCTGTAATCCCAGTTACTCAGGAGGCTGAGGCAGGAGAATTGCTTGCACCCGGGAGGCAGAGGTTGCAGTGAACCAAGATTGTGCCTCTGCAGTCCAGCCTGGGCAACACAGTGAGACCCTGTCTCAAAAAAAAAAAAAAATCGTTGTACGAACCACATGTTGTTATTTATCCATCCACGGGTGCCAGGTTGCTTCCTCCTCTTGTTGTCGTGAATAAGGCCACTACGAACATTTCCTTCCATGGTGAAGGTTTTCTTCTAGTGAGGAAAAGGCGTGTTGACTGTGGTGTTGCATAGGATTCTGGTAAGAAACTTTGCACTAATTGTAAGTATTTGTACTTAACATTAAAAAGAAAGCTCAGGGGCCGGGCGCAGTGGCTCACGTCTGTAATCCCCGCACTTTGGGAGGCCGAGGCGGGCAGATCACAAGGTCAAGAGATCAAGACCATCCTGGCTAACATGTTGAAACCCCGTCTCTACTAAAAATACAAAAAAATTAACTGGGCATGGTGGCGGGCACCTGTAGTCCCAGCTAGTCGGGAGGCTGAGGCAGGAGAATGGCGTGAACCCAGGAGGCGTGGAGCTTGCAGTGAGCCAAGATCACGCCACTGCACTCCAGAGTAAGACTCTGTCTCACGCAAGACTCCATGTCAAAAAAAAAAAAAGAGCTCAGGGTTCATGAAACTGGCCAGCCGTGTGACGTTTGCTGTGTTGTTTTTGTGCCTGGGAGGAGTGTGGCCAGGGTGTCACATCACACAGTACACGTTTCTCAGATGGTGGTTCTCCAGACTGCTGTCCCAAAGTCTGGTTTTGCATCTGGTTCCCACAGACCCACCCTCCACGGTGAGCCTGATTTTGCCAGGGTAGCTGGAATCTTGCTTGTCGTCCAGCCTGGCAGCTGTACCAGGCCAGGGTCCGCAGCTGGAGAGCTCAGTGGCTTTTAGGGAGGAATTTGTTCAGTTGGCGGCATTGACACACAGCCCCTGGGGTGCCTCGCGCTTTGGCGATGTGGATGTTGTTATCTACAAAGACATGTGATCCTTCGTGTCCGATGAAAGTGACGATGTCTTTGCAGCTGCCCGGCAAGGCTGTGTGTCTGTGTGTGTGTGTGTATGTGTGGTGTGCGTGTGGTGTGCGTGTGGTGTGCGTGTGTGTGTGTATGTATAGAGGAGGGAGGCACCCTTTCCACCTGGGTCCAAGAGGCTGGGCCTGGGGAAGAAGCAGCTTCTTTTTATTTACTTAGAGACTTTATTTGTATTTTTCAGGCTGGGGTGTGGTGGTGTGAGCATAGGGTGTGTGTGTGTGTGTGTGTGTGTGTGTGTGGTGTGTGGGGTGTGTGTGTGTACAGGGGAGGGAGGCACCCTTTCCACCTGGGTCCAAGAGGCTGGGCCTGGGGAGGAAGCTTCTTTTTATCTACTTAAAGACTTTGTTTTATTTGTATTTTTTTGAGACAGGGTCCTACTCTGTCACCCAGACTGGGGTGTGGTGGTGTGAGCATAGCTCACTGCAGCGTTGGCCTCCCAGGCTTAAGCGATCCTCCCACCTCAGCCTTCTGAATAGCTGGGACTGTAGGCGTGCGTCACCATACCGAGCTAGTGTTTTTTTGTTTGGTTGGTTTAATTTTTTTTGATGCAGATGGAGTCTTGCTGCATTGCCCGGACTAGTCTCAAACTCCTCAGCTCAAGTGATTCTCCCACCTCGGTTTCCCAACATTCTGGGATCAGGGGCGTGAGCCACTGCTGCCTCCCTGTTTTATTAACTACTGAAAGACCTAGATAAAGTCTGAAAAGAGTTACTATCAGAGCACCATCCTGAGATGATTCCCTCTGACTCAAGGGATGGGGAGGGCAGCTTTTCCTTCAGGCCTGGGTGGCAGTAGCCCAGGTTCTCCAGGCGCCATTTACCCCAGGCCAAATCACTCGGGATCTTGGATGCAGCTGTCTTTCGGGGTAACCCAAAGGGAGCAGATCCCCCCGGGCAGTAGGCTTCTGGGCTGTCCTCTCCTCCTACATCAGCTCAGTAAGATCCCTTCCAAGGGATGCTGTTTCCGAGGCCCCAAAAGCCCAGGCTCATCCCTGAGATGCAGAGGGTGGGCTGGGCTCAGGCAGCGCTCCAGCATCTCCTGGCCAGTGACCCCAGAGAGTCCTTGAGAGTCACTGAGATGTGGCTGCCCTGCGTTCTCAAGAAGGACTCTGGGTCATTGCCCACACTCACCTGCCCCCACCCACCCTCACCTGGCCCCCAACCTCACCTACCCCCACATCTGTACCAGCCCCTTTACCCTCACATGCCCTACCCACCCTCACCTCCCCTGTACCCTCACCTCACCCACTCACCCACCCCTGCACCTTCACCTGTCCCGCACCTTCACCTAACCCCCACCCTCACCTGGCCTCCCCCTCACCTGGCCTCCTGCCCTAGGGGAAGGGGTTGTAAGGGGTGGCCCCCACACTGGCTGTCCTGGTGCCCTGCAGAGAAAATAGGACATGAGGGCCGCAGTCCAAAAGCTTACGTCCCAGCAGGTGGAGACGGGTGTGTTGGGAAGGGCACTGTGGTCCTGGGTGCCTTCTTGGCCGTCAGCAGAGCCTTCATGGGAGCGCCAGGCTAGTGGCACACAGCTGGGTCCCCCAGCGGTTTGGCTGATGAGGCCTCAAGTCCGAGGCGGCAAGAGCTCTTCCAGAGGTCGTTGTCCTAATCGCTCTGGCATACTCGGGCGGGCATGTAGTTAGGAGCTGATTGAAGAGGAGAGACCCCCACACCAGTACTGGGATTTGACTTTTAGGCTAAACTCGAGAACCGTGGCCTCTGCTCTCCTGCCAGAGCTCTCCAGCTAGTGCCTGGGGGTCTCCGCCAGTGCCCGGGGGTCTCCGCCAGTGCCCGGGGGGTCTCTGCCAGTGCTCAGGAGTCTTGGTTTCTTTGTCTTACAGCCCTTTGTTTTGACCTCTCTGAGCCAAGGCCAAAACCCAGACAGGCAGCCCCACGACCTCAGCATCGACATCTACAGCCGGACACTGTTCTGGACGTGCGAGGCCACCAATACCATCAACGTCCACAGGCTGAGCGGGGAAGCCATGGGGGTGGTGCTGCGTGGGGACCGCGACAAGCCCAGGGCCATCGTCGTCAATGCGGAGCGAGGGTAGGAGGCCAACGGGTGGGTGGGGGTGCTGCCCCCAGGCGTGCCCGCCGTGTCTTCCGCCGAATGCCAGCCTCTCACAGGCTGGGGTGGTTTTCCACCCCGGTCATCCCATGGGTGGCTTTCCAGGATCCCAAAAGCAAACACAGACTCTTTCACGGGCGCTCCAGGGAAGCAGAAGGCCCTGAAGGCTGGAAGGGACGGGGTGGCTCTGCTGAGAGGTCCCAGGGCAGCGCTGGCCAATGGGAGTTGCAGTCGATAGGTTTTGCACCATCCCTGTGAAACTTGAACCCTGTGCAGAAATCCCTGCCACGGCATGGGGGCTGCCCGTTGACTCGCTCCTGTTCCACCGCAGGGAGCTCCTGGGCTTCTTCCTCCCGGAGGCCCCCGATGCTCCCACCTGGTGGTCGTCAGAGCTTCTGGTTGGTGGGAAGGCACCCAGGACCTGAAGGTCTCCAGAGGGAATAGCCAGGGAAGGAGGGAGACCGAAACCCACGTGACATGAAACTCAGGCTCCAAACTGAGCATGGCAATGTTTGCGGACAGGAGCATGATGGCCTTCCTCCGATAGCTGGGGGGCCGGCATGAAGACGGGAGCTACAGCCAGCACAGGTCCTGGGCCAGGAGCCCAGCGTTTGAGCCCTGACTCTGCCACTTCCTGCCCACGTGACCTCAGGCGAGCGGCATAACCTCTTGGAGACTCAGTTTCCTCATTGGTAGGAGTGGCGGCCACAGTGGTGCGGCCTCTGCAGCACACGGTGGGGTCGGTGGGCGGGAGCCCCGGCTCTGTAAGGTGGCTGTGCAGGAGCCAGCTGAGCTGGTCTCCCAACGGCCAGGGCTCCGGGGTCCTTAGCAGCTGTGGGGGCCTGCATCTGTCTCCCATGGCTGCTGTCAGAAGTTACCAGAAGCTAAGTGGCTGAGAGTAGTGGACGCTTGTTCTCTCACAGTTCCTGAGGCCAGAAGCCCGAGATCAAGGTGTGGCAGGGCCCTGTGCCCTCTGAAGGCTCTCAGGGAACCTTTGGGTTTCTGGTGGCTCCAGGCATCCCTTGACTTGTGCTCATGTCACTCCAGTCTCTCTGACGGCACATTGCGTGCCCTCTTCTGTGTCACTTAAGGACACTTCAGTTGGCTTTAGGGCCCACCCTCACCCACTGTGGTCATACCTTGATCCTTCGTGACGTTTGTGAAGACCCTGTTTCCAAATAAGCTCACATTCCGAGGTTCTGAGGTGGACATGAATTTGGGGAGCACTGTTCATCTAGCACAGAATGTGACCTGTCAGCCTCGGGCAGCCCTGAGGGGCAGGGTCTTTCCACAGCCCGGCTGGGTGCCCTGAGCTCCGTGCTGGCCGAGGAGACGCCGTTCCCCGCACCCGTCCTTCACCTGCCACCCTCCCGCAGGTACCTGTACTTCACCAACATGCAGGACCGGGCAGCCAAGATCGAACGCGCGGCCCTGGACGGCACTGAGCGCGAGGTCCTCTTCACCACCGGCCTCATCCGCCCCGTGGCCCTGGCGGTGGACAACACGCTGGGCAAGCTGTTCTGGGTGGACGCGGACCTGAAGCGCATTGAGAGCTGCGACCTGTCAGGTACGCGCCCCGGAGCCTGCCCTGCCCGCAGACACCCTGCCTTCCTTGTCAGTAATGGCAGCAGCTGCCAGATTGTCTGGGACCTGCCGTGAGCCCAGCACCGCACCGGGGACTTTGCATGTAGCATGTTTAGGCCTCACGCTGACAACTCCAGGCTGGGGTTCCAAGTGAGCCCCACTGGGCAGAGGCAGAAGATGAGGCTCAGAGAGGGTGAGCAAGCTGCTTGGGGCCCCACAGCCGGGGATGGAGCAGGACTCCAGCCTAGCCTCTGCCCCTGGCACCTGCACAAGCAGCTGCTCTGCTCTGGGCTGTGTTAGGCCGTGAGGACTGGAGAGAAATGAGAGTTGGAGCTTAGAGAGGGGCACAGGTCCCCATGGCTTTTCCTCTTACGATGGGGTGGGTGGGGGAGGGGAGGGGCCGTGCTTGCAGGGGCCAGTGACGGAGGCCCGCCGCTGGAACTGATGCCCTTCCACCCGAACCCACCCCAGTGGGGAGCAGGGCTTTCCGAGGGCTTGGCTTGGGTTGGCTGCTTCCAGGGACTCTGCTGCAGCTCCCATCCCTGTCCAGAGCACGAAATCCCCCCCGGCTCCCTGGCAGCCCTGTCAACCTCTGTCCTCCCAAGCTGAGTGTGGGGTGAGCTCTGGAGGTCAGCACCGCTCAGGGGGGCCTTGTGCTGCTTGCAGGGGCCAACCGTCTGACCCTGGAGGACGCCAACATCGTGCAGCCTCTGGGCCTGACCGTCCTTGGCAAGCACCTCTACTGGATCGACCGCCAGCAGCAGATGATCGAGCGTGTGGAGAAGACCACCGGGGACAAGCGGACTCGCGTCCAGGGCCGCGTCGCCCACCTCACTGGCATCCACGCGGTGGAGGAAGTCAGCCTGGAGGAGTTCTGTACGTGGGGACTGGCGGCGGGGAGGGTAGGGTGGGCAGGGCGGCCTCTAACCCAGACCCCTAGAGGAGGCCAGAGGCCAGTGCAGGAGCCCGCATGGCTTCAGCCAGGCGGTGGGCTCTGCCAGATGCCAATCGTTTCCCGCTGGGGTTCAGTGAGACGTCCACATGTCCTGAGGCCTCTGAGGTGGTTTTCTCTGACTGCAGAACAAATCACCACAAACAGCATTTTAAGACAATACCAACTTTTTTTTTTTTTTTGAGTCAGGATCTCGCTCTGTTGCCCAGGCTGGAGTGCCATGGCGTAAACACAGCTCACTGCAGCCTCGACCTCTGGGCTTAATTAAGCGAACCTCCTGCCTCAGCCTCCCAGGTAGCTGGTACTACAGGTGCGCACCACCACACCTGGCTAATGTTTTTTGTAGAGATGGGGTTTCCTCATGTTGCCCAGGCTGGTCTGCAGCTCCTGGGCTCAAGCAGTCTGCCTGCTGTGGCCTCCTGAAGTGCTAGGATTATAGGTGTGAGCCACTGGCCTGACAACACCCACGGATTGTCTCGGTTCTGTAAAGCAGAAGTCCAGGCACGGCGTGACTCACCTGGGTTCTCTGCTCAGGGTCTCACAGGGCCGGAATCAACGTGTCAGCAACGCTGGGCCCTCATTGGAGGCTCGGTGGAGCAATAGGCTTCCGTGCTCACTCAGCAGGTGGCAGTTGTGGGACTGAGGTTCTGTTTTCTTTCTGGTTGTTGGTCGGGGACCACTCTCAGCTCCTAGAGACCACCCCAGGTCCTCGCCCCGTGGCCTCTTTGCCTCAGCAGTGGGGGCTCCCTGCGTCAGTCCCTCCTGCACCTTGAGTCTCTCAACTTGCTCCTCTCCCACCAGCTGGGGAGCCTGCTCTGCTTCTAAAGGCCCCTGTGACTCGGTTCAGCCACCTTTGGATTAGATTAGCCTCCCCTTTGATAGACTCCAAGTCAGCTGATTAATAACCTTAATCACATCCACAGAATGCCTTCTGCCACATAAGGTCATGACGCTGTGCTGGGACTGGGGTAGGAAATGAGGGGGCATTTAGGATTCTGCCTGCCACTGCCTTGCTGTGCCCCAGGGCTTGGGGGAGGGGCCTGCACAGCTGTGACCACAGTCCTTCCTGCCCTGCATGGTAACCATCTGAGAATTACTTGAGACCAGCCTGGGCAACATGGTGAGAACCCATCCCTACAAAAAATGCCTCCCCCAGGCCGGGCTCAGTGACTCACGCCTATAATCCCAGCACTTTGGGAGACCAAGGCGGGCTGATCACTTGAGGTTGGGAGTTCGAGACCAGCCTGGCCAACATAGTGAAATCCCGTCTCTACTAAGAGTACAAAAATTAGCTGGATATGGTGGCAGGTGCCTGTATTCCCAGCTACTGGGGAGGCTGAGGTGGGAGAATTACTTGAACCTGGAAGGTGGAAGTTGCAGTGAGCTGAGATTGTGCCACTGCACTCCAGCCTGGGCAACAAAGTGAGACTCTGTCTCAAAAAAAAAAAAAAAAAAGGGCCGGGGGTGGTGGTGACAAAGGGACCCTATCTCTAAAAAACCAAGCACCTAATCCTTGAGACTGAGGAGGGACACTGTGAAGTGTTTCTGGGTGGGGCAGGGAGCAGTGTGTCTTCTGTCATTTCTTCCACCTGGGAGTGGCCAGCTCTCCCTCCAGGCTGCCTCCTCTTCTTCCCATTGTTGGGATGTTGGACACATTTGGTTAACTGGATAGAATAACGCGAGTTCCCAGGGACTTGGTCCATTTGCTATTTTATTTTATTTTATTTTATTTTATTTATTTATTTTTTTGAGATAGAGTTTCGCTTTTGTCACCCAGGCTGGAGTGCAGTGGCGCGATCTCGGCTCACTGCAACCTCTGCCTCCCAGGTTCAAGCGATTCTCCTATCTCAGCCTTCCAAGTAACTGGGATTATAGGCGCCCACCACCACACCAGGCTAATTTTTTGTATTTTTAGTAGAGACGGGTTTTCACCATGTTGCCCAGGCTGATCTTGAACTCCTAGCCTCAGGTGATCCACCCACCTCGGCCTCCCAAAGTGCTGGGATTATAGACGTGAGCCACTGTGCCTGGCACCATTTGCTATTTTAATTCCCATGTGTATTAGTGTCCCACGGCTGCTGTAACAAATAACCACAAACTGGATGGCTTAAAGCAACAGAAATGGATTCCCCTGATGTGCTGGAGGCCACAAGCCCGCAACCAGGCTGTTGGGAGGGCCGTGCTTCCTCTGCAGGCTCCAGGGAGGATCTGTTTGTTGGCCGTTCCAGTGCTCTGGGTGCAGGTGCTCCACGCTTGTGGATGCACCGCCTCAGCCTCTGCCCATCTTCATGTGTCCATCTCCTTTGTAGTCTGCGTCTTTACCTCTTCTTCATGTCTGTGTTGCCTCTTACAAGGACATTTGTCACTGGGTTTAGGGCCCACCCAAATCATCCAAGATGACCTCGTCTTGAGATCCTTAACCTGCAAAGACCCTTTTTCCAAAAAAAGGTAATGTTCACAGATTCTACGCCTTAAGACATGGGTGTATCTTTCTGAGGGACGCTATCCAACCCCTTATACAATGAAAGAAGGGAAGAGGGCCAGGTGCGGTGGCTCACGCCTGTAATCTCAGCACTGTAGGAGGCTGAAGCGGGAGGGTCACTTGAGCCCAGGAGTTTAAGAGCAGCCTAGGCAACATGATGAGACCCTGTTTCTACAAAAAGTAAAAAAAAAAAAAAAAAGCCAGGCATGGTGGTACATGCCTGTAGTCCCAGCCACTCAGGAGGCTGAGGCAGGAGGGCTGTTTGACCCATAGAGATCAAGGCTGCAGTGAGCCATGATCGCACCACTGCCCTCCAGCCGGGGCAACAGAGTGAGGCCCTGTCTCAAAGTAAGTAGATGAGGAGGAGAGACAAGTGGGCAGTTCAGAGTGATGGTCATGGGCATAGTAAGGACTGGTGCAGACAGGCTGGCCTGTGATGTCAAGCAAGTTCTGTAACTGTTTCTAGCATTTGTGTGTCAATTTCCATGTCAGTAGGAAGACTCTGTAGGCTACCAAGAAGAATAAGTGGGAAGATCCTCCCAGAGAGACGGGACCTGTGGGAGGGCCAGTTCTCCTGAGTTCTCATTTGGCCCCTGCCCTCCAGGCTGTGGTTCTGAGGTGAGAGGCAGAGCCTGACCTCCGTTTGCCTTGTTTTGTCCTTGCAGCAGCCCACCCATGTGCCCGTGACAATGGTGGCTGCTCCCACATCTGTATTGCCAAGGGTGATGGGACACCACGGTGCTCATGCCCGGTCCACCTCGTGCTCCTGCAGAACCTGCTGACCTGTGGAGGTAGGTGTGACCTGGGTGCTCTGTTGGAGTGATGGACAGGTACCTGATTCTCTGCCTGCCAGGTTGCTGCCTGGCATCCTTTTAAAATCACAGTCCCTGTGGCATCCAGTTTCCAAAGCTGCTTGTCTCTTCCTTTGTCCTCTTTTCTTTTCTAGTATGTGCATTCAGTGCTATGAATTTTCCTCTAAGTACTGCATTTCCTGCATCTCACAAATTTTGTTATATTTTCATTTTCAGGTAGTTTGAATATTTTTACACTTCTGAGATGACATGTCTGGCTCATGTGTTATTTAGAAGTACTGCTTAGTTTCTTTTTTTTTTTTTTTTTT
>NW_012115266.1:1832448-1854283 GCF_000951035.1 Colobus angolensis palliatus | reverse complement strand
AGGATGGTCTCGATCTCCTGACCTTGTGATCCGCCCGTCTCGGCCTCCCAAAGTGCTGGGATTACAGGCTTGAGCCACCGCGCCCGGCCAGAAGTGTTGCTTAGTTTCTAAAGAGTTGGGGCTTTTCCGGCTGTCTCTCTGCAACTAATTGCTAATTTAATTCCACTGTAGTCTGAGAGCTTATTTTGTATGATTTCTATTTTAAATGTGTTGGGTGTGGTGTTTTTGTTGTTTTTTGTGTGTGTGTTTGTTCTGTTTTTGGTACAGTGTCTCACTCTGTCACCCAGGCTGGAGTGCAATGGCACGATCTTGGCTCACCGCAACCACCGCCTCCCAGGTTCAAGTGATCCTCTTGCCTCAGCCTCCTAAGTAGCTGGGATTACAGGTGCATGCCACCATACCCAGCTAATTTTTGTATTTTTAGTAGAGACGGGGTTTCACCATGTTGGTCAGACTGGTCTCAAACTCCTGACCTCGTGATCCACCCGCCTCGGCCTCCCGAAGTGCCGGGATTACAGGCCTGAGCCGCCCCGCCTGGTCATTAGGTGTGTTTTATCACCCAGCATCATGTGGTTTATCTTGGTGAATGTTCTGTGTACTCTTGAAAAGAATGTGGATTCTGCTGTTGTTGGGTGGAGTGTTCTAGAAACATCAGTTAGATCCAGTTGATGGATAGTGCTCATCAGGTCGTCTATATCTTCCTTCCTGACCGCCTGCTCGTGCTGTCAGTTATTGACAGGGGTGTGGAGTCTCCAACTCTAATGGTGGATTTGTTTATTTATCCTAGTAGTTCTATCTTTTTCTCTCCTTCTACCCTTGATCCTCTTCTCCCGCTAGGGCTTCCTGGTGCTACTGGTGGGAGAATGGGGTAGTGAAGAACATGGGCTTTAGGGCCAAAGAGGCCAGGGTTCAAATCCTGGCTCTGTCACTTCCCAGTTGAGTGACCCTGACTGGTGCCTGACCCACTCTGAGCCTCCACTTCCTCCTCTGTGAAATTCAGAGCACTTAACCTGGCAGGCTGTCATGGGCATGAAGTAACAGGGCACTCCACCTGGGCTCTGACACGTGATGTACAGGAATGCCAGCTGCTATGCCGTGGGCGTGGCATTAGTAATAAAGTGACCATCGGAATCCTCACCACAGTGAAGCCTGTCCAGGGCTTTCTGTCCTATACCCCGTGCCTCCAGGTGGCCTTGGATCCTGTTGGTTCTGTGCTCTGCTCAGCTCCCCTTCTCCCATGGGAGCTCCTGGGGGTTCAGCTTCATCCCACACACAGCAGACAGCAGCACACGCTGGCTCTGCAACTTTTGTTTTTCTTTTTTTTGAGATGGAGTCTCACTTTTGTCACACGGGCTGCAGTGCAATGGTGTGATCTTGGCTCACTGCAACCTCCACCTCCTGGGTTCAAGCGATTTTCCTGCCTTACCCTCCCAAGTAGCTGGGATTACAGGCTCCCACCACCACACGTGACCAATTTTTGTATTTTCAGTAGAGATGGGGTTTCACCATGTTGGCCAGGATGGTCTTGAACTCCTGACCTCAGGTGATCTGCCCACCTCAGCCTCCCAAAGTACTGGGATTACAGGCGTGAGCCACCACGCCCAGAGTGCTGGTTCTGTTTAGCAGCTTGTCTTGTTCCTGGAGAGACTGGCCCCGGCCCAGGAGCTCAGGGAGTAGGACCGCGGGGTGCTGCCTCACACCTCGAGTTTGGCCATAAGCAGAGGGGACAGTTTTGTGACTGTCCCCCTCCTGAGCTTCCTGGCAGCTTTTCTCCAAGTTACAGCCCAAAAGTTCGGGTGGATTTGCAACCTGAGGGTGTCTGTGCACCTGCCACTGATGCCCAAATTGCCCTGGGCAAGAGACGGGGCCTTCAGAACGCTGCACCAACTGCAGCCTTGGGCCTCCCCATGCCAGAGGCCATGCCCTTCCGTCCACCATCCCTTGGCCCGGGCCCTGGCCCTCCCAGTTTGGGGACTCAGGACCCCTTCCTCATGGCTCAGGAGACATATATTTATCACACAGGTGCTTGTCATTCTCTTGTGGCCTCTTTGGGGAGATCACAGAAGGACAGGGGCTCACGGAGGTCTCAGACATGGACCCTTTGATAGTGGCAGGAGCCAGGCCGGGCAAGGGGCAGCCAGAGTTGCTTCAGCAGTGCCACCATCATCCCCATTCAGCCCTTCCCTGAGCCGGGCGCACCCCTGGCTCTGGCCGCAGTGTCCCAGCTAGAGCTCACAGGAGCTTGTGGTGCTCAGCGGCTGCTTCTGATTAAGAGTCGAGGTCGGAGGCTTTGGGAGGCTGAGAGGCTCTTGGTTTCACAGCTGCTGAGGGAGGCTTGGGCTCCATATCGGGTCTGCCCTGTACCGCCCTCACCCTCCAGCCACCGGCCCCCCATGTCCCCCATGGCCAGGCACAGCTTGCAGACATCTGTCATTGGCTCCTCTCAGCCGCCGTGGGCTGACTCTGGCGTGTCCTCCCATGGCTGAGCCCAGCGGGGACAGCCACTTCCTTTTATTTCCCGAGAGCTCTCATCCTTGATCAGGCCCCGTCCCTTATGCCAAAGTCCCTGTCACTCGGGTGAGCCCAGCAGTCATGGGGAAGGCCTGGGGGTTCCAAACATCCAAAGGCTTGCGTGCAGCGTGACAGCTTGAAACCCATGCTTTTTTCCTTGATCAGATTTCAGCTTGGCGGGGGCTTTGCTTACCTTTCAATGAGGCCTGGGCCGATTTCCCAGCATCCCTTCCTGAAGCCGGCCTCTGTTTTCTGTGATTTTCTGCACAAAGTGGGAGGGAGGAGTCCTAGGAAATGAGGGGCCGCCTCGAAGCCAAGGGCTCCTCTGGCTTCTCTGTGCCAGTGCCCCCGCATTTGTGTGTCCCCAGCCCCTGGGACTCTGCTGTTCCCTGAATGCTGCTGCATGCCCAGCCCACACTGAGGACATGGAGCCCCGAGGGGCAGGATGGCCTCCATGGTCACCTGTAGGAAGTGGCCTCCACCCTCCGATGATCCTCTCTCTCCTCCCCTGCACCACCCTCCACCCTCCGAGGACCCTCTCCCTCCTCCCCTTCACCGCCCTCCCTGGGGATGTCCTCGGCCCTCCTGCCTGTGCCTTCTCCCGTCTTCTGCAGGCGCCTGGGACGTGCTGACTGGTCCTCTGCCAGCTCCCGCCTTGCTGTGGGCACACCGGCCACCACAGAGGCCTGACCCTGCTTCTGTGGCAGTCCCACACCCGTGGCAGGTGTGGCTGCTGACCACCTGCTTTCTGCCACTCAGGTCCCAAGGAGGGCGCAGTGGGCACTCGGGCGTGGCTGAGCAGATGCGTGTTGCGGGGAAGAGGAAGGACCGCTCCGGTCCGGCCGAATTTCCCACCTGGAGTGTTTCTGCTGTATTTGGTGTAGCGCCTGCTTCTTAAAGCTCTGATTCCTAGTCAGCCCCCTTTCCCTTCTGCACTGCAAAACAGACGGATGCGTGTCTTCTTGCAGCGAATGTGTATTCTCCCCGCCTCTCTTCTGGGTTGGGGCTGGAGGTGGGGCGGCGCCCAGGAGCCGCAGCGATGGAGGATGTGCGCCTGGGATGCGGAGTCCTTGCTGAGTCCCTATAGACTTCTGCTTTGAAGCCCAGTTACGCTATTGCCTGGGTTTTGCTGGGCGGGGCTGCGTGTGATGCTCTCCTCTGTCCCTCCCCCAGAGCCGCCCACCTGCTCCCCAGACCAGTTTGCATGTGCCACAGGGGAGATCGACTGTATCCCCGGGGCCTGGCGCTGTGACGGCTTTCCCGAGTGCGACGACCAGAGCGACGAGGAGGGCTGCCCCGTGTGCTCCGCCGCCCAGTTCCCCTGCGCGCGGGGCCAGTGTGTGGACCTGCGCCTGCGCTGCGATGGCGAGGCCGACTGTCAGGACCGCTCAGACGAGGCGGACTGTGACGGTGAGGCCCTCCCCGTCAAGGCTCTGCCAAGACCCTGGCCCTGCCCTCCGGGATACGGAGCTTGGGGCTGCCTCCGGCCTCACAGGAGTAGGGGCTCTGAAAAACTTTTGCTTGCAGGGAGATCGCCAAGTCTGTCTCTTAGGCCCAACAAGGAAAACTGTGCAGTCCCACCCGTCCTGTCCCACCAGGTAGTGTGGCTTGAAGACAGACTGTGAGGGTCTGTCTCACCTTCCTGCATTAGGTCAGGAGTTTCACAGGAACCTGAGGCACATTCAGGGATGGGCGGCAGAGGTCCATGGCTCACACCCTGGTAAATCCCTCCCAAAAGACAGGGCTTTCTCCGCTGAGCAGTCTGTGGGGTAGTGCTTAAGCCTGTGTGGTTTCTATCAACCTGAGAATCAGGAGTTATCAAGAGATTTGCTCAGGCATCCCGGGCCCTCTCTGACTAGCAGGATCTTCCTTTAGATCTTGATAGTGAAACAAATCAAATCTCTTCTGTGTCCCCTCTGAGTTTTCCTTTTTTTTTTGAGGAGACTTGCTCTGTCACCCAGACTGGAGTGTCCTGGTGTAATCTCGGCTCACTGCAACCTCTGCCTCCAGGGTTCAAGCAATTCTCCTTCCTCAGCCTCCCGAGTAGCTGGGACTACAGGCACCGTGCCACCGTGCCCAGCTAATTTTTTTATTTTTAGTAGAGACGAGGTTTCACCATGTTGGCCAGTCTGGTCTCGAACTCCTGACCTCAGATGATCCACCTGCCTCGGCCTCCCAAAGTGCTGGGATGACAGGCGTGAGCCACCGTGCCTGGCCTGAGTTTTCCTTTTGTGAATGACCTGCTTGGTTGGTTGCTTGCCACGTGTTGTCAGCGCCACGGACGAGCCCAGGACTGCTGAGGAGCTTTGATGCCCTCCCTCTCCCAGAGCCGCTGGCTCTGTTAGGTAATTCACATGCGGTCTGGCCACTCCTACGTCGTCATTCACAAAGAGCAGACATTTGTAGAAGATGAGGGCCTGGGAGTAACCTCCCTGCATGTTTTTCTGTAAAGGCACAGTGGTTAAGTCCTTCCAGCTCATTGACCATTTGATAATTTGATGGAGGCTGTGGACTAGGGGCTGGTAAACTAAGGGCCCAGGGGCCAAATCCAGCCTGCCACCTATTTTTATAAATGAAGTTTTCTTGGTGCACAGCCATGCCCATTCATTCATTTACACAATGTCTGTGGCTGCTTTCATGCCCAAAGCAGGAGAACTGAGTGGTTCTACTGGAGACCTACAAGCCTTCAAAGCCCCAGACCTCACGTCTGGCCCTTGACAGAGCTTCCCCAGCCTGCGGTGCACCCTGGCCCAGCTTGCGGGAACCGTGCTTAGAATTGTCCCTGTGTGTGTCCATTGGCATTGCTGTGAAGGAGACCTGAGGCCGGGTGGATTGTGAAGGAAAGAGGCCTGTCTGGCTCACGGTTTGGCAGGTGGTACCAGTGTGGCACCCGCATCTGCCCAGCTTCTAGTGAGGTCTCAGGAAGCTTTGACTCATGGTGGAGGTCGAAGCGGGAGCGGGTGCATCACACGGTGAGAGAGGGAGCAACAGAGAGAGAGAGAGAGAGAAAGCCTCTCCCTCTTGCCCTCACCTTGAGAGGAGATGCCAGGCTTCTTTAAATAACCGGCTTCTATGTGAACTCACAGTGAGAGCCCACTCGTTACTGCGGAGAGGGCACCAAGGAGGGCATCTGCTCCCACGACCCACACACTGCCCACCAGGCCCTACCTCCAACCTTGGGGTCACATTTTATTTTATTTTATTTTATTTTATTTTATTTTATTTTATTTTATTTTATTTTATTTTATTTTATTTTATTTATTGTTTGAGACTGAATCTCACTCTGTCGCCCAGGCTGGAGTGCAATGGCGCGATCTTGGCTCACTGCAACCTCCACCTCTTGGGTTCAAGCGATTCTTCTGCCTCAGCCTCCCGAGTAGCTGGGGTTACAGACGCCCACCACCATGCCCGGCTAATTTTTGTATTTTCAATGGAGATGGGGTTTCACCATGTTGGCCAGGCTGGTCTCAAACTCCTGACCTTGTGACCCACCCCTTGGCCACTCAAAGTACTGGGATTACAGATGTGAGTCACTGTGCCCAGTGAGGGTCACATTGCAGTTGAGATTTGGAGGAGCAGACATTGGAACCGTCTCAACCCCCTCGTTCCACTCTAGCTTCTCCTTCTGTGTGCCCCGCAGTGCTGGTGACAGGCTGTCATGCCGGCTCTGGCTCCATGCTCCATTCCAGAAGCTTTCTTCCCTGCTCGGTTACCAGAAAATTATCCCATCCATTACAAGGACAGGGTCCCCTTATCTCCTGTTCCCAGGGCAGGACACCAGGGGCAGGGCAGGTGGGGAACTGAGCAAGTTCTCCGGGGCAGGTGTGGCTATGGCTTCCTCTGGGTGGGTGTCTGGGGAGGGGAGGAGGCAGCCGTCAGCGCCCTGGTTGGCTCTTCCTCCCTGGCCAGAGGCCATGGCCTCGTGCTGCTCCCATGTGGGCTGCCTGCACCTCTAGTGGGTTCTGCTCCCTCCTCTCCCCACAAGCTCTGCTGGGCACCACTGCCTTCTGCAGCCCCCACTCTTGGGAGGTGAGGCTCCTCGTGGCCATTCCTCTCCTTGGCACCCACCCCCACAACCTGGTAGAGCCTTGGGTGGGGTTGCCTGGTGCAGACCTCCCCGCAGTAGGCACCTGACAAATACCTCCTGGGGGGCGGGCAGGAGGTGCGTTGAGTCTCAGCCCTGGCAGTCCCCCCCACATGGCATAGGCCTTGCCACAGGGTCATCGAGGGAGGGTGGAGACTGCACTAGACCACTCCCTGCTGGTCCTAGAAAGGATCCCATCTGTCTGCTCTCTGTTCAGAGACCAGACCTTGGTGACTGGGCCCCGCATGGTGGGCGGGGGGGCACCCTCAGCCTCTCTGAGTATGTGGCCTCTCCTTGCAGCCATCTGCCTGCCCAACCAGTTTCGGTGTGCCAGCGGCCAGTGTGTCCTCATCAAGCAGCAGTGCGACTCCTTCCCTGACTGCATCGACGGCTCCGATGAGCTCATGTGTGGTGAGCCAGCTTCTGGCATAGGGAGGGGGTGTCCGGGCGGGGTTCCCCGAGGAGCGTGGGGTCCAGGGGAGAAGACGTGCCTTTCCAGCGAGGCCGGGGGCTGTGTGGGAGACTCAGGCAGCTGGGAGGCAGGGAAGCCTTTCCCAGAGCAGCAGCCAGGAGGACAGACTGAGCTATGGGCTCGGTGGCTACAGAGTCCGCATCGGTGGGTCGGGCTGACCGTGCCCAGGTGCCTGCAGCACACACCCACCCATGGGACCTTGCTCAGCAGTGTCTGTCAGTCACAGGATTACCCCTGAGGGCTGCAGTGATCCTGTTCCCTGGCAGCTTACTGTCTGGCTGAGGAGGAGCAATGTTCATATATGCACACGTGTCATGTGCACACCCGTGTACATAACAACGTCCCAAACGCTCCTCAAATAGCATGACCCGTACAGTCATGGATATAGGGCCTGGGGATAGGAGGCCAAGGCAGTCAGGGAAGGCTTCCTGGAGGCAGTGGCTCCTGAAAGGTTGTCTGATTCAGGTAGGAAGGAAGCTGAGTTCAGATAGGAAGTAGGAATGAGTTACTGTGTCTGGGATGGCCACTCCGCTGCAGAGGGACCTGGGCTGAGAGCTCTTCTCTTCTGGCTGCCGTGGGGAGAGAAGTGTGTGGGGGGAAGAAGGGGGCTTCCTCAAGGGACTCCCTGTGTCCTTTGGCACCTTCATGCCAGGTCAGGCTTGGGGCCTGAAGGCAGTGGTGGGGGCCACCAAGGGTCGCCTCCTCTGCTGGGCAAGTTCCCAGTCTGACAGGCCTGTGCCTGGGCCTCCAGCATGGCCATGGGCCGCAGCTGTGAGGGCGCTATTGATGCGCAGCCAGGCCTCGCCGCCAGAGCCCGGACGCTTCCTCCCATTCCTCTGACAGCACCGGCGCCCTCGGGATGGCTGGGCCAGCCCTGTGGGAGAGTGAATGTGGCTTTCGCCAAGTTGAGTGTGGAGCCTGGAAACCTCCCCATGGGCAGCCTTGATAGTGGAGTGGGCCCAAGGAGCCCACCCAGCCGACCCTGCCCTGCCCCTTCCGTGGCCTGGTGGGTGACACCAGGGGCTTCCTGGCTTTGCTCTTTCACCAACATCACCCAGGCTGGCCAGGGTGCGCTCACTTCCGCCACCACTGAGGGCCCTGGGCGAAGGACTGGACACCAGGCTGCCTTGGCAGGGATGTGTTGAGGGTTGTGGGGAGTCAGACAGGGGCCGGGGTCGGAGGAGGAGGAGGAGCGCACGCTGTGCAGTCGTTGCCCTAAGTTTGGCCAGGCTCCCCAGGCCTAGCCTCCCAGCTACCCCACTTTCTCCCCACCCTCCACCAGTGGCAAAGCCAGCCCCTTCAGGGTGCACAGTGTCTGTCCTCAAGGAGGGCCATTCTCTTGGGGTTAATGTTGGCCACCTCTTTCTGTCTGGCAGAAATCACCAAGCCGCCCTCAGACGACAGCCCGGCCCACAGCAGTGCCATCGGGCCCGTCATTGGCATCATCCTCTCCCTCTTCGTCATGGGTGGTGTCTATTTTGTGTGCCAGCGTGTGGTGTGCCAGCGCTACGCGGGGGCCAACGGGCCCTTCCCACACGAGTATGTCAGCGGGACCCCACACGTGCCCCTCAATTTCATAGCCCCAGGCGGTTCCCAGCATGGCCCCTTCACAGGTAAGGAGCCTGAGATACGGAACAACCTGGAGGAGGCAGGAGAGTAGTCTGGGCAGCTCTGGGGAGTGGAGCAGGGCTGTGCTACCCTGGGCCCTCTGGTGCGCGTGGCAGACATTGATAATCGATCACAGCATTCAGGCTTTCCCGCTGAGCCTGTGCTTGGCATCAGAATCCTTCAACACAGAGGCCTGCATGGCGGTAGCAACCTGCCCTTTGGCACTGTAGGTATGGAGGAAGCTCCTTGGACTTGACCTTCATATTCTATAGGACATATGCTATGTTGTCCACAAATCCTCATGTCCCCTAGAAATGAATGTGGGGGCAGCTGGGCGCTCTCTGGAGCTGAAGGAGTCACTCTGTACCACACAGCCGCTTTGTCCTGAGTGCAGTCAGGACTTGTGGCTGAGCAGTTACAATTCCTGCGTGGCCCAGGCGCGCAGGCTATGTTTGTGGATGGCGGGGCAGCCTCACTGCAGAGCCGCACCACGCTGGTTTGTACGGTACAACGCGGGGCGACCATGGTACGCCTAAGAAGGTCGAGGCCCTGTGAGGTCTGCAGGTGCCCCCGCAGCTCCAGGCCACCTTGAGGATTGCCTCTGCCCGCCCAGCCCTGAGTTCCCTCTCCCCTGTCCTGTCCCACTGTCACCCCAAGCCGGCCTCACTGGGAGCCTGTTGGATGGCGGGGTATAGATGGAACCTGATTCTCTCTGGGGAGCGGGGTTATCGGGCTTCGCAAGAGCTCCTGGAAGTCCGCAGTGCTGGTACCGTCACAGTCGCAGCAGCCCCCAGAGACCGGGGCCCTGTCTGTTCCTGGCGGGCTCTGTGCTGCCCCTCCTGGGTTCCCAGTCCCAGCCGCAGGCCCCTTGGGGGAGGTGCCATGTGTCTCCTGTTTCACAGATGAGCCCCGGAGAGCTCACCCTAGTAGTGGCCAGAAAGGCCTTCGGCTGCGGCTCAGGGAGCGGAGCACATCTGCAACAGGACGCACCGCCCTAGTCTGGGTCTCGTGGGTAGCGGGAGCCGAGGAGAGCGCCCTGTGTCTGTGGAGTGGCTTGGCAGAGCCTCGAAGCCACCTGAACCCCCATCCCTTCCCTGCCAGGCATCGCATGTGGAAAGTCCATGATGAGCTCCGTGAGCCTGATGGGGGGCCGGGGCGGGGTGCCCCTCTACGACCGGAACCACGTCACAGGGGCGTCGTCCAGCAGCTCGTCCAGCACGAAGGCCACGCTGTACCCGCCGGTGAGGGGTGGGGCCGGGGTGGGGCGGGCGGGGCTGGGGGCCCCTCCCACCATCAGGGCTGGCCAGGGGAGCTTCTCAGGTTCCTGGGGGCTGTCCCACCGCCTCTGAGGCGGGCTTGCTTTCTTCCCTCTCCAAACCCTTCTGCTTTCTTCTTTAATGACATTGTTGACTGTGGATAATCTGAAAACCACACAAAAATAGAAAGAGCCGAAATCTCACCCAAATCCACCTCCTAGAGTGGCTGTTGGGCCACGTCAGCATCCAGGCGGCCGTCTCTTCGGCACGGCCCAGCCCGTCGAGGGCCGCCTGCACCAGGCCTGTCAGCTCGCGTGAGCTTCCCCAGGCGACCCCTCCACAAACACCACAAACACCCTGTTCTCCCACTCAGGGCTGGCTGCTTCCTGGAAAACAGCTGGATGGTTTTGTGCGTGACAGACAAACAGGGTGATTTTCATGGCCTCCCCAGAGTTTCTGGCAGGGTGAGGGCCTGGCTCCAGCTGAGCCACGCCCTGAGTGAAATGACTGTGAGGAGAAGAAACTGTGGACACCCTCTAGGACCCTTGGGACTGGCTGAGGAGAACCCCCGTTTCTGGGAGCGCAGTCCCAGGGTGCCGAGGCGAGCTTGGTGCCTGGATGTGAACCCTTGTGTGTAAACAGAGGGGACTGACTTGACATGCTTTGTATGCTTTTTTTTTTTTTTTTTTTTTGAGACGGAGTCTGGCTCTGTTGCCCAGGCTGGAGTGCAGTGGCCCCATCTCAGCTCACTGCAAGCTCCGCCTCCCAGGTTCACACCATTCTCTTGCCTCAACCTCCAAAATATCTGGGACCACAGGTGCCTGCCACCACGCCCAACTAATTTTTTGTATTTTTAGTAGAGACGGGGTTTCATCCTGTCAGCCAGGATGGTCTCGATCTCCTGACCTCATGATCTGCCCGCCTCGGCCTCCCAAAGTGTTGGGATTACAGGCGTGAGCCACCGCGCCTGACTATGCTTTGTCTGCTTTTCATTTGTTCCTGCAGCTGTATACCCCGAAGGCGAGGCTAGCCCCCTTCCGCTTCCTCTGGGGCCTCACCAGTGAGCGCCTCCTTGCCAGGGCTGGTTCCTCCCACCCTTCTGGGTGTCCCTCACATCTGGGGTCTTGTCTTCTTTTTTCTTTTTCTTTTCTTTTCTTTTTTTTTTTTTTGAGATGGAGTTTCGCTTTTGTTGCCCAGGCTGGAGTGCAATGATCTCGGCTCACCGCAACCTCTGCCTCCCAGGTTCAAGCAATTCTCCTGCCTCAGCCTCCCTAGTAGCTGGGATTACAGGCATATGCCATCATGCCCAGCTTATTTTGTATTTTTAGTAGAGATGGGGTTTCTCCATGTTGGTCAGGCTGGTTTTGAACTCCCAACCTCAGGTGATCCACCTGCCTCAGCCTCCCAGAGTGTTAGGGTTACAGGCATGAGTCACTGTGCCCGGCCTGTCACCCAGGCTGGAGTGCAGTTGCGTCATCATGGCTCACTGCAGCCTCTACCTTCTAGGCTCAAGCAGTCCTCCCATCTCAGCCTCTAAGTAGCTAGGACTGCACACATGCATCCCCACGCCCAGCTAGTATTTACATTTTTTGTAAGACGAAGTTTCACTATATTGCCCAGGCTAGTCTCAAACTCTTGGACTCAAGCGATGCTCCCACCTCGGCCTCCCGATGTGCTGGGATTACAGGCGTGAGCCACGTGGCCTGGGGTATTGTCCTCTTATGGCACCTGACTGTGGTGGGCCCTGGGAAGGAAGGAGCAGAAGAGGATTATCCTTGGTTTCCTGGATAGGAACTGAGTGTTGCGGCGGCCCCAGGGCCTGGCTGTGTTTAGAGACAAAGGGAGCTGGGAGCCAGAAGCCGAGAGTTTTAAACACCCACTGTCCTTCTCTGCTCCTGCTGCTGCAACCCAACTTAACCAGCCAGCAGTGCCAAGAACCAGAGCAGGGTCCCCGTGCACACGGCAGGAGGCTCAGGGATTCTTCTTTTCTGTTCTCCCTTGGGAGCTGGGAGGCTCTTACCAGGCAATAAGAGATGGCACTGACCAGCCAGCTATTTTTTAAAATCCCTTTATTGTTTAACCATACAACTCACCCACTTAAAAAAGTGTACAATTCAGTGGGTTTTAGTGTATTCACAGATGTGTGCAACCCTCACCACAGTTATTTTTAGAACATTTTCCTACCCCTAAAAGAAACTCTGTGTGAAGCCAGCTGTTTTTAAATAAGCAAAGTTATTTTGCATCCATTAAATATTTGTTCATGGTGCAAAATTCAAAAGGTACAGAAGAGCGTGCAGTCCAAAGAGACCCTGCCCCCATGACGCCAAGCAGGACTCCCCCGGCAGCATGGCCGCCTGTGGTGTGCTTCTTCTGTGTCCCCCCAGGGGTCATCTGTACACATGCAAGCATACAAGAGCGTGGACTTCGTTTTCCCAGCCGAAAGATAATTGTAGATTTACGTGCAGTTGTGAGAAATAGCACAGACCATTTATCCTCTGCCTGGTTTCCCAGTGCTGCCATCTTGCATGACTTTCGTGCCTATCGTAAGCAAGATACTGATACGATCCTTGACCTTATTCAGATTGACGTAAGTGTTGTTGTTTGTTTTTGAGACAGACTCGCTCTGTCGCCCAGTGGGAGTGCAGTGGCACAATCACAGCTCACTACAGCCTCAGACTCCTGGGCTCAAGCAATTCTCCCGCCCCGGCCCCCCGAGTAGCTCAGACGGCAGGAGTGCACCATCATGCCGGGCTGATTTTTAAGTGTTTTGTAGAGGTGAGGCCTCACTATATTGCCTAGGCTGCTCTTGAACTCCTGAGCTAAAGTGATCCTCCAGCCTCAGCCTCCCAAAGTGTTAGGATTACAGGCATGAGCCACTGTGCCTGGGCTGACGTGTGTTTTTGTAAGCCCAAAACATAGCATCTGAAGAGTCAACATTGAACCTTGCCTTTTGCTACTAACGATGTGTAAAAGCTGGTGTTCTGAGCATTTTGGAGGCTCCCAGCTGCCGTGTGCACCCTGCCTTAGAATTCCACCGTAACCCATCTCCGGGAGGAGGTGCTGCTGTTTTCCTCATTTTGCAACAAGGAGGCCAAAGACCTGAGCATGAACCACTGGCCTGGGTCGTTCGGTCAGTAGGCCGTGGGGCCAGGCCGTCCAACTCACGACCACCTTCTACTCTGCTTCCCCCGCACCCTGAAGTTTGTTCTGCTTTGAGGGCAGAGCTGTCACAGCGCTCTGTGTCTGAACAGCGCTCCTTGTCAGGCGTGGCTGGGCCCCCACTGGAGGGCATCAGGGTCCCCTCTCCTGCTGTGGTTGAACCTTGGCTATTTCAACCACTCTTGCCAAGTGACCCTCTGAAAGGGACAGTCCATCTTTTCTCAGCAGAGGGCCACACTGGTAAAACTATCTCTGGCACCGTTTCTCTCCACCAGTCTAATATAGAGTAAAAATGGTATCATGTTGAGATCTTCATTTATATGTATTTTGTTATGAATGATGTCAAGCATCATTTTATGTGTTTAAGAACATTTGGACCTGGCGCGATGGCTCGCAGCAGTAATCTCAGCACTTTGGGAGACTGAGGTGAGAGGATCGCTTGAGGCATGCCAGGAGTTCGAGACCAGCCTGACCAACATGCAGAAACCCTGTCTCTAGTAAAAAGTTTAAAATTAGCCAGGCATGGTGATCCCAGCTACTCGGGAGTCTGAAGCATGAGAATTGCTTGAACATGGGAGGCAGAGGTGGCAGTGAGCTGAGATCGCGCCATTGCACTCCAGCCTGGGTGAGAGAGTGAGACTCTGTCTCAAAAAAAAAAAAAAGAACTTTTGTCATTTTATTTTTCTCAGAAGGGTTTGTGCAAAGATCTTCTTCTATTGGGTTGTTGATACTCTTATTCATTTGTGAGGTCTCTTTAGATACAGATAGACTATGGAAATTGGCCCAGAGCCTGCAATGTATGTTGAAAATATTTGTTTCCCAGTTTTGTGTCTTTTGATTTGGGTTATGGTATGTTTTACCATTTATACGATGCAAGTATCAATCTCGGCTGGCGCTGGTGGCTCACGCCTGTAATCCCAGCACTTTGGGAGGCCGAGACGGGTGGATCACTTGAGGTCAGGAGCTCGAGGCCAGCCTGACCAACGTGGTGAACCCCCATCGCTACTAAAAATACAGAATTAGCAAGGCGTGGTGGTGCGTGCCTGTAGTCCCAGCTACTTGGGAGGGTGAGGCAGGAGAATTGCTTGAATGCAGGAGATGGAGGTTGCAGTGAGCCGAGATCACACCACTGCACTCCAGCCTGGGTGACAAAGTGAGACTCTGTCTTAAAAAAAAAAAAAAAAAGACATTATCAATCTCCTCTTTTATGGTGTGGGGGTGTGTGTGTCTGTATTTTTGTTGTTGTTATGCTCAGAAAGGCCTTCCTTACTCTGATCATAAAAAACAACTTATTTTCACACTCTCTTTCTTAATGTCCTCCTCCTCTCATTTTACATTCACATCTTTAATTCTTCTGCGATAGAATTAGATTTGATGAGCAAGGTGGGCATCCAGCTTGTTTCTTTGCTGTTGGCTTCTGGGTGGCGTGAATTAGTTGGGGTCTATCAGGAGGCAGAAACTCTATAAGAATTTGAACAGAGAAAGTTCCGTCTACAGGCTTATTACCAGGGACTGGAATAGCAGGAATTGAACAGTGAGGTGTACAGAGAACTCTAAGAATGCAGGAATAGGCCAGGGACATTGGCTCACGCCTGTCACCCCAGCACTTTGGAAGGCCGAGGTGGGCAGATCACCTAAGGTCAGGAGTTCGAGACCAGCCTGGCCAACATGGTGAAACCCCATCTCTACTAAAAATACAAAAACATTAGCCAGGCGTAGTGACACATGCCTGTAATCCCAGCTACTCGGGAGGCTGAGGCAGGAGAATCACTTGAATCTGGGAGGCAGAGGTTGTAGTGAGCCGAGATCGTGCCATTGCACTCCAGCCTGGGCGACAGAGCGAGACTCAGTCAAAACGACGACGACAACGCAGGAACAGCAGAGGAGCCGAGGTGGAGCCTCCCCACCCCCCACCCTGGGCCGAGATCCAGTCCTCATTGAAGAGGGCATGGCCGTGATTCACTGGATATGTGAGACGTTGCCGAGGCACTGCACTGGTGGATCTTGCCAGAAATCTGCCCAGTGCAGATTTGGGCAGAATCTCAAACTGCCTTGGGATGTGGGAGAGAAACTAAGTCTGATCAAGTTCATGGGAAGAGGTGGAAACAGACCGCATAGGCTGGGGCTTGGGTAGCTGCGGGAAGCCCTTTCTTCTGCCTGCTCTCTGCTTTGAAGCAGCCTCCCCAGTGCCTGCAGTCTCGTGCCCTCCCGATGTTGGGGTCAAATCCTGAGAAAGAGCCAGGCTGGCTTTCTGGGCCAAAGACGACCCTCCCCAGAAAGAGCAGGGCCCAGTGCTGCTTCCTAAAGGGCAGGGGAAGGGCCTGGGCACTCCCCAGAGGCTACTCAGCAGCCATCAGGATGGCCCCAGGAAGCAGGCCTTCTCGAGCCCATTTTGTTACGTGATTGTATTATTTCATTTAATTTTAAATTTATTTTTTGAGACACAGTCTCGCTCTGTGGCCCAGGCTGGAGTGCAGTGGTGCGATCTCGACCCACTGCAGCCCCTGCCTCCTGGGTTCAAGGGATTCTCCCGCCTCAGCCTCCCAAGTAGCTGGGATTACAGGTGCCCGCCACCATGCCTGGCTAATTCTTGTATTTTTAGTAGAGACGAGGTTTCACCATGTTGGCCAGGCTGGTCTCTAACCCCTGCCCTCAAGTGATCTGCCTGCCTGGGCCTCCCAAAGTGCTAGGTTGAACCCATTTTAAAGATGAAGAAACTGAGACTGAGACAGGTGAATTCCTTCCCCGGGGGTCCTGCTGCAGCCGGAAGGTGGTGAAACAGGACTTCACCTGCGTCTGTCTGGTGGGACCAGGCTATGCTCTCGTCCCACCCTGGGGGCCTGGGAGAACCAAGTCCCTCCGGGCATAACTGACAGTTCCCTTCCCATTACTCCGCAGGAGCTCAGATCTGGCTGTATCCTTTCCAGGATGGCCTTGGAGACCCATATAAGCCCTGCACGCTTTGGGAAGCTGCATGTTGGGTTGGGGTGCCGTCAGTGGCCCTTGTGGAAGGTGCAGACCTGTGTGGGTGTGTGGGCCCGGGGTCCCTTCATTCCTTTGGAGGGCTGTTGTGTGCTGCCCGGCCCTGGAGGGCAGGTTCACATGGTGAATTTGTCTATTTACTATCTCAGCTTTGGGGCTGGTGCCAGCACAGGCCCTTGTGAAGGGGGTGCCGTTGTCTGGAGTGGGGCCGCGGCCCCTCCCTCAGTGTGGCAACCTCCGTGTGTGGGTCAGGGCTGCAGCAGGGACACAGGGCCCCTGAATGTTCGGAACAAGGGCGTCACTGCAGGAGTTACACTGTGCGCGATGGGGGGGGGGGGGGCAGGAGGAAAGGTCAGAAGGAGGGTTCCTGGGAAGGTCCCTGAGGAGCCTGGTGAGGTGCTCACTGGTGTGGGGGACACTCAGGGCCTGTGGGGACATCTCCGCCTGCTGGGGGCCGGCCACAAAGGGGACTGACCGAAGTCCCGTCCCCGCCTTCGCAGCCCAGCACCCGGTCACACAGCAGGTACTCGGAAGGGCACGGGGTTCCTTCTGCCTCTCACCGAGACGACCTTCGGGGCAGGTGGCTGCTGCCTCCCCTCCCATCCCCAAGTTTTGCCAGCTGGCCAGAGGAAGGGGTCCTGGGAAGCAGGGGTCCAGAAGCCCTCCCTGCAAGGAAAGCCCAAGAGGTGTGGGAGGAAGGAAGAAAGGCCCAGGCTGGCGAGGCTCTGGGTCACCCTGGCTTGGCTCTCCTCAGATCCTGAACCCGCCGCCCTCCCCGGCCACGGACCCCTCCCTGTACAACATGGACATGTTCTACTCTTCAAACATTCCGGCCACCGCGAGACCGTACAGGTAAGACGTCCCCGCAGCCCTCCATGGCCGCTGGGTTCCCGCCAGCCCGTGGTGGAGGAGCCTTACCCCATGCCACTGGTGAGGGGTTCTGGGGTCTAGTGGGCAGGTGCTGGGCCCAGCCCTGCCTCTCTGCTCTGCCGACCCTGCTAGGCTGCCTCCCCAGATGCACCCAGTGGGGACTGTGTGCTGGGTTCAGAAACCAGCAGCGCCCCGTGTTCTGAGCTGCTCTTCAGCTTGCCCCTGTGGGGGTTACCTTTAAGCCGGGAGATGGCTGTGGAGTCGAGGGGCCGGGGACTTGGGCTCCAGGGTGCAACTGTATGTTTGAGGCCGGCTGTGGAACCCTAGCCATTGAGATGCCCCCTCTTGGTGGCTCGGTCCTCTTAGGACAGGACAAGTCTGTGAAGGCTGCTGCAGCACCCACTGTGGACCCCTAATCGTGTGACATCACCAGGATGATCCGGGCAGCTCACTTGCCACAGTGGCCTGTTTGAGCCCGGGAAGCCAGCGGGGCTGTTCAGCCAGACACCAGCCCCCGAGCTCCCCATGTCGGGGTCCCAGGCCTCACCTCCCTGCTTGGGGAGGGGCAACTGAGAGTGTGGAGAAGTGGGACCCAGGTGTGCTGGTTTCCGCAGGGGCTGGATCAGAGCCTGGGATGGGCAGGGTGAGCCTCCTGACCTTTAACCCAGCAGTGTTAGCCAACAAGGCCCACCTGCCAGCTGCACCAGGCCCCACCCCCAGGGGTGATGGGGTGGGATGGGTTGGGCCTGGGCCAGGCCACCTCAGGGCCACACGGGCCTCATTGCTTGGGTCCCTGGAGCAGCAGGGCCTCCTGAGTGTGGTGCCGCCTGCCACCTAGTGGCCATTTCCACAAACTCCCAGGCCTGGCTGGGGAGCCGGAACTGCGGCCTCCATTTCCATCCCCCTCCGGGTCGGGCCACCTCCCTGATGCCTCAGTATGATATCAAACTGTCACAGTCTGTCCCCGCAGCCTTACGGACCACTGTCTCCAGAATGGTCACGTCCACCCTGGGCAGGCCGGTCTCACCAGGCCCCTGTCCCACCTCCTGCCTTTGCTCATGCCGTCCTGCTCTGGGCCCCACCGCAGAGACATCTTCCCTCCCCGCCGCCTGACCTCGCAGTAGCTGGGCCCCAGGAGGAGTATCCTGCCGCACTTTTCTCAACACGAGGTGTTGGCTGCACCTTCCCACCCATTGCAAGCCCCTCTGTGACAGGACGGGGGCTCCTAAGCACGCCACGGTTCCGAGTCCGGACTCACACAGTGGGATGCAGTGTTTCTGGGCCGCAGTTGGGTGCAGGCAGCCTCTGGGAGGATGGGAGGTCAGGAGCCATCTCGCAAGTCAGGTTGCTTGAACTCAGGATGGGAGCATTCCAGGCCCATTGGTTGCTGTATTAGCCTGTTCTCACGCTGCTAATAAAGACATACCTGAGACTGGGTAATTATAAAGGAAAGAGGTTTAATGGACTCACAGTTCCACACGGCTGGGGAGGCCTCACAATCGTGGCAGAAGTCACATCTTACATGGCCTCAGGGAAGAGAGATCATGAGAAGCAAGCAAAAGGGGTTTCCCCTTATCAAGCCATCAAGTCTAGTGAGATTTATTCACTGACACGAGAACAGTACGAGGGAGCCACCCCCGGGATTCAGTGGCCTCCCACTGGGTCCCTCCCGCAACACGTGGGGATTATGGGAGTACAATCCAAGGTGAGGTTTGGGGGGGACGCAGCCAAACCATATCCCTTGCCG
This sequence comes from Colobus angolensis palliatus, assembly GCF_000951035.1. NCBI lineage: Eukaryota > Metazoa > Chordata > Mammalia > Primates > Cercopithecidae > Colobus > Colobus angolensis. The sequence continues at coordinate 1,835,594 of NW_012115266.1, read as the reverse complement.
GCACTTACAGTAACAATGTTAGGGGAACAGTTGTCCAGTTTCCTGTTTTGTCAGGCACTGTTTTTAGCACTTTCCAGGCAGAATCTCATGTATCCTTCACTTTTGAAATGTGTACTATTTAATCCCTCACTTTTATTAATGAGAAACTAAAGCTCAGAGAGGTCAAGAAAGTTCCTGGCCAAGGTCAGCTAGCAGGCTCTGGAGGCCTCGTTCTCCTCAGAGGCAGCCTTGCCAGGGCCCAGGCTTGGCAGGCTGCAGGGCAGGTGCGGGCATGCCCATGGTAGAGGTGGGGCTGTTGAGGCTTAGAGAGGGCAAGTGATGAGCCCCGGCCACACAGCGGGGTGGGTCCAGAGTCAGGCCTGCATTTTCTGGAGCTGGCCAGTGGACAGGCCTTTCCCGTTCACAGCCCCAGGACGGATGTGCCCAGCAAATCCCAATCCTCTGTGTGTGTCCCTTTCAGGCCCTACATCATTCGAGGAATGGCGCCCCCCACGACACCCTGCAGCACCGACGTGTGTGACAGTGACTACAGCGCCAGCCGCTGGAAGGCCAGCAAGTACTACCTGGATTTGAACTCGGACTCAGACCCCTACCCGCCCCCACCCACGCCCCACAGCCAGTACATGTCGGCAGAGGACAGCTGCCCGCCCTCGCCCGCCACCGAGAGGAGCTACTTCCACCTCTTCCCGCCCCCTCCGTCCCCCTGCACGGACTCATCCTGACCTCGGCCGGGCCACTCCGGCTTCTCTGTGCCCCTGTAAATAGTTTTAAATATGAACAAAGAAAAAAATATATTTTATGATTTAAAAAATAAATATAATTGGGATTTTAAAAACATGAGGAATGTGAACAGTGATGGGGTGGGCAGGGCTGGGAGAACTTTGTACAGTGGAGAAATATTTATAAACTTAATTTTGTGAAACAGAGCTGCCATTCTTTTGCGCCCTGTGTGCATTTGAGTCGTGTGTCCCCGTGGAGCAAATGCCGACCCCCGGACCACCGCGGGAGTCCTCCCGCACCCGGGCGTTCTCCTGGCTGGCTCCCGCGGGGAAAGGCTGGGGCCTTGGGCAGAGGCGGGCGTCTCCCCTGGGCTGCATCTCTGAGCTGCAGGCCCGGCCGACTTTATGTGCGTGTGGCCTGTGCCGGCAGAAAGGGCCCCGGGCTTGATCACACTGTGCTTTTTGTCTTCCTCAGATTCTTAAGTCTTTTTTTTTTTTTTTTTTTGATACGGAGTCTCGCTCTGTCACCGGGCTGGAGTGCAGTGGTGCAATCTCGGCTCACTGCAACCTTCGCCTCCAGGTTTAAGTGATTCTCCTGCCTCAGCCTCCCAAGTAGCTGAGACTACAGGCATGTACCACCACACCCGCCCAGCTAATTTTTGTATTTTTAGTAGAGATGGGATTTCACCGTGTTGACCAGGATGGTCTCAATCTCTTGACCTCATGATCCACCCACCTCGCCTCCTAAAGTGCTGGGATTACAGGCGTGAGCCACCACGCCCGGCTGATTCTTAGTTATTTTAAAAAGGGGACTGTGCCTTCAGTTTTCACTGGGCCCTGCAGAATGTCTGCCTGGGCTCCGGGCCCTTCCTGAACCTGTGCTGGCTTCCATCTGACCTCTCTGTGCCAACCAACGCTGCTGCTCTTCCTGAGGGCAAGGGGACCCATGACTGCATGTTGACCCGCTGGATGGGGCTGCTGAGCCCGCTCTGCCACACTGCACCTGCCCCAGGCAGGGAGGGAATCCCTGGGTCCTCACAGGAACAGCCAGCAAGCCACGCCTGACACCTGCTCTGGGCCCACCCCTGCAGTGCTGGAGACGACAGGCAAGGCCTGGCCACTGCCTCTGCTGGGTCCCCAATCTGTGGAAGGAAACAGTAATCCAGGCATTTTCGGTGGGGAAGCTGAGCTGTCCTGGGGTCCTGAGGGTCAGGCAGGAACAGCCGTCTTCAGAGGGAAGGGAGAAAACGCACATGGCATCAGTGGAGAAGGGCTTGACTCCCCTCAGCATGATGGAGGGAGGTCAGAGAACAGTCCAGCTTGTTGCTGGGTGACAGTGTGTTTAATAATGAAAATACAGGACGGGCGTGGTGGCTCATGCCTGTAATTCCAGCACTTTGGGAGGCCCAGGCAGGTGGATCACTTGAGGTCAGGAGTTGGAGACCAGCCTGGCCAACATGGCAAAAGCCCGTCTCTACTAAAACACAAAAACTAGCTGGGCACGATGATGGGCACCTGTAATCCCAGCTACTTGGGAGGCTGAGGCAGGAGAACCGCTTGAACCTGGGAGGCGGAGGCTGCAGTGAGCCGAGATTGTGCCACTGCACTCCAGCCTGGACAACAGAGCAAGACTCTGTCTCAAAAAAAAAGAAAAAGAAATACAAAATACAAATATCACCTTCACTAAAACAAGGGATGGAAGACCACAAAACAAACAGAAAACAACAAAATGGCAGGAGTAAGTCCCTACTTATCAATAAAGACATTGACTGTAAGTAGGCTAAGCTCTCCAATCAAAAGAGTAGGCTTGGAGCGGTGGCTCACGCCTGTAATCCCAACGCTTTGGGAGGCTTGAGGTCAGGAGTTTAAGACCAGTCTGGCCAACATGGTGAAACCCCATCTCTACTAAAAGTACCAAAACTGGCCAGGTGGTAGTGGCACGCATCTGTAATCCCAGCTATTTATGAGGCTGAGGCAGGAGAATCACTCGAGGCTGAGAAGCAGAGGTTGCTGTGACCTGAGATTGCACCACTGCACTCCCACCTGGGCAAGAGAGGGAGATCCTGTTTCCAGAACAAAAAGTGGTGCTCGCTTTGGCAGCACATATACTAAACTTGGAACGATACAGAGAAGATTAGCATGGCCCTGCGCAAGAATGACACGCAAATTCGTGAAGCATTCCATATTTTTATGCTCATCACCACTGGCCATCAGAGAAATACAAATCAAAACCACAATGAGATGCCATCTCACACCAGTTACCATGGCGATCATTAAAAAGTCAGGAAACAACAGGTGCTGCAGAGGATGTGGAGAAATAGGAACACTTCTGCACTGTTGGTGGGACTGTAAACTAGTTCAACCATTGTGGAAAACAGTGTGGTGATTCCTCAAGGATCTAGAACTAGAAATACCATTTGACCCAGC
>NW_012115266.1:1826237-1830342 GCF_000951035.1 Colobus angolensis palliatus | reverse complement strand
ATACAGGAAGCAAATATTACTAGAGCTAAAGAGAGAGATCCCAATACAATAATAGCTGGAGATTTCAACACCCCGTTTTCAGCATTGGACAGATCAGTCATCCAGACAGAGAATCAAAGAAACATGGGACTTAAAGTACACTACAGACCAAACGGACACTGACAGAACACGTCACGCAGCAGCTGCAGATCACACATTCTTACCTCAGCACATGAACCGTCCTCAACCATAGCCTGCATGTTGGGCCACAAAACAAGTCAACAAAACAGGAAGGAAATTTTAAAATCTTTTGAAAAATGAGAATGGAAACAACATATCAAAACCTGTGGGATACAGTGAAAGCAGTGTTAAGAGGGAAGTTTATAGCTATAAGCGCCTACATCAAAAAAGTAGAAAAACTTCAAATAAACCACCTGACACTTTTTTTTTTTGGAGACAAGGTCTTGCTCTGTTGCCCAGGCTGGAGTGCAGTGGCACGATCATAGTTCCTTGCAGCCTTGACCTCCCAGGCTCCAGTGATCCTCCTACCTCAGCCACCCAAATAAATGGGACTCTAGGTGCACAATCACCACATCCAGCTAATTCTTGTACTTTTTGTAGAGACAGGGTCACACCATGTTGTTCACGCTGGTCCCACACTCCTCGGCTCGAGCAATCCCACCTTGGCCTCCCAAAGGGCTGGGATTACAGGTGTGAGCCACCATTCCTGGCTACGACGCATGTTAAAGAACTAGAAAATCAAGAGCAAGCCGGGCACGGTGGCTCACGCCTGTAATCCCAGCCCTTTGGGAGGCCTGACTGGTGGATCACTTGAGTCCAGGAGTTTCAGACCAGCTTGACCAACACGACAAAAACCCATCTCTACTAAAAATAAATACAAAACTTAGCTAGGCGTGGTGGCTCATGCCTGTCGTCCCAACTACTCAGGAGGCTGAGGCAGGAGAACTGCTTGAATCCTGGAAGCGGAGGTTGCAGTGAGCCAAGATGGTGCCACTGCACTCCAACCTGGGCAACAGAGCGAGACCCTGTCACAAAAAAAAAAAAAAAAGAAGAAGAAAAGAAAAGAAAAACAAACACAAAATTAGTAGGAGAAAACAAATAATAAAGATCAGAGCAGGCCAGGTTCATGGGCATGGTGGCTCAACTCCTAGGTGCTCAGGAGTTTGAGATCAGTCTGGCCAACACGGCAAAACCCCATCTCTCCTAAAAATATGGGGGAAAAAAATGGCTGGATGTGGTGATGTGTGCCTGTAGCCCCAGCTACTTGGGAGGCTGAGGTGGGAGAATCACCTGAGCTCAGGAAGTGGAGGCTGCAGTGACTCGTGATTGCACCCTACACTCTAGCTGGGTAAGTGGATTGAGACTCTGTCTCAAAAAAACAAAGACCAGAGCAGAAATAAATGAAATGGAAATGAAGGAAACAATACAAAAATCAATGACACGAAAAGTTGTTTTTTCGAAAAGATAAACAAAATCAACAAACCTTTAGCCAGACTGAGAAAAAAAGAGAGGAGACCCAAATCAATAAAATCGGAAGTTAAAAAGGAGACATTACCACTGATCCCACAGAAACTCAAAGGATCATTAGAGGCAACTATGTGCAACTATATGCTAATAAGCTGGAAAGCCTAGAACTGCATCAATTTCTACACACATACAACCTATCAAGACTGAACCATGAAGAAATCCAAAAACCTGAACAGGCCGGGCGCGGTGGCTCACGCCTGTAATCCCAGCACTTTGGGAGGCTGAGGCGGGCAGATCACCTGAGATCAGGAGTTTGAGACCAGCCTGGCCAACATGGTGAAACCCCATCTCTACTAAAAAACATATAAAAATTAGCCGTGCATGGTGGTGGGTGCCTCTAATGCCAGCTACTCGGGAGGCTGAGGCAGGAGAATCACTTGAACCTGGGAGGCAGAGGTTGCAGTGAGCCGAGGTCGCGTCACTGCACTCCAGCCTGGGTGACAGAGCAAGACTCCATCTCAAACAAATTAAAATAACAAAAACCTCAACAGACCAATAACAAGTCATGCGATAAAAGCTGTAATAAAATGTTTCCCAACAAAGCAGCCCGGGAACCCAATGACTTCACCGCTGAATTTTACCAAACATTTAAAGAAGAACTAATACCAATCCTATTCAAACTATTCTGAAAAATAGAGGAGGAGGGAATCCTTCCAAACACATTCTACGAGGCCAGTATTATCCTGATACGCAAACCAGACAAAGACATACTAAAACAATTACAGGCCAATATCTCTTATGAACACTGATGCAAAAATTCTCAACAAAATACTAGCAAACTGAATGAAACACCACATTCAAAAGGTTATTCATCATGACCAAGTGGGATTTATCCCAAGGATACAAGGATGGTTCAACATACATGAATCAGTCAATATGACCCATCATATCAACAGAATGAAGGACAAAACCATAGAATAACTTCAACTGATGCTGAAAAAGCATTTGATAAAATTCAGCATCCCCTCATGATAAAAGCCCTCCAAATCTGGGTATAGAAGGAACATACCTCAACACAGTAAAGGCCATATATGGCAGACCTACAGCTAATATGATACCAAATGGGGAAAAACCAAAATCCTTTCCTCTGAGATCTGGAACACGGCAAGGATGCCCACTTTCACCACTGCTGTTCAACATAGTACTGGAAGTCCTAGCTAGAGCAATCAGACAAGAGAAAGAATTAGAGGGCATCCAAATTGTAAAGGAAGGGCCAGGCACGGTGGCTCACGCCTGCAATCCCAGCACTTTGGGAGGCTGAGGCAGGCGGATCACCTGAGGTCAGGAGTTCGAGACCAGCTTGGCCAACATGGTGAAACTCTGTCGCTACTAACATACAAAAATTAACTGGGCGTGGTGACACACACCTGTAATCCCAGTTACTCAGGAGGCTGAGACAGAAGAATCGCTTGAACCTGGGAGGTGGAATTACAATGAGCCGAGACGGTGCATTGCACTCTAGCCTGGGCCACAGAGCGAGACTCCATCTCAAAAAAAAAAAAAAAAGAAAGAAAGAAAAAAAAAAAAACTGTCATTTGTTTTGTTTTTTTGTTTGCTTGTTTTTGAGACGGAGTCTCGCTCCGTCACCAGGCTGGAGTGCAGCGGCACGATCTCGGCTCACTGCAAGCTCCACTTCCTGGGTTCCAATGATTCTCCTCAGCCTCCCGAGTAGCTGGGACTACAGGTGCCCGCCACCACACCCAGCTAATTTTTGTATTTTTAGTAGAGACAGGGTTTCACCATGTTGGCCAGGATGGTCTTGATCTCTTGACCTCATGATCAGTCCACCTCAGCCCCTCAAAATGCTGGGATTACAGGCATGAGCCACTGCGCCCAACTAAGATCCTGTCATTTATAACAAAGCAACAACATAGATGGAACTGGAGGTCATTATGTTAAGTGAAACAAGCCAGGCACAGAAAGATAAACTTTACATGTTCTCACTTATTTGTGGGATTTAAACTTTTTTTTTTTTTGAGATGGACTCTTACTCTGTTGCCCAGACTCAAGTGCAGTGACGTGATCTTGGCTCACTGCAACCTCTTCCTCCCAATTTCAAGCAATTCTCCTGCCTCAACCTCCTGAGTAGCTGGGACTACAGGTACGCACCACCACGCCTAGCTAATTTTTGTATTTTTAGTAGAGATGGGGTTTCACCATGTTGGCCAGCCTGGTCTTGAACTCCTGACCTTGTGATGCACCCGCCTCGGCCTCCCGAAGTGCTGGGATTACAGGTGTGAGCCACCGCACCTGGCTGGGGAGCTAAAAATTAAACCGAATGAACTCATGGAGATAGAGAGTAGAAGGATGGTTACCAGATGCTGAGAAGGGCAGTGGGTGGGGGGTGAGGTGGGGCGGGGATGGTTAATGGGTGTAGAAATATAGTTAGATAGAATGAAGAAGATCCATATTTGGTGGCACAGCAGGGTAACCGGAGTCAACAATAATTTATCGTACATTTAATAAATAAATAAAAAAGTATAAGTAGATTTTTTTGTTTTGTTTTTTTGAGACGGAGTCTGGCTCTGTCGCCCAGGCTGGAGTGCGGTGGCCGGATCTCAGCTCACTGTAAGCTCCG
>NW_012115266.1:1821549-1825514 GCF_000951035.1 Colobus angolensis palliatus | reverse complement strand
AAAATAAAACCACACACACACCCCCCTGAAAGAAGTGCCTGGAGTGAGTCTCCTGGCCTCCCAACAGGACCCCCAAATTGAACCCTTGATCAATGTGGCTGGATGTGCAGACAGAAGTGGTAACAGCGCAGCCAGGCTGGGTCTCCTGAACCCGCCTTTCCTGCCCAGGAGTCAGCTGGGGAGAGTGAGGAGCTCACCCGCTGGCTGCGTACTCCCTGCCAAGTACATCCTTCAGTGAGCACCTGGAGCCAGCACAGCCCTGCTCTTATGCCACTTACGCGCTGGGAGACGCAGAGATTAGTCAGGTATGGCTCCTCCCCTGCGTTTGCTCCAAATTCAGGGACAGGGGAGTTCCCAAAGCCATACGAAGGCATTGTTCTAAGATACCCTAGAGCCCATAGGGGTAGGCAGAGGGGGCTTCTCGGAGGAGGCAGTGTCTGAGCTGTCTAAGGGAGGGGGTGAAGTTAACCTGCCTTATTTAAACTTCACAACAGTCCAGCCAGGTAGGTGGTGTCCCCAGAGTGTAGTTGAGAGAACTGAGGTTTGGGTAAAGCAAAGTCAACATTTTTTTTTGCATCCGTTAAATCATTTCTTTATCCAATAAGGGTTACTAACTGGCTAACAGGTGCTAGTCAATGAGGCCAAAAAGCACGTACCTTCTCTCCAAACCCTCTCACCTCTGCAGTGACAGCCACTCCTCCCCAAGTCTCTGTCACCCCTTACTGAGCCCTGGGGGTCTCTTGTATAATGGGCTCCCTCCCCACCAACCAGAGCAGAGAGGGCGGTTTGCTCAGCCCAGCCCTCCTCCAACCCCTCATTCCAGAATGGGTGCGGGAGCTTCCTCCTGCCCTGGGGCACTGAGGCGGCATCCAAGTGCAGTTGAAGAAAGTCCATGTTGCCAGTTTGGCTCTTTGCACTGCTGGGGAGGCCACTGTGGAAGGTCTTGTTCCTGAGAAATGTGGGTGGTCAGGACGGTGGCTAGGGCTTGCATCCCACTCAGCCCCTGTGAGGTTCCCTCTCCTGGGCCACTCGGCTGGCAGCCTCCGGACCTCCTGGTTGGGCCACACCCTCAGATGCCACTGGGGTACCCCGTCGCTGGTCCCTTTCCTGTGGTCCTCTCCCAGCGTCCCACACCTTGATCTCTCTCCTTCCAAATGTCCTCTTTTCTCTTTCCCCATAGGCTTGACGGCAGCTCTAGCTGTTAGCAGCTCAACGGTTTCACTTTCTCCCAACACTCAGGCTCCCAACCATCCTTTGTAGGAAGGGAAATACCCGCTTCCCAAGCCGGATGGAATCTTAATGCACTGAAGAAGAGGAAGAGAAGCAGCAGAGCTCAGTTTCCACATTGAAATGGGCTGACCGCTCATATCCCACATGAGCCCCCAGCGGCCTCTCCTGTCCAGCCTCAACACCTCTTGACCTGACCTGGCCCGGGCTCCTGAACACCAGCCAAGTTCTTCCTGGCATGTTCTCTTCTGGGGCAGCCCCGCTCCAGCCTGTGGATCAGCGCCAGCCTGGGATGGACTGTGCCCTGGTGATGTAACAAAGGGAAAGACAATACGGCATTTTCCCCTTCAAGTTGAACTTCTTGTTTTTTTTCCCTTTGTTTTTGGTTTTTTTTAGACGGAGTTCCACTCTTCCACCCAGGCTTGAGTACAGCGGTGCAATCCTGGCTCACTGTAACCACTGGCCCTGAGTTCAAGTGATTTTCCTGCCTCAGCCTCCCGAGTAGCTGGGATTACAGGCAACCACCACCATGCCCAGCTAATTTTTGTGTTTTTAGTAGAGATGGGGTTTCTCTATGTTGGCCAGGCTGGTCTCAAACTCCTGCCCTCAGGTGAGCCACCGGCCTCGGCCTCCCGAAGTGCAGGAATTACAGGCGTGAGCCATGCGCCCGGCCTGAACTTCTTCAATTTATGGTCTTCTTTATTCAGAGCTAGTTTTTCCTGTGTTAGTGTATGTGTATGTTAGCATGTCCTTTATGAAATTTTGATCACAGAAAATACTTTAAAAAAAAATAATTGTTTGACAGAATTAAAATTGGGGGCTGGGTGCGGTGGCTCATGGCTGTAATCCTAGCACTTTGGGAGGCTGAGGCGGGTGGATCACCTGAGGTCGGGAGTTCAAGACCAGCCTGGCCAACATGGTGAAACCCCGTCTCTACTAAAAACACAAAATTAGCTGGGTGTGGTGGTATATGCCTGTAATCCCAGCTATTCAGAAGGCAGAGGAAGGAGAGTCGCTGGAACCTGGGAGGCAGAGGTTGCAGTGAGCCGAGATTGCGCCAATGTACTCCAGCCTGGGTGACAGAGCAAGACTCCGTCTCAAAAAAAAAAAAAAAAAATTAAAATTTGGCAGCTGAGTCTGTTCCCAAAATTTAAGGCATGCTAGCCAGGTGACGGGTGAGTGAGCATGCGGCCTGCTCTTCTCTCTGCTTTTGAATATGTTTGAAACTATTCAGTTACATGTGTTTTTTAAATAATTTATTTTTAATTTTTGTGGGTACAGAGCAGGTGTATATATTTATGGGGTTGTTTTACAAAAAGTCTAGATGGATTGAAAAGTTAAATATTAATACGAAACATTAAACTACAAAAGGATTAGGAGGAAAGATAGAAGGTGGTGATCTGTGAAATGTAGAAGTTTTAGGGCAGAAAGGTCAATTTGTGTAGAATGCAAAGCTTCTAAGTCATTCCTCTACAGTAGCTCCCTATGGCTCTCAGGGCACAGGCTGAGCTCAGATACTTCCTGCTCCAGGAAGTCCTCCCTGACTTCAGCCTCCTGGTTAGGTTAGAAGCAAACCATAATTGGAGACCTTAGGGGCCCATTTACTTTGGGCAAGGTATTGTATGATTTCATAATAATGCATATGGCCCTGTGACCCACCTCAGAGTCAGGGATGGAGGAGCCTGGTGCAGATACTGGCAAATCCTTCGATGATGAGTGAGTAAAGGGATGCAAGGGTCAGTGCTGGGGCTGGGTCCTCCCCGGCTCCCCAGCAGGGGGTAGCCCAGCTCTGGCTGCCCCCTCCTGCCCACGGCCCAGCCTCCCTCTCAGGAACCAGCCGGTCCCAGGGCTCTCTGCAGCCTTTCCTGGGCTCCTTAGTCCAGCTCCAAGCTGCCCCTCTGGCCCTGTGCTACCCCTGGTGCTCTCTGCTCTTGCTTCCAGACATCCTTTCTGGAGTATGGGCAGCCCTTCTCCTGTCCGGATGCTTTCCTTGGCTCCCAGGATCTGAGCATAAACCCAGGTTCCTCTGCCTGGCTTCCAGAGCCTCCACGATCCCTTCTGCACCTGCTTCCCGTGCTGTTGCCCCAGACCTGAGATCAGCCCCGCCCTGCCTGCCACAGGGTGTGCTCCTTCCACCCTGCTGCCTCACCTCTCTCACTGGAATGCCTGCTCCTGCCCTGCCCAGGTGATCGGCCTGTGTATCCCCTCCCTAACCCTGCACAGAGCACACCTCCTGGGCTGGCTTCCGGCTTGACTATGTTCCTCCACGCCTCTCTGAGCAGCAGTATCAATGTGAGAAACGCCTGCTGTGTCTGCAGCCTCCCTAGAAGCACAGTACCTTTCGCAGCGTGGACACAGCCTGTAGGTACAGTTGTCCCTCTCTATCCGTGGGAGACTGCTTCTGGGACCCCCAAGGATTCTCAAGTCCCTTATATAAAATGGCTTAGTATAGTTAACAGCAGAGATGTGTTCTGAGAAATGCATCGTTAGGCAATTGTGTCCTTTGCAAACATCACAGGTGTACTCAGCACAAACCCAGATGGTCCAGTCCACTACACACCTGGGCTATACGGGATAGCCTGTTGCTCCCAGGCTACACTTCCATACAGCGTGTTACTGTGCTGAATACTGGAAGCAGCTGAAACACAATGGTAAATATTTGTGTATCTAAACACAGAAAAGGTCCAGTACAGCCGGACGCAGTGGCTCATGCCTGTAATCCCAGCGCTTTGGGAGGC
>NW_012115266.1:1818296-1819909 GCF_000951035.1 Colobus angolensis palliatus | reverse complement strand
CCAAAGTGCTGGGATTACAGGCATGAGCCACCACGCCTGGACATCGTGTGGATTTTCAGGGGACTCTGAGAGGCGCCTCAAATCCGTTTTGGAATAAGGCAGGTTATTAGCATGGGGTCTAACCGTGAGCTGTCTCAGTGTCCCGGGCTGGCTCTTGGGGCGGGGTCCTGATACCTGGGACCTCGGTCCTCCCTGGGAGGCACGGAGACAGCGGGGGACAGGGAGCCCCGGGGAGCATTTAGTAGCTCATGTGCACAGGAAAACCCTGTCTCTACAAAAAATTAAATTAGCCGGGCCCAGTGGTGCGTGCCTGTGGTCCCAGCTATTCGGGAGGCTGAGGTGGGAGGATTGCTTGAACCCAGGAGGTGGAGGCTGCAGCGAGTCATGATCATCCCACTGCACTCCAGCCTGGACAACAGAGCAAGACCTTGTCTCAAAAAAGACCCCAGGCTGGGTGCGGTGGCTCAGGCCTATAATCCCTGCACTTTGGGAGGCTGAGGTGGGTGGATCACCTGTCGTCAGGAGTTCGAGACCAGCCTGGCCAACATGGTGAAACACCCGTCTCTACTAAAAACACAAAAATTAGCCGGGCATGGTGGCGTGCGCTTGTAGTTCCAGCTACACGGGAGGCTGAGACAGGAGAATTGCTTGAACCTGGGAAGCGGAGGTTGCAGTGAGCTGAGGTCGAGCCACTGCACTCCAGCCTGGGCGACAACAGGAAAACTCCGTCTCAAACAAAACCAAATCCCAAAAGTTCTCGTCTAAAACCTTCCCCTAGGACGAGAGGGCTTATCTCTTAGCGGTGGGTGACAGGCAGGGATATTCCGTGATCCCTCACTTTGACCCCGCTTCGAGGACAGCCACCTCTTTCGGGTAAAGAAGCCGCAATAGGAGACCCCTCTGATAAAATTCCGCTGTGGGGAATGCGGGAATCGATCTTATTACCTCTCACACGCCAAACACACACTGCACCACTTATGCTGAATCCCTAGCTCGGGCCAACCACTGCAGCCGGCGCCTATTACTGCTCACATCATCACCGGTGTCCCCTGCCGCCCCCGCCCCGCCCGGCCAGCTCGCCACCCCATTGGCTCCCTCGAGGACCCGGCTTCACGGCCATGATTGGTTTGGCTCAATTTAGTTTTAAAAAGCACTGGCCATTCGGATTGGTGGTCCGATACGTCCGTCAAGCGGAGGCCCTGCTGTTGCTACGGCGTAGGGGGACCCAGCCAGGTCTCTCCCGGTTTCTGATTTGTTTCTCAGGCTCCGGGGTCCTAGAGGTTCCGGATCCGTCAAGTCCATGGGAAAAGAATGCGCCCCTCGCGCTTGACTGACGAGGCTTACGGGCCAATCGGAATGGAGTCGAGGGAGCCGCTAGGCCATCCAATAGGTAGTAGGGGGCGGGAGAGAGGGGCCAATGAGCCTGGAGCTGGGGGAGGGGGCAGGGCCGCGACTGGCTGAGAGGCGGCCAGAGGGAGGGCGGGGGGAACTCAAGGCCTGCTTGATACGTCCGCCATTTTGGGCGCTTTGCTGATGGTGTCGGTGAGCGCGTTTCCCGCCTGAGCGCAACTAGCGGCGGGTCGTGGGCACCTCCAGGTAATGGGGGTGGGGGA
>NW_012115266.1:1814001-1817491 GCF_000951035.1 Colobus angolensis palliatus | reverse complement strand
TTAACTTGGAGGTGTTTCCTGTTGAGGTCCTGCTGGCTGTGATCACAATTTGGACTTCTTAATTATAGGTGAACGGGATGGGTCTTTGGATGTACCTCCGTGCCCTGACGTTTCAGCCGCGTGACTTAATGTCATTTTCCTGGTACTTAACGTTTTTTCTGTGGGGCTTTGGGTCTGTTTTGCTTTTATGGGAGGGGGTCTTGACAGGCATTCCCTTTCATCCTCGCAGCACTTGTTGACAGGGTGGTAGCTTACTTTATTCATGGGACGTTTACTTCGATTTTGTCCTCAAGGTCATGCATGTTGCAGATAGGTTTCAAGGGGAAACGGGACTCCAGGTTTCCAACCATCGAAATGTGCCTCAAGTAGCAAGTGTATGAGACCCAGTTATGGTGGTGGTTGGGTTTTCCTCACTGTGGAGTGGAGTCAGTGACCACTTTTTAGCTCTGTGACCTTGGGCAAGTTACCCAGCCTCTCTCTCTCTTATTTTTCTCTGTAGAATGGGAGTAATAAGTGTCCCAGCCATAAGTTTGTCAGGACTATTGCCCTAATACATGTAAAACAGCGAGAACCGTGCCTGACACACAGAATCACCTCAGTGGCTGATTAGTGATTAGGCTACCTAATGGCTATTATTATTTAATTTAAATTTGATTTCTAAATGTTTAGGTACTATTGGGAAGTCAGATGAGCATTTAAGCCCTGACTCTTGGTGACTGTCTTTACAAAGCTCTGTGTAAGAGTCAGTTGGGCTGAAAAAGTAAAACTAGAAGTTATCTTTTTTCAGTGCAGGGGTTCGGTGCATTTACCGGAGTAACTGATGAGTAGTGGCACCTCAGAATGTTTACAGAGGTGGTTAAATGCAGAAAAGCCCATCACAAGCTTAAGTCGGGCTTTACTCCTCATGTGCTTTTGGATACTAGTTTCTGGGTGACTGCCCCCCAAATCAGTAACTTACTGTACTCCTCGTTGTTACTGAAGACTGTAAATGTACCGTGAATTGCAGTATTTTTCAGCAAAGGTAGTTGAGGAAATAGCTGTTGTCCTGGAGGGATACTTTGGAAGGTACTCTCCACTTCAGCATTTCTGGTCAAGGAGTCTAGAACATTGAACAAAATGCCGTGTACTCAGTTGGAAATAAACTCACAGTCCTTTACCGCTTGCCTGGTGCTCTCCTCCATGGTACTCGAAACCTTGCGTGCCCTTCCCCTGGTATTGCTGTGTTTACTTTTGGACTTGGTTTGCTGTATTGGAGATTAAGTGTGTTTTGATGGACTCCGTCTTAAGTAGAGATGAGTATCTTGCTGGTGGAACTTCAGGACAGGAAGAAGATTGTTTTGGGTTTAGAAGTCTAGCTTTTGTGTAAAGTATAGCAAAGCAAAGTAAACAAGCAAAAACTTGCTAGTTTCAATGAATTAATTGGGAATTTGAGAATCAAACCATAGCTGAGCAGAAAACGAATAGAAGTTAACATTGACAGGATGAGGTTGCCTAGGTTTTTAAGATAAGGCTTTGGCCGGGTGCGGTGGCTCACGCCTGTAATCCCAGTACTTTGGGAGGCTGGCGGATCACTTAAGGTCAGGAATTCCAGACCAGGCCAACATGTGAAACCTTGTCTCTACTAAAAATACAAAAGGAAGCCAGTCATGGTGGCGTGTGCCTGTAATCCCAGCTTTCGGGAGGCTGAGGCAGGAGAATCGCTTGAACCTGGGAGGCGGAGGTTGCAGTGAGCCAAGTCCAGCCTGGGAGACAGAGCGAGACTCAGTCTCAAAAAAAAAAAAAAAAAAGATAGGACTTTGCATCTATTCAGTACAGAGATAATGTGCTTATGTGCTTGTTACAAATAAACATCTCTTTAAAACAAGTGTCACGATCGGCATTTTATTTGTATGATAACTTCCATTGTCTAGTTCTGTATTTTCAGTATTTGAGAGGCAGCCTCTGTGTGTGTGTGTGTGTGTGTGTGTGTGTGTGTGTGTGTGTTTTGGTCTAAAATTTTACAGTATTTTACTAAATAAGGGTAAATGATAGTGAAAATAAAGTTCTTCTATCTGCTCAACTAAAACTCAGCATTGACTTGGTCCTTAGAAGTTATGATCTGCACCCCAGTATGGGCTGCTACTTTTTCTAAGGCTGTACTGAAAAAAATACCTGGCCTCTTGGCTTTAAACAACTTTCATATTTTTTTCCTTTCTTAACTTCTAATGATTATTTTTTGATTTACTCTAGATCAGGAGTTCTCAGTTGGGGGTAATTCCCCCCTACCCCCAGGAAACATTTGGCAGTGTCTGGACACATTTTTGCTTGTTACAGCTCTGGGAGTGGGCAGTGTGCTTCTAGAGGGTAGAGGCCAAGGATACCGCTCAACACCCTACAGTGTCCAGCATAGCCTCCTCCCTGCCGGCCTGCAAAGTTATCCAGTCCCAAATAGCAACACTGCTGAGGTTGAGAAATCCTGCACTTAGATAGATGTGAGACTGGCCTGCATTAGAATAATTAGAAATTTTTTAAGACCATGGATGTTGGACTCCACCTCTGGAAATTTGTGGTGGGATTGAGAATTTTTTTTTTTTTTTTTGAGACTAGTCTCGCTCTGTTGCCCAGGCTGGAGTGCGGTGGCGTCATCTCGGCTCACTGCAACCTCCACCTCCTGGGTTCAAGCAATTCTCTGCCTCAGCCTCCTGAGTGGCTTGGATTACAGGCGTCCGCCACCACGCCCAGCTAAGTTTTTTATATTTTTAGTAGAGACGGGGTTTCACATCTTGGCCAGGCTGGTCTTGAACTCCTGACCTCGTGATCCACCTGCCTTGGCCTCCCAAAGTTCTGAGATTACAGGCGTGAGCCACTATGCCCGGCCACAAGAATCTATTTTTAAAAAGCTTTCCAGACGATACCGAAATGCAGCTGAATTTTGGAACCACTGTTCTACACCACAGGTTTAGGGACTGTTTGTGAGTTAAGGGTTCCTTTGGGAGATCTGTGAACTTGATATTTACAGTACCTAGATTCTGACTTGGAGATTATTTAGTAGTGGGGATTATTTAGATGGTGTACTTAACCATTTTTCAGGTGCCTGAAGACTGAACTTTAGAAGCATTTGTTAAATAAATTGATTTTATAAAATATCTTAGGACTCTTTCTCTTAATCTCATGAAAATACATTACCATACTATGCTGAAACTAAGCAAAATTCTTAGATATTTAGAATTGGCTTCTGTGCTGAATAATCTTACACTACTGTAATTTTTGAGTTATATATCTTTTGCCCTCCTTTTGTTAGTCAGTGGTCAGGTCTGTTTTTAGATGCCAGCTTCAACTTTTTTTTTTTTTGGAGACAGTCTCACTGTGTCATGCAGGCTGGAGTGCAGTGGTGCGATCTTGGCTCACTGCAACCTCCGCCTCCTGGGTTCGGGTGATTCTCTTGCCTTAGCCTCCTGAGTGGCTAGGATTACAGGTGCATGCCACCACACCTGGCTAATTTTTGTATTTT
>NW_012115266.1:1804505-1813951 GCF_000951035.1 Colobus angolensis palliatus | reverse complement strand
GCTCTGTCACCCAGGCTGGAGTGCAGTGGCGCGATCTCAGCTCACTGCAAGCTCTGCCTCCTGGGTTCAGGTGATTCTTCTGCCTTAGACTCCTGAGTAGCTAGGATTACAGGTGTGTGCCACCACACCTGGCTGATTTTTGTATTTTTAGTAGAGACGGGGTTCCACCATGTTGGCCAGGCTGGTCTCGATCTCCTGACCTCAAGTGATCCGCCTGCCTTGGCCTCCCGCTGTGCTGGGATTACAGGTGTGAATCACCATGCCTGTGTTTTGTTTTGTTTTGTTTTTTTTAATAAAGACCTATTCCCAGAGAATTAGCCCTGGATCACTTTACCAGTTCTGCCCGTTGAGGGCACAGACAGGCATACAGTATGCTCAACCTTTTAACACAGTGATCCTGCCCACTGGTAAGTTGGACTCCTCTGTTCCCTAGACTCTGATCCGAACAGAGCAGTGTTCTTTTCTCCTGGGGAGAAGAGATGCAGTAGTAGAGACAAGGGTAGATCTTTTTTGCTCATATTAAAATTTAGATTATCCAGTTTATTGAATGGAAGAATATTAGGAAAACTACAAATTTTTAGCAACTAAATGTTAATATCTGAAGTTACAAAAGGTCATGGAGGCGTTTTCTTATTCTTCACCCTGACATTTGGCCTGTGCCTATGTTGAGAACTACCAGTGACCCCCATCTACTTCTAATATCCATTTATTTGATCAACAAATGCATTAATTGAGTCCTTTCTCTGCTAGGAACTGTATTAGGGATTCACTGATGAACAGGCCCGTAAGTACCTGCAGTCTAGAGGAAGAGGCAAACAATTACAAGAGACAGCAAAGCTGTTAAGAATTGTACATGGTGTCAGTGGGGCCTGGGATGAAAGAGCTTCTGTTTGCTGGTTAGTTGATTTGCTTAAACTTTGGGTGGTTGAGATTTCCAGAAGTTTTGCAAAAGAATAAAATAGTTACAGTTTGTTACTTGTTTATAAGAAGTAGTTACTTCGACTTGCCTCCTTAGTTTGGGGAGTCTTAAAAAGCAGTGCCATTCTTCCCATGCTGAAGATGTTTTGTAATGACAAATAGGTGTTTATAGCTCCATACACAACAGTTATCCGTTGACCAAACTTCAAACACTGACTCTCTGGTTCCAGACCCATTCGAAGCTTGCTGTAGGTTTTACAACATTTTCGGCATTCCTGAAATGGATGATGCTTCAAGTGGGAGTGGGTGTTTTTCCTGCTGCACTATGGATCTAGGTTGACTGGAGATTTTGTTTTGGCCTTTTGACTTTGGCTTAGATTTGTTTGTCATGGAAGCCTCCTTCTTCCCCCCCCACCCCCTTTAGTTTTATGAGGAGGGAGAAAGTTGCTAGTCAGATCAATACTCAGTTTATTTCAGGTTTTGAAAGATTACAGACTGACATTTGGATACCAAGTAGACTGGCTACATGGCAAAGAAGCAAGTAAAAGGGCATCTGACGGTATGTGAAAAGGTTTCTTATCTCTATGCCTAGCCAGGACATTTTCATGTTGCAGACTGGACAAAGAGCTGCTCTACCCTGAGTAGAGGCCATTTACTGTTTGTCACAGCTGGCTAATGTTGACCTGTTTTAGATGCATTAGTGAAGACTATACAGTTGACTGAACTTATACCATTAAAGTTCGATAGGTTCCGAACATCTTTTTACAGATATAAGGAGGCTCTGATTTTGTACTTCACAGCAACTCTGGGGAAAACCAGGGGATTATTAGTTCCAGAACTTCTTACAGTGGAAATATATAGTGACTTGAAGTGGTTTGAATTCCCCAGAGATTTGACTACCATGAAATCTGATGGCCCAAGAAAAGATGAATGAAAGATTGTTTTTAGGAACATGAGAGAGCAGGACTGACACGGCTGCAGACTGATGTTGAGTCAGACAGACTTGGAGAAAGTTGTGTGGGACTGTTAGTTGGAGCCTTGGGTTTCCTATACCTCCATGTAAATCTGAACAGATATTTTGGTGGCAGAGACACACTTTGAGAAAAAAGAACTTGTCTGAGAACACATGTCACACTGAGACCCTAATCAGTGCAGTTCACACTGCCCACTAAGGCATTCTCCATGGTTGGCTGGTCAGATTGGTTGGACTTTGGTCCTCAGACGGGCGTAGCGGGAGGAATATTGACTAGTCTTGACAATTAACTGGGGCTTCCATTCATGAGAGTCATGGTTTTGGACTGGAACAAAACTTAGAGGTCATTGATTTTTTTTTTTTTTTGAGACAGAGCCTCCCTCTGTTGTTGCCCAGGCTAGAGTGTAGTGGCGCGATCTCAGCTCACTGCAACCTCCGTCTTACAGTTTCAAGCGATTCTCCTGCCTCAACCTCCCAAGTAGCTGGGACTACAGGCGCGTGCCATCACACCTGGCTGATTTTTTATTTTTAGTAGAGATGGGTTTTACCATGTTGGCTGGGCTGATCTCGAACTCCTGACCTCAAGTGATCCACCCACCTTGGCCTCCCAAAGCGTTGAGATTACAGGTGTGAGCCACCGTGTCCAGCCCATTGATTCTTACAGAAAAATGGAGGCCATGCAGAAGAATGGACCCAGAAAGAGTGGAGAAATCTCAGCCCCGGTGATTCCTTAGGGTTGTGGTGGTCCCACCAAACCACAGTTTTAATTGCTGTTTGTTTCAAGAGTGACTTCACAGCTGGATTTTACTTGGAATTCAGAATAGATGGTTAACATCTGGAATTTTATTTTTGGCGGTAGTATGTGTCAGTTTTTTGTACTGTATATAGTATTTGAGGGGTTCTCTTTTGTTGATATAGAGATACACAGGATTTCTATTGCCTTTGGACAGTGGACAGGTCTTATCTGTCTGTTGTCTGCAAGTGACACCCTGCCCCTTCTGAATAAACAACACTCTGAATGACTGCCCCTTTCCATCCTGGACTTCTTGTTATTACACCCTAAGATGGACTCAGCAGCTAATACGATCCTCCCATCATAGGTATAGTCTTTTCTAACAAAAGTACAGAAACAACTCCAAGGTGCAGTGAATGATCTCAAGGAGAGAAGTGGAGTACTATGGGATCGTAGAGAGGCCTGGAGGCCTAACCGGCTGCTCTGGGGAAGTACAGGATGGTGATGGTTTCAGTGGCGGGGAGGTTACAGAGTTAGTATTGATATGCAAATTTTCTTCCTCCAAATTAAATTTGGAGTATGCTATATATGTTTTAATGTACATAACTGTGAATATGAATATTACTTTAGAACATGTGTAGCGTAATTTCTGCAAGTGGAGTAGAGATAATAAATTTCAGGTTTGCAGTTTGCTTTCTGAAACATCTTTAAAGTTTATTCTTTCCTGGCACTCAGGACATTGTAGGGTAACTTTGTTTGCTATGGAGTCTCATCACATATGCCTTGAAGGATCAATATATGTTAATAGATGATTGGATCTTTTTGATTTTTGCACTTAATTTCTTTACAAATCCTACATTATAACCAGACAGCTCTATTGAGGATTTGCACATTTTTTCTGTAAAGGGCCAGTTAGTAAATATTTTAGGCATTGGAGGCTAAATGGTCTCTGCGAGGACTCAGCTCTGCTTTTGTAGTGTGAAAGCAGCCATAGCCAATCTGTAAACAAATGAAGGTGGCTGTCTTCCAATAGAACTTCACTTAAAAAAGCAGACAGAGGGCTGGATTTGGCCTGTGGGTTGTAGTTTGTCAATGCCTGCTCTAATCTGGTTTGTTTTTCTTTATCTTTTTGAGGTAGAGTCCCAGGCTGGAGTGCAGTGGTGTAATCTGGAGTGCATGCAGTGGTTGTAATCCCAGGCTAGAGTGCAGTGGTTTTTGTTTATTTTTTTGAGGTAGAGTCCCAGGCTGGAGTGCAGTGTAGCTCACTGCAGCCTTGACTGACCTCCCTGGCTGAAGCGATTCTCTTACCTCAGCCTCCCGAGTAGCTGAAACTATAGGCACATGCTACCACACCCAGGTAATTTTTTTTTTTTTTTACTTGTAGAGACAAGATCATCCTATGTTGCCCAGCCTGGTCTTGAACTCCTGGACTCAAGCAGTCCTCCCACCTTGTTTTCCCAAAGTGTGAGATTACAGGTGTGAACTACCACACCTGGCCTCTAATCTTTTTATTTTACCTTATAATTGGACTATGAATTCAAAGAGTATATATCAGCCCATGTGTCCAGATACTATTAAACATTAGAACTGACACTTGTGTACACAGTAACCAGCTTAGGAAATAGAATGTTGCCATACCTTTGGGTCCCTGTGTCCTCGTCTCACCACTTCCCTCTTTCTGACCTCTCCGAGGCAAATACCTTGCATGTATCATTTTTCTGCTTTACTTTATGGTGTTGCAAGCTATGAGTGTATCCTTATATAATGTAACTTCATTTTTGCATTCCTTTACATGATGTAAATGTTCTTTGTTCTTTTTTTGCCCCGACTCAACATTGTTTTTGTGATCCATTTATTCATATGTTTGAGTACTTACCATGTCTTGAACACTGTTCTACGGCTGGGCATGTTAACATTAAGCAAAGCAGATGAAGAGTCCCTGTTTTCATGGAGCTTACATTTTGGTAGGGGAAAGACAATTAACAGATAAATGAAAGATACAGTAGCCATATGGTAATACAAACAGGGAGAAAAGTAAATCAGGAGAGGTGGGGTGTGCAGAGTGCTTGTTATCTGCAGATTGAAATACAGCAGTCAACAGAAGGAATGCAGGGACCCAGCCACAAGGCTGTGGGTAGGAGTGGGGTAGGGGCAGCATTATAGACGGACGGTCGCGGGACAGGGTGCTAAGAAGGAGGCGTGTTTGCTGTGCTGGAGGAGCAGCGGAGGCTGGAGTGAGGAGCCTGAGGGAGAGGGGGAGGAGAGTAGGCCAGATGGATGGGGGAGATGGGAGATGGGGGAGGGGGATAGGTCACACTGACCATTGTGAAGATTTTGTCTTTTTCTCTGAGTGAGATGGGTAATTCACTTGGTGTTTTGAGCAGAGGGTGTCACATGATGTGGTTTCTAAAGGTCCCCTGAAGCTGTGTTAAGAATAACTGTCCTGTGCTGCTGGAGGGAGGCTGGAGGCTCTGGCAGTGATCCAGGAGAGCAGTAATGGCAGCTGGGACTGAACGGGAGCAGGGGTGGCAGTGAGAAGAGGTTGGCTGCTGGATCCTTCTTGAAAAGGAAGAGCAGACAGGATTTGCTGGCAGATTGGAGTGGGTGTGCGAGAGGAGTAAAGAATGATACCAGGGATTTTTGCAGCTGGTGGGCGTTGCCGTGTATAAGGAAAGGGAAGACTATGGGAAGAACAGACTGTGGAAATAAGATGAGGAATTGGGTTTTGTGCATGTTCAGTTTCTGAAGCTTTTGGAGAGCAGATTGGAGATATGTTGGATTGGGGTGTTTGGTGCTCAAGGGAGAGATTTAGGCTTCAGATAGAAATAGGAGTCTTCAGTGTTTAGGTGGCACTTCACAGTCCCGAGGTTGAGTGAGAGCACTGAAGGAATGAGGCTCTGTGGCAGCCTGGAGGGTGGAAGGAGCAGCTTTGAGGCCTTGGGAAAGTGCTGTCACGGAGGATGGAGTGGGGACCTTGACCAGTGCTGCTGCTGTGAGGTCACCTGAGATGAGGGCCGAGACTCGTCTCGTGGCTCTGGCAGCGTGGAATTAATCGATGATCTTGATGAGAGCTGTTCCCACATGGTGGTGCGGGAAAAGCCTGGAAGGGAGCATTCACAAGGATTGAGAGAAGAGAAAGGCAAGTAGAGAGAGCTCCATCATGGGATTTGCAACAGTGATGAAGGGAGATTTGGGATCCTGAGGTGTTGAGATGGGAGAAACCACAGCAGTTTTGCATGTTCGTGAAGTAATTCTCTAGAGGATGAATGATGTGATGGTGACCCTTGCTGGAGCCACATTTTTGGGAAGGCAGCAGGAAATGCGTGGGTGACCATGTGGAGAGTTGGCATCTATGGGCTCCACCCTGGTGGGAGGAGGGAGAGCAGACTAGGGGAGATGAGATAGTGGGAGCATGTGGATGTTGGCTGCTGGTTCTTTTTTTTGTTGTTGGTGAAATGGAAGAGTTCTCAGCAGTCAGTGAGAATGAGGGGGAGTCAGGGCTGGTGGGGTGGCGGGGTGTGAGGAGAAAGGAGGAAGTATGACATATTCTGTGGGTAAGTAAGAATGTGTGTGAATGGAATGGCCTACCTGAGGGTAGCAGTCCTGAGTTCCAGTGAAGACAGCACGATTTGTTATTTTTCCTGGAAGAAGAGTAGGCATTGCTTTATTTAACTGGGGTTGTGGTTTTCCTAATCAGAAATAGCAAAGCAAGAGAGGGGCTGGGGAGTGATTCTGTTGGTGGGTCATGGTGGTACAGCTGGGAAGGGAAGGCGTGAGACGGGTAGGTTTGCCCTCATTGGTGCGTGTGGTTTTGCTTTATCCGTCTTCACTTCTCTGTTATATTGCAGACTGAGTATGTCTCATTTTCTTCTTTGTTCTGCCATTGGGGAGTAGAATTGTTACTAGTATGAAGGAGTGCTGCCTTAAACAAGTGCAGATGCATTTCTCCAAGGTATCAGCCATGTAGAGAACTGCAGGGTAGTGGGACATGTACATCTTCAACTTTACTAGATGGTGCAAATTGTTTTCCGAAATGATTTGTGCCTCTTTACCTCACTACCAGCACCGTCCTACATCTTTGCCAGCCCTTGGTATTGTCAGACTTTAATATTTGCAGGTTTGGTGGATGTAAACTTATATCTCAGGGTTTTTTTGTTTTGTTTTAGTGACGTTATTGAGAGATAATTTACATACTATTCAATTGATCAATTTAAAGTGTACAACTGAGTGGATTTTAATATATTCACAGAACTGTGCAATCATCACCACAATCTAACTTTGTAACATTTTTATCACCCCCTCAACAACAACAAAAAACCCACCTTGTACCCATTGGACTATTCTGGACATTTCATATTAATAGAATCATAAAATATGTGGTATTTTGTGACCAGCTTCTTTCAACTTAGCATGTTTTCAAGTTTCATCCATGTTTTTTAGCATGTATCAGTATCAGTCTTTCATTCTTTTTAGTTGCTGAATAGTGTTCAATTGTATGGATATACCACATTTTATTTGTCCATTCATCAGTTGATGGACATTTGTTTCCTGTGAAATATATATTTTATTTTCATCCTTGGCATGGTTTCCGGGCATACAGCTCCTAAAATCTTTGGACTTTCCAAAATGGTAAGTGTCTTTATGTATGCTCATGAGTTGAGTGATAGCTAGCTGACCTAGGCAGCTTCAGCTAGGGGCTGGTCACTGGAAAGACCTAGCCATGTTTAGAGGGTTGGTACTTTCAGCTCCACCCCCAGCCTTCAGTGAGAGGAGGTTTGCTGAACGTTGAATTGATCAACTGCCAATGATATAGTCAGTTGTGCCCAAGTAATGTCACTGCCATAAAAACCTAGAAGGACTGGGTTCTAGAAACTTCTAGAACACATGGAGGTTCCTGGAGGGTGGTGTGCCCATAGAGGGCATGGAAGCTCTGAGCCCCTCCCCTCTTACCTTGCCACGTGCATCTCTCCATCTGTATCCTTTGTAATATCATTTATAATAAACTGGTAAACTTGTTTCCCTAAGTTCTGTAAGCTACTCTAGCAAATTAATCAAACCCAAGGAGTAGGTTATGGGAACCCCAGTTTATAGCTGGTCGGGGGGAAGCACAGGTAAAACAGCCTGGAGCTTGTGATTGGCATCAGAAGTCAAGGACAGTCTTGTGGGACTGAGCCCTCACCTTGTGTGATCTGACTGTATCTCCAGATTGATGGTGTTGGAATTGAATTGGAGGACACCCACCTGGTGTCTGCTGCAGAACTGATTGCTTGATGTGTGGTCACATAAGTATCCTGTGTTGATTGTTAAGTGAAAGAATAGGAAAAACACTCTGGCTTGTTTATTTTTGTCTGTTACTGGATTTCTACTTTTTGGCTATTGTGAATAATACTTCTGTGAATATTTGCATACAAGTCTTTGGGTAGACATGTTTTTATTTCTCTTGGTGTATATGTAGGAGGGGAATTGTTGGATAATGTGATAACTTTAACATTTTGAAGATTTGCCTTTTCCTTATGGTTAATGCGGCTGAGTGTCTTTTTATATAGCTTATTGGCTATTTTGCATGTTAAAAAGCAATTGTCCTTTTTTTTTTTTTCTGAGACAAAGTCTTGCTCTGTCACCTAGGCTGAAGTACACTGTGGCGTGATCATAGCTTACTGCATCTTTGTATCTTGGAACTCCTGGACTCAAGGAATCTTCTCGCCTCAGCCTCCCAAGTAACTGGGACTACAAACACTCACCACCATGCCTGGCTAATTTTTACAATTTTTGCAGAGACAAGGGTTTTGCTTTGTTGCCTAGGCTGGTCTTGAACTTCTGGCTTCAAGCAGTCCACCCACCTTGGCCTGTCAAAGTGTTGAGATTACAGGCATGTGCCACTATGCCTGGCCTGATTATTTCTTTAATATCTTATTGGCTATTTGTATCTTTTTTAGAGGAAAGATCACTTAAATCTTTTGTCCTTGCTCTTTTTTCAAAAAAGAACTGCTGTATTTTTCCCATTTTTAACTTACCTAATGCCTTATGATTTATGTGTCCATGTTCATGGTGAGATTGGCCTGTAATTTTCCTTTTTTGTATCAACTTTGATGAGTTTTATTATCAAGATTATCCTAGTCTAATAAAACAAACTGTAGTATTTCCTCATTTTTGTTCTCTTGAGAGTTTATGTAAAATGGACTTATCTGTTCCTTGAAGGTTTGGTAAGCCTTGCCGGTAAGACCTTTGGGGCCTGGTGTTTTCTGTCTCAGATTTTTAAATTATTTATTTGGATGTTTTAATATTTATAGGATTATTAAAATATTTGTTTTTTCCTGAGTCACATTTAATAGTTTATGTTAAAAAATTTGCTTATTCTTGTCTGTATTTTCACATATATCGGCATAAAATTCTGATTATCTTTTGCATCTCTATCATATTTGTAATTAATCACTAATATTTAACGTAAACAGTATGTTTAGGTCATTAATTTTCAACCTTTTAATATACTTATATGTGCATACATATCTAAATAAAGTAGTAATTTCCTTTTAAGTACCACTTTAGCTATATGCTGTATGTTTTGCTATGTATAATTTTTATCTTTAATTCTGATTATATTCAGATTTTCATTATGATTTCAAATCTTGGCATATATATCTTTTTAAAATCTTTGTTATTGATGACAAACTTAAATTGTGATAATAGGGCTGGTATGATGGCTCACACCTATATTCCCAGCACTTTGGAAGCCTAGGCAGGAGGATTGCTTGAACCCAGGAGTTTGGGAGCAGCTTGGACAACATAGTGAGACCCCAGCTCTACACTTTTTTTTTTTTTTTT
>NW_012115266.1:1803088-1803437 GCF_000951035.1 Colobus angolensis palliatus | reverse complement strand
CAGCATGTGTCTGGAGTCCCAGCTACTCAGGAGGCTGAGGTGGGAAGATCTGCTTGAGCCTAAGAGGTGGAGGCTGCAGTAAGCCGTGATTGCGCCACTGCACTCCAGCTTGAGAGACAGAGGGAGACATTGTCTCTTAAAAAAAGATAAAAATATATAAAATTTCCAACTTACAGTCGATTTATTGGGACATAATCAACCCAATGGTAAGTTGAGGAGTTTCTGTACCTTTGATGATGGGATTTGTCAGATTCTGTAGCACTCAGTTTTTGCTTTGTATGTATAGAGGCAGGCTCACTGTGTTGCCCAGGCTGGTTTTTTTTTCTTGTTGAGATGGAGTTTTGCTCTT
>NW_012115266.1:1787008-1800623 GCF_000951035.1 Colobus angolensis palliatus | reverse complement strand
TTTTGAGACGGGTCCTTGCTCTGTCGCACAGGCTGGAGTGCAGTGGTGCTATCCTGGCTCACTGTAGCCTTGGACACCTGGACTCTATGTGATCCTCCCACCTCAGCCTCCCGAGTAGCTGGAACTACAGGTGCAAGCCACCACCCCTGGCTAATTTTTGTATATATATATATATATTTTTAATGAATAGGGTTTTGCTATGTTGACCAGGCTGGTCTCCTAGGCTCGAGTGATTATCTTGCCTTGCCCTCCCAAAGTGCTCGGATAACAAGTGTGAGTTACCACGCCTGGCCTGGTATATTTCTTCAATTAAAAAAAAAATTCTCAGCCATTTTTGCTTTGATATTTCTCACCTGCTTTTTCAGTTATCTCCTTCTAGTACTCTGTTGAGATCTTATATTTAGTATATTTTCTATAATGCGTTGTTTCAGCTATATGGACTATATATTCTGTAGGTAATACCAGTGGTTGCATGCTTTTCTGCTCTGATCTTTTGATGTTTCTTTCTGAAAACTTATTTCCTCTTGTGTTTGCTGTTTTTGATTTTGTGGTAACCAGTCTTTGTCTGCCATGCTCTAATTTGATGAGAATGGCCAAATGCCCTCAGTACATTTGTAGTCAATGTTCAACAAATATTTTTTGAGCTCTTCTATACCAGACACTGTCTGAGCACTTGGTATTTACCAAAGAACAGAATAGATAATATTCTGTACCTCGGTAGAACTTAGCATCTAGTGAAACAAACTTCTAGGGTAGGGATGGAGGTAGCTGTGAGAATTTTCTTGTTTTTATCAGCCTAGCTTTGCATTTAAAGAGGTGCTTTAATATCAGAGTCCAGGATTTTTACATATTCCAGGCTTAAAGTGCTTCTCCTGTTGGCCGGTTCAACAAATGTTTTGTTTTATTTTTAGGTTGCTGGTATTATCTGCTATTTTAGATTATTCTTTTGGTGTCTCGATATGTCCAAATAACCAAGTACCAGATATGTGTTTTGAGTAAGTGCCAGCTAGTATTCAAAATACTTAAAAAATTACAATAGGGGATTTTCATTTTGCTAAGAGTTAGCAAATATATGACTTTTCCCCTCCTTCATATGGAGCGTTCTTGTGTCAATTTCAGGAAATTCTTAGAGATTTTCAACTCTTTTACATTAGTTAGCTCATTTTTTATATCCAGAAATGGGAAAGATTTCAAGGATAATTACCATTTTGAAATGGGATCATTTGATTGCTAGAAAATGTTAACATTGACTCCAGCCAAGTACAGAACATTAAAAACAATCTGGAAAAAGGGATATGGATCAAAATAGATTATGAGCCAAATCTGTCTCGAGGAAGGAAGAGAGTAGAGTTCAGCATTTGTAATACATGGCCTATCCCAAGAGAGGGGAGGGACTATTTTATACATAAAAAATATTAAAAGCCTTACTTTGACCAATAAATTAAAAAGAGGCAATCAGAAACAAGAGCCATGGAGGGACATAATGACACATAGGCTGGGGCTAGTACTGGAGTTCATTTTGTGACACTCTGGTATCAGATCCTGTCAGTTCTGGTCCTGTCTCTGCCATGGTCTTCATTGAGGGTTAGGGGCTTTGGTGGCAGCAGGAGCACACTGCTGATCCCAGAAGCACAGGGTTAAGAACTAACTGCCTTGAATACGATCATAGTGATTTTCAGTGGAGCTAAGGAGTTTGAATTGCATAGGCAATGTAACTTCATCAAACTTCAAAGAGCCAAGCTTGATAATCTTTCAGGGTTATGAGAAAAGAATGAGAAGGGATTATAGAGGACATGGGTTAGAGAGAGAGAGCTGCTTTAGCAGAATTGTTGTGAGGATTAAAGATAAGTATTACTGGGCATGTTTGTATCTATCTTCAGAAGAAAGTAGAGTCCATTCTCTCCGTTTACCATATTGTCAGGCCTAACATTTTTCATTTCTTGGTATCAGTTACTAGTAAAGTGCCTCATGGTTAGTGTAAACCTTCAGCAGCCTGCTGTGCTTACTTACCTCCACTTGCAGGAGGTAGGTGTGTCTTTTTATTTTGCTTGCTGAGTGCCTGCTGTTAAATTGTCACTTGCGCTTGATTCTTTACATGTGTTACTTTTAACTCTATTCCTTCTAGATGAGTGTGAAGTGTGAGGTAGTCATCTTTAGATGAAGCAGCTGGGAAGGAGGGAGGCAGTCTGGCCATAATGGTTAGGAAGAAGGTCATTAAGGTAGTCAGAAGTGGGTTAGAACCTTGGTTTGACCACTGACTAGCTGTCTGACCTTGGGCAAATTGTCTCACCTTTCTAAGCTCCAGTTTCTTCACATGTAAAATGAGAATCATATTAAAATTATCCCGGCCGGGTGCGGTGGCTCATGCCTGTAATCCCAGCACTTAGCACTTTGGGAGGCCGAGGCAGGTGGATCACCTGAGGTCAGGAGTTCAAGACTAGCCTGGCCAACATGTTGAAACCCTGTCTCTACTAAAAAAAAAAAAAAAAAAAAAAAAAAAAATTAGTCAGGTGTGGTGGCAGGCACCTGTAATCCCAACTACTTAGGAGGCTGAAGCAGGAAAATTGCTTGAACCCGGGAGGCAGAGGTTGCAGTGAGCCAAGATCATGCCAGTGCATTCCAGCCTGGGCAACAGAGTGAGACTGGCAAAAAAAAAAAAAAAAAAAAAGAAAGAAAGAAAGAAAGAAAAAACTAAATTCCTACCTTTCCCATAGAAAATGACTTTGGGTAATTTGAAATTGTGGAGTGTTTTGTTTTTGCAAGTTTTCTAGTGTAGAAGTCCTAAACTTACACAGAATAAGTGGTTAAATGTTAATGAATAGTAGCTTATTTTATGCACTCTGGCTTTGGTTTTGAAGTATTGACTGTGGAGGTAGGATATTGTAAACTTTTTTATTCAACTGACTTTCCTTTTTTGGTTTGGGATAGAAAGTCTTAGCTTTTGAAAAAAATTAATATGTGATATTTATTTTGAAAAAAATTATAGAGAAGGCTAAAATCCATTCTGATCACCTTTTCCAAATCCTTTTCCACCTTCTGTTGTTACTGGTTTTGTGTTTCCTTTCTTGATTTTTTTTCTGGATATTTGTGTATATTTGCTGGGTATGTGTGTTTTATATAAATATAATAGCATCATACTATTGTGCAGTTCTTTTTTCATTCATCTCTTTTCACTGAGTCCCATGTAGTACTAATAGGTCTACCTTTTTCTTTTTAATAGCTGCATACTAAGGGTATACTTTATCGCCATTTCCCATATCAGGGGTCTTTAGATTTTGTTGTTATCACAAACAATTCAGCTGGCTTTTAGTTCGATGTAATAAAGTTCTTTGTTCTTAGAAGCCTTTAGAATTATATTGTTTAGTACAGAAATAAAACACTAAGTTATAAGCTGAGTTCTTTTGCTTTTTTGTCCTTGCAAGTAAAGTACAAATGTTTAAGCAAAGGGAAGAAAACTTTTCTTAGAAATGTATTTTATCTCCTTTCAAAATGAGATATGACATTGCTTTTAAATTCTATAAATGACTAATTATTTAGCAAATCTTTTAAAACTTGTGGGAAAATACATAACATAAAGTTTGCATTTTCACCATTTCTAAAAAAGTTCCCAGCAAAATTGAGCAAAAAATATGGAGAGTTCCCATATACTCCTGTCTCCACACTTTTGCAGTAACATCCCTTAGGAAAATGGTGCATTTGTTAGAGTTGATGAACCTACAGCAACACATTATTTTCCGAAGTCCATACTTTACATTAGGGTTTACTCTTGGTATTACACACTCTAAAAGTTTTTTAGGCTGGAGTGTAGTGGTGTGATCTTGGTTCACTGTAACCTCTGCCTCTCGGGTTCCAGTGATTTCCCTGCCTCAGCCTCCTGAGTAGCTGGGATTACAGGCACTTGCCACCAGCCTGGCTAACTTTTGTATTTTTAGTAGAGACGGGGTTTCACCTTGTTGGCCAGCCTGGTCTCAAATTCCTGACTTCAGGTGATCCGCCCTCCTTGGTCTCCCAAAGTGCTGGGATTACAGGTGTGAGCTACTGTGCCCAGTCATATTCTGTAAGTTTTGAAAAATGTCTAAGGATATGTAGACAACATTGTATCATACAGAATAGTTTCACTGCCCTAGAAATCCTCTGTGCCTCATCTATTCATCCCTACCTCGCCGCAACCTCTGGCAACCACTGCTCCTTTTACTGTCTACATAGCTTTGTCCCTTCCAGAATGTCGTACATTATTTATGTAGCCTTTTCATATTGGCTTCTTTCACATAATAATATGCATTAAGTTTTCTTTATGTCTTTTCGTGGCTTGATAGCTCATTCCTTTTTCGTGCTGAATAATATTCCATTGTCTGGATGTACCAAAATTTATTCATTCACCTACTGAAAGACATCTGGTTGCTTCCAAATTTTGGCGGTTGTGGGTAAAGATGCTGTAAATATCCGTGTGCAGGTTTTTGTGTGGACATAAGTTTTTCAGTATACTTGGGCAAATACCAAGGAGTATTACTGCTGTGTTGTACAGAAAGAGTATGTTTAGTTTTGGAAGAAACTGCTGAATCGTATTCCACAGTGGCTGTACCATTTTATATTTCCACCAGCAATGAATGAAGAGTTCCTCTTCCCCCACATTCTTGCCAGTGTTTTGTGATGTGTCTTGGGTTTGGCCATTTTAATAGATAAGGGCTGTCTCATTGTTGCTTTAATTTGCAGTTCCCTAATGATGTATGATGTTGAACATGTTTTCAAATGCTTACTTGCTATCTGTAATGTTTGCTCAGGTCTTTCGTCCATTTTAAAATCAAGTTTTCATTTTTTTGAGTTGTAAGTGTTTTTTGTATATGAAATATATTTATTTTGAGACGGAGTTTCGCTCTTGTTGCCCAGGGTGGAGTGTAATGACACAGTCTCAGCTCACTGCAACCTCTGCCTCCTGAATTCAAGCGATTTTCCTGCCTCAGCCTCCTGAGAAGCTGAGATTATAGGTGCTGGCCACCACGCCCAGCTAAATTTTGCATTAGTAGAGACGGGGTTTCACTGTGTTTGGTCAGGCTGGTCCCAAACTCCTGACCTCAGGTGATCCACCCACCTCGGCCTCCTAAAGTGCTGAGATTATAGGCATGAGCCACAGCGCCCAGCCTTCTTTATATATTTTGGATAATAGTTGATTATCAAATATGTTGTCAGATTTTGATCAGGATTGCATTGAATCTGTAGATCAATTTACGCAGAATTGATATCATGACAATATTGAGCCTTCTTATCCATGAACATGGAGTATCTTTTCATTTGTTTAGTTGTTCTTTGGGGTCTGTCATCAGAGTTTTATAATTTTCCTCATATAGATTTTGTACATACTTTGTTTTATACCTAAGTATTTCATTTTTTGGATGTGCTAATATAATTTTTTTTTTTTCATTTTCAAATTCCACTTGGTTCCTTGCAGGTATATAGGAAAGCAATTGATGTTTGTATATTAACCTTGTAGCCTGTAACCTTGGTATAATCGCTTATTAGTTCGGGGACTTTTTTTTTTTTTCAGTTCCTTCAGATTTTCTCCATTATGTTGTCTGTCAAAAAAGACAGTTTTATTTTATCCTTTCCAATCTGTACACTTTTTATTTCCTTTTCTTATTGACTTCCAGTGTGATATGATGGAAAAGGATGGGGAGAGGGAACATCTTTGTCCGCTTCCTGATCTTAGTGGGAAAACTTTAATTTCTCACCATCTATTATGATGATAGTTGTAGGTTTTTGATAGATGTTTATCAAGTTGAGGAAGCTTCTTACTATTCCTAGTTTTCTGAGTGTTTTTTGAAATCATGAACAGGTGTTGGATTTTGTTAAATGCCTTTTCTGCATCTATTGATGTGATCATGTGAGTCTTCTTGAATCTATTGATTTGATGGATCATATTAATTGATTTAAAAAATTATTTATTTTGAGACAAGAGTCTCACTTTGTCACCTAGGCTGGAGTGCAGTGGGATGATCTTGGCTCACTGCAGCCTTGGCCTTCTGGGCTTAAGCAATCCTCCTGTCTCAGCCTCCCAAGTAGCAGGGACTACCGGTATGTACCATCATGCCCGGCAAAGACTTTTGAATATTAAAGCAGCCTTGTCTGGGCACCTATAATCTCAACACTTTGGGAGGCCAAGGCAGATGGATCACTTGAGGCCAGGAGTTTGAGACCAGCCTGGGTAACACAGTGAAACCCCATCTTAACTAAAAATACAAAAAAAAAAAAAAAAAAAAGGCTATGCCTAATTTTTTGAGACTCAAAAAGAGTCTCAAAAAGAAAAAAATTAAAGCAGCCTTAAATACGGGATAAATACTTGGTTGTGGTATATAGTTTTTTATATATATAATGCTTTTTATGTATAATTCTTTTTATATGTTGATTCAGTTTTCTCATATTTTGTTGAGGATTTTTACATCTGTGTTCATGAGAGATATTGGTCTGTACTTACCTTGTAGTGTCCTTGTCTGGTTTTGGTATTATGGTTATGCTGACCTCATAGAATAGAATTAGAAAGTATTCCATCTGCGACGGCCAGGCGCCGTGGCTCAAGCCTGTAATCCCAACACTTTGGGAGGCCGAGGCGGGTGGATCACAGGGTCAGGAGATCAAGACCATCCTGGCTAACACGGTGAAACCCCATCTCTACTAAAAATACAGAAATGTAGCTGGGTGTGGTGGTGGGCACCTGTAGTCTCAACTCCTCAGGAGGCTAAGGCAGGAGAATGGCGTGAACCTGGGAGGCGGAGCTTGCAGTGAGCTGAGATCACGCCCTGCACTCCAGCCGGGGTGACAGAGCAAGACTCCGTCTAAAAAAAAAAGTATTCTCTTTTCTGGAAGCGATTTTAGAGAATTGGTAAAATTTTTTCCTTAAATATTCAGTAGAATTCACCAGTGAACCCATGTGGGCCTAGTGCTTTCTGTTTTAGAGGGTTATTCAAATTTTAAATTTATAGGCCCTTAAGATGATCTCTGTTTGTGTACATTTTGGCAGATTGTTTCTTTCAAGGAATTGTTCCATTTCGTTTAGGTTATTAAAATTTTGAGCATAGAATAGTTGATGATATTTCCTTATTCCTTTAATGACCATGGTATCTGTAGTAATGTCATTTTTCATTTTTAGTATTGGAAATTTATGTCTTCTCTCATTTCTCTTTCTCCTCAGCCTGGCTAGAGTTGCATTGATTTTATTGTTCTTTTCTGAAAACCACCTTTTGTCTTTTTCTCTCTTGATTTCCTGTTTTCAGTTTCATTGATTTCTACTCTAATTCTTACTTCTTTTCTTGTGCTTACTTTGGAATTAATTTGCTCTACTTTTTCTGGTTTTGTAAGATAGAAGATTAGATTATTGGTTCTGGATCTTCTTTTTTAGTGTATTACTCAATGCTATAAATTTCCTTCTAGACACTGTTTTTGCTGTATCCCACAAGTTTTGATAAATTGTATTTTTCAAGGCCAGGTGCGATGGCTCATGCCTGTAATCCCAGCACTTTGGCAGGCCGAGGCAGGCGGATCACTTGAGGCCAGGAGTTAGATCAGCCTGGTGGCCAACATGGCAAAACCCCATCTCCACTAAAAATACAAAAATTAGCCGGGCATGGTACCACATGCCTGTAATCCCAGCTACTCAGGAGACTGAGGCATGAGAATTGCCTGAACCTGGGAGGCAGAGGTTGCAGTGAATGTAGATTGCACCACTGCACTACAGCCTGGGTGGCAGAGCAAGACTGTCTCAAAAAAAAAAAAAAAAAAAAAAAAAAATTGTATTTTTTTATTTACTTAAAAATACTTTTAACTTTCTCTTGAGATTTCTTTTTGACCCCCATGTTATTTAGAAGTATGTTATTTAATCTTCAGGTATTTGGGGATTTTTCAGTTGTCTTTATGTTGCTGATTTCTAGTTTGATTTCATTGTGGTATGAGAGTACATTATATGATTTCTGTTATGTGTTTTAAGGCCCAGAGTATGGGCTGTCTTGGTGAATATTCTATATGAACTTCAGGAGAATCTGTAATCTGCTGTTGTTGAAATAATGTATAGATGTCCATTATATCCAGTAGATTGATGGTGCTATTGAGTTCATCATGTCCTTAATGATTTCCTACCTGTTGGATTTGCCCATTTCTGATGGAGGGGTGTTGAAGTTTCCAACTATGATAGTAGATTCTTCTGTTCCCCCTTGCAGTTCTATCAGTTTTTGTCTCCT
Source organism: Colobus angolensis palliatus (assembly GCF_000951035.1). NCBI lineage: Eukaryota > Metazoa > Chordata > Mammalia > Primates > Cercopithecidae > Colobus > Colobus angolensis. Next base: position 1,792,398 of record NW_012115266.1, on the reverse strand, counting down.
GTATTTTGACAGTGTTATAGGCAAATACACATTAAGGATTGTTATGTCTTCTTGAAATATTTCCTCCTCTATCATTATATAACACCTCTCTTTAGCCTTGGTAACTTATTACGAGGTCTGCTGTGTCTGCAATTAATACAGCTACTCCTGTTAACTTTTGATTAGAGTTAGCATGATATATCTTTTTCCATCCTTTTCCTTTTTTTTTTTTTTTTTAAACAAGGACTCGCTGTATAGCCCAGGCTGCAGTGCAGTGGCACAGTCATAGCTCAGTGTAACCTCCCAAGTGTGTGCCACCATACCCAGCTAATTAAAAAAAAATTTTTTTTTGTAGAGATGGTGTCTCGCTGTGTTGCCCAGGCTGGTCTTGAGCTCCTGGGCTCAAGCAGTCCTCCTATCTTGGCCTCCCAAAGAGTTGGGATTATAGGTGTGAGCCCAGCCCCCCATTCCTTTACTTTTGATCTACATGTGTCTTTATATTTAAAGTGGCTTTGTTTTCTTATTTTTGGTTTCTATGTTTTTTTGGGAGCCACGGGGGAACGGCTTCTTCCATGTCGTTAGAGGTGCTCACAATTTTCTCAGCCACTCCAAGTTTGGGCCCTAGAGCGCCTGGGGGTCCTGGTGGTGGCTGGACACATCAGGCGCGTTCTCACCATGTAGAAGGGCGCTGGCTGGCTGTGCGGTGTGTCCTGATCGATCACGATGGCCTCCTGGGTGTAGGGGCTGACTAGGGGTAGAATCACAGAAGCTGGTGATGGTTAAGGACACATTGGCTCAGGCATTCTTGAGGAAGGCAACAGGTCTCGCTGCCATCTTGGTCTTGAATCTGGCAACAGCTAGGTTCCTTGTAGACGACATGTAGTTTCGTCTTACTTTTTGATACACTCTGAAAATTGCTCTTTTAATTGGTGTACTTAGACCATTGACCTTTAATGTGATTATTGATATAGTTGGATTAATATCTGTGATACTTATTGCTGTTTTCCAGGTTTTGCCCTTTTTTGTTCCTACTTTTGTCACATCCACTTTTTCTGCCTTTTTTTGGTTTTAATTGATCATTTTATATGATTTCCATTTTTATCTTCTTTCTTAGCATATTTATTAAACTACTGTTTTTGACTTTTAAAGGGTTACACTGGAGTTTGCAACATTTATTTGCGGTTGATTTATGTCCACTTTCAAATAACACTACACAGGTAATGCACGTACAGGCATACCTCATTTTATTTTGGCTCACTTTGTTACACTTTGCGGATACTCTGTGCGTGTGTTTTAAGGAACAAATTAAAGGTTTATGGAACCTTGTATTTGCTGAGCTATCAGTGCCATTTTTCCAGTTGCATGTGCTCACTTCTTTAGCATTTTTTATTGGTAAAATACTTATAATTAAAGTCTGTGCTTTTTTTTTTTTAAAGACATAACGGTATTGCTCTCTTAATAGTGTAAACATGCATATGGGAAACCAATATATTTGTGTGACTCACTTTATTGTGACATTTGCTTTATTGTGATAGTCTGGAACTGATCCTGTAGTATCTCTGAGGGATGCCTTTACCAGTAATAACAAATATTTCTGATTCCTCATTCCTGTCTCGTTGTCATTTTTGCTTATTCATAAGCATGTATAAATACATAAGGAAGCATACTTAATTGAGTACATTGTTATTATTTTGAACAAACTACTGTTAATTAAGAATAAGAAAAATCAACTTTTTTTTGAACCTTCACTTATTCCCTCTCCAATACTCTGATCTGTGTTTCCTACCTGGATCATTTCCTTCTCTCTGAAGTAATTTTGTCATCATAGGTTTACTGGAAACAAATCCCCTCAATTTTGTTTGTCTCTTTCACTTTGAAGGATACTTTTGCAGGGTGCAGAATTCTAGGTTGGTGTTATTTTTCCCCCTCTCAGTATTGTAAATATTTTATTCTACTCTTTCCTGCTTGCATGGTTTCTAAGGAGAAGTTAGATGTAATTCTTGCCTTTGCTACCCTGTAGGTAAGGCCCCCCCCAACTCCGATTTCTTTTAAGATTTTTTTGGATTTTCTGAAATTTGACTATGATATTCCTCGGTGTTGTTTTTTTTGGTGGGGATAAGTGGGGAGGTCATTGCTTGGCTTTTTATTGGCATTGTTTCCTGAGCTTCTGGATCTATGGTTTGGTGCCTGACAACAATCTGGGAAAATCTCAGTCATTATTACTTCAAATATTGCTTCTTTCCCCCTTTTTCCAGATATTCCCATCACATGTGTTACACCTTTTGTAGTTGTCCCATAGTTCTTGGATATTTTCTGTTTTTTTTTTTTCTTTTGTATTTTTTCTCTTTCCTTTTCAGTTACAGAAGTTTGTATTGTCATATCCTAATACTCATTCTTTCTTCAACCGTGTTTAGTCTACGAATAGATCCACAGAGGGAAGCTTCATTTCTGTTAGTGTCTTTTTCTCTAGCATTTCTAATTGATTATTTCTTAGAATTTCCATCTGTCTCCTTACGTTATCTTTCTGTTCTTGCTTGTTGTCTGCCTTTTTCACTAAAGGCTTTAGCGTATTAATCGTGTTTTTTAAAAAATTGCTTGTAGCCGGGCATGGCCTGTAATCTCAGCACTTTGGGAGGCTGAGGCAGGCAGGTTGCTTGACTCAGGAGTTTGAGACCAACCTGGCCAACATGATGAAACCCCATCTCTACAAAAAGTACAAAAATTAGCTGGGCATGGTGGCGCACACCTGTAGTCCCAGCTACTTTTGGGGCTGAGGCAGGAGGATCACTTGAGCCTAGGAAGTCAAGGCTGCGGTGAGCCTTGTTTGTGTCACTGCACTCCAGCCTGGGTGACAAAGGGAGATCCTGTCTCCAAAAAAAAAAAAAAATTGCTGGTTTGGTAATTCTGCCATTCCAGCCATCTCTGACTCTGGTAGTGATGCTTGTTCAGTGTCATTGTTAAACATTTTTTTTCCCGAAGTCTCAGTGTTTCAACCAGAAGGTTGTTAAGTGTCTTCAGCTGTGTGTGTACGTGTGTCTGTGTGTTTGAGACAGAGTCTTGCTCTGTTGCCCAGACTGGAGTGCAGTGGTGCAGTCATCTTCTAGGTGCAAGGATCCTCCCACCTCAGCCTCCTGAGTAGCTAGGACTACAGTTAGACACCACTGTGCCAAGCTATGTTTTTAAAAATTTAGTTTTTATAGAGATGGGTGTTGCTGTGTTGCCCAGACTTATCCTGAACTCCTGGGCTCAAGCAGTCCTCCTACCTCACCCTCCTAAAGTGTTGGGTTTACAGCTGTGAGCCACTGCTCCCAGCCCATTTTAACTGTTTTGGAGTGTACAGTTCAGTGGCATTAAGTACATCCACATTGTTGATCAACCATCACCACCATCCATCTCCAGAATGGTTTTCATCTTTCCATACTGAAACACAGAACCCATTAAATCATCTTTTGGCTTCCTTGGGCTACATTGAAAGAAGAGTTGCCTTGGGCTAAACATAAATTACAGTTAACACTAATGATAGCTGATGAGCTTAAAAAAAATCACAAAAAAAACTCCACGTTTTAAGAAAGTTTATGAATTTGTGTTAGGCCTCATTCAAAGCTGTCCTGGGCCACAGGTTGGACAAGCTTGCATTAAACACTGACTTCCCATTAGCCACTCCCGCCCAGACCCTGACAACTGCCATTCTGCTGTCTCCGTGAATTTGACTACTCTTTTTTTTTTTTTTTTATTTGGAGTCTTGCTCTGTCGCCCAGGCTGGAGAGCAGTGGCCGGATCTCGGCTCACTGCAAGCTCCGCCTCCCGGGTTCACGCCATTCTCCTCCGGAGTAGCTGGGACTACAGGCGCCACCACCTCGCCCTGCTAATTTTTTGTATTTTTAGTAGAGACGGGGTTTCACCGTGTTAGCCGGGATGGTCTCGATCTCCTGACCTCGTGATCCGCCTGTCTCGGCCTCCCAAAGTGCTGGAATTACAGGCTTGAGCCACCGGCCCGGCCGAATTTTACTACTCTTAAGTACCTCGTGTAAATTGCATCATACAGTATTTGTCCTTTTATCACTGGCTTCAAGCACAGTGTCTTCAAGGTTTACCCATGTTGTAGCATGTGTCCGAATTTCCTTTCTTTTTTTTATTTTTAAATTTTTTAGAGATAGGATCTTGCTCTTTTGCTGGATACAGTGGCATGATCATAGCTCACTGCAACGTCATGCTCCTGGGCTCAAGGGATCTTCCCACCTTAGCCTCCCTAGTAGCTGGAACTGTGGGTGTGCACCACCATGCCTGGCTAAGTTTTATTTTTATTTTTTGAGGTCTTGCCATGTTGCCCAGGCTAGTCTTGCCTGGCTTCAAGTGATCCTCCCACCTTGGCCTCCCAAAGTGCTAGGATTTCAGGCCTAAGCCACTGTGCCTGACAAACTTTCCTTTAAGGCTGAGTTATATTTCATTATATGTATATACAACATTGGTTATCCATTTATCCATCAATGGACACTACATTGCCTCTGGCTTTTGGCCAGTAAGAGTGATGCTGCCATGAACATGGGTGTATAAATATCTGTTCAAGGCTCTGCTTTCAGTTCTTTAGGGTATATACCCAGAAGTGGAATAGCTAGATCATATGGCAGTTCTCATTCTACTTTTTTGAGGAGCTGCCATACTGTTTTCCATGACTGCACTGTTTTACATTGCCCCAGTGGCGCATGAGGGTTTCACTTTGCCCACATTAGCTAGCACCTTTTTTTGAGTGCTTAGACATGAGCTGTACGGTGGTTTTCAAAGCATTGTTGGTTGCTTAAATCCTTCTGGCAGCAAAATCCAGGGAAGTTTTCTTTGTAGTATTTACAAGGTCTGTGGTACTATATTTTCCTGGTTTTCTTCCTACCATTCTTGGCCTCTCTTAATTTTCTTCCGGGCCACTTTCACATTTTGTTCTCCAGCCTTTATTATTTTCCACACTGTCCCTTGGGTGGTCTCCACTTTCATGGCTGAACTTACCAGGTATGTGCTAATGATGCTCATACCTACTTCTAACCCTGATTTTCTGTTGAGTTCCGGTGCTTAACGGGCATTTCCACTTGTGCTCATTCTGCCCTCAAAGCAGTTATGACCCTGGTAATGTAGGGTCTAAGTGCTAATGAGCCTGAGTCCTGATACTTCCAAAGCCTGGTTATTTGCTCTCTTAGCTTCAGTTTCCTTGCTTACATATGGGAAGGATAACCATTATTTTAAGGATTAAATGCTAGTTCATATGTTTATAGTACAGTATGCGTTGGTGGTAGTTAGCATGTCTAGCCATTATCACTATTATTCTTTGTATAATTTCTTCCTCTATTTCATAAATTTTTAAAAATTGTCATGAGATTATGTAATCAAAAGGTGTTGCCATTTTTATTTTTTTATTTTTATTT
>NW_012115266.1:1771861-1785958 GCF_000951035.1 Colobus angolensis palliatus | reverse complement strand
TTATGATTTGTTTGCAGGTTCACTGGATATAAAGGTGGAGCTTGCAGTGAGCCGAGATCACACCACTGCACTCCAGCCTGGGTGACAGAGCGAGACTCCGTCTCAAAAAAAAAAATAAAAAAAGCTGGTACCTGTATGCAAGTGTATCAGCAATAGGTGGATGGACGTCTTTCCCTATATTCCCCTCCCAATATTAATTAGTTCTAATTATTTATGATTTGTTTGCAGGTTCACTGGATATAAAGGAATACCTTACGGATTTTCATTAAGAAAATTAATGAAAAACTAATAAAAAGTTAAATATTAATGAAATGTTGACTTGCATTTTGGTTTCTTCTTGGCTGATTTCTTGATCACTGGGTTTCTATTTCTTTGGCTCCCACCAGGTATTGTAAGCTTAAAAATTATCCTCTGGTGTTTTGAGTTTACTCCCCTTTTTGAAAGGACTCTCTGTTTTGTTTTAATCTCTGTACTTTATATCATTGCTCCTTTATTGTCTGGATCTTATGCGTCACCCAGCTCCATTATTGAGAACTGTATTTACAGCGAGCCCCTTCAAAACAAATTTTATATTTGTTTTTACAATATACAGTTAATTTCTTAGTGTCATCAGCTGTAAATGGAGTTATGAGAAATAAATGAAAATTATTCAATAAATATTTCAGTGCCTGTGAAGTGCCACACTAAAAAATGTTTAAGAACTGCCTGGCACATATGAGATCCTCTGTAAAAGTAGTAGCCGTTGTGATACTTCCACACGTACTATAAACTTTTCTTTTCATAATTTGGGAGGCATGATGGAAATAGGGTGGCATTTTTGTGTCCTTCCTTAGGCGCTTCCCTACTGTGTTACCTGGGTCAGTTACTATCTTTCCAACTCAGATTATTTGTAAAACATGATATAACTTACTATATAAGATTGTGAGGGTCAAATGTAAATATGTGAATACATTTGGTAAAGCAAAGTACAGATGCTAAAACCCTTAAAAAAATCTTTTCTTAGCACCTTCCTTTGCAAATATAGATTGCATTATTCTTTTATAACAGCTTTATTAAGACGTAACTCACCCACTTAATGCATACAATTTAATGCTTTTTAGTATATTCGTGGAGTTATACAACTGTCATCACAATCACTTAGAATATTTTCATTATTCCACAAGAAACCCTATACCTGTTAGTAATTAGTAATCACTTTTCATTTTTCTCTCATCTCATTATACCTAGGCAACCACCACTCTACTTTCTGTTCCTATAAATGTGCCTATTCTGTGCATTTTATGTAAATGGAATCATACAAACGTGGTCTTTTTTTGGGACTAGCTTTTTCCTCCTTAGCCATCTTTTCAAGATTTATCTGTGTAACATATATCAGTACTTCATTTCTTTCTTTTGCCAAATGATACTCATTATGTGGGGAATATTACCTTTTATTTATTCATTCATCAGTTGATAGATCTTGGATGTTTCTGAGTTTTGGCTTTTATGAATAACGGTACTGTGGACATTTATGTACAAATTTTTCTGTGAAAGTATGTTTTAATTCTCTTGGATACATACCTAGGAGTAGAACTGTTGGGTCATTATGGAGCTGTGTGTTTATTCTTTTGAGAAACTGCGAGACTATTCTCCAAAATTTCTACACCATTTTACATTCCCACCAGCAGAGTGTAAGGATTCTGATTTTGTTACATCCATGCCAACACTTCTGTTTTTTGAGACAGAGTCTCACTCTGTTGCCCAGGCTGAAGTGTAGTGGTGCAGTCACAGCTCAGTGCATGATAGCCTTAACCTCCTGGGCTGAAGTGATCCTCCTACCTCAGCCTCCCAAGTAGCTGGGACCACAGGCATATGCCACCACATCTGGCTAATTTTTTTGAGTTTTTCTTTTTTTGTTTTTTGTTTTTTTGTTGTTGTTGTTAAGACAAGGTTTCACTACATTGTCCAGGCTGGTCTTGAGCTCCTGGGCTCAAGCGATCCTCTCCTCTCACCTTGGCTTCCCCAAGTGCTGGGATTACAGGTGTGAGCCACTGTGTCTAGCCTTTCCCATCCCTTTTGAGATTAGGTCTCTCTGTATTGTCCAGGCTGGACAGGGACTCCTGGATTCAAGCTATCCTCCTGCCTTAGCCTCTCTAGTGGCTGGGAATGTAGACATGTGACATTGCGCTTGCCTCATTTGCTTTTTTTTTTTTTTTTTTTTTTTTGAGACATTCTTACTCTGTCATCCAGACTGGAGTGCAGTAGTGCAACCTCCACCACCTGGGTTCAAGCAATTCTTGTGCCTCAGCCCCCTGAGTAGCTGGGATTACAGGTGTGTGCCACCGCATCTGGCTAATTTTTGTATTTTTAGTAGAGTCTGGGTTTTGCCATGTTGGCCAGGCTGGTCTCAAACTCCTGGCCTCAAGCAGTTCACCCACCTTGGCTTCCTAAAGTGTTGGAATTACAGCAGTCTACTGTGCCTGGCTTCACTTGCCCTTTTTAAAATTGAGTTGTTTGTCTTTATTACTGAGTTGTAGGAGTTTCTTATCTGTTCTGTATTCCTGTCTTTTTTTCATTTTTCTTTTGAGACAGAGTCTTGCTCTGTTGCCCAGGCTGGAGTGCAGTGATGCAGCCTTGGCTCACTGCAAACTCCACTTCCCAGATTCACGCCGTTTTCCTGCCTCAGCCTCCGAAGTAGCTGGGATTACCGGTGCCTGCCTCCATGCCCAGCTAATTTTTTGTATTTTTAGTAGAGACGGGGTTGCACTGTGTTAACCAGGATGGTCTTGATCTCCTGACCTCATGATCCACCTGCCTCGGCCTCCCAAAGTGCTGGGATTACAGGCATGAGCCACGGCACCTGGCCTCTGTATTCCTGTCTTTTGAGACAGGGTTTCACTCTGTCACCTGGCTGGAGTGCAATGGTGTGATCACTGCTCACTGCAGCCTCCACTTCCTGGGTTCAGGTGATCTTCCCACCTCAGCCTCCTGAGTGTATACTGTAGGAGGGACTACAAGTGTATACTACCATGCCTGACTGATTTTTTTGTACTTTTTATAGAAACGGGGTTTTACCATGTTGCCCATGCTGGTCTCAAACTCCTGGGCTCAAATGGTCTGCCTTCCTCGCCCTCCCAAAATGCTGGGACTATAGGCATAAGCCACTGCGCCCAACCTTGTATTTGTATATAAATCTTTATCAGGTATATGATTTGTCAGTATTCCATTCTTTGGGTTTTCTTTTCACTTCTTGATGGTGTTATTCCTGAAGGATGAAAACTTTTAATTTGAAGTGCAATTATCTTATTTTTCTTTTGTCTTATGTTGTTGGTGTCATATCTAAGAAAGTTTTGCTTAATCTATGGCCACAAAAATGAACTCCTGTGTTTTTTTCTGAGTTTTGATTGCCTCGTTTTTTAATGACCATACTTTATTGGATAGGTAAAAGAACCTTGGTTCAGATGAGATCATTGTTGTTTATTGTTGGATATTTAGGAACCATGTATTTGTGGATGACCTGGATTGTTTGTTCTGTGGTTTTCCCCACAGTGTCATCTTCCTCTATATTTAGACATTTCTTTCTATTATAAGCACTTTGGACATTATTATATATGACTTTGTGTTCAGTATGAACACCTTAGCATAAACTCATAGAAGTAGAATAGTTGAACCAAGGGGTGTGTAGATTTTAACACCTTTTTGTTATCTGTGGCCAGAAAAATTACCCCAGTTACCATTTTACCAGCAGTTCCAGTCAGTTTTATGTTAATACATTTTAAAATTTGTTTTATTAGGGGTAAATTTGAACATGCAGAAATTGAACAGTATAATGAAACTATCAATTAAACCAGCTCCAACAGCCATACACCTAAGGCCAGTCTTGTCCCACTTAACTTCCCCATTTCCCACTTCTCTTCTGTATTGTTACTACTTAAAAACTCTATTGAATTACAATAGAAATATAGAAAAGTACATATAATAAGCAGATTTTCACAAGCTGAAATCCACCTGGGCAATGTCCACTTCCAGTTACGCCCTCTCTAGGGGCAGCCGGTATTCTAACAGCTAACAGCACTGATTAGCTTTGCCCAGTTTTATTTCTATTAAATAGAGTCTTACAGTAGGTACTCTTACATCTTTCTCTTGATGTTGTTTGTAAGATTACTGAAGTCATTGCATACTGCTGATTATTTGTTACTGTTGCTTCACAAAATTTTGTCATAGGAAATTGTTTTGTTGATGGACATTGGATAGATGGTAGCTTTGGGCTGTTACAAATAGTGCTGCTCTGAACATTCAGTTTGTGTCTTTTGGTCAACAACATACGTATGCATATCTGTTGTTCAGTATACCTAAGGGTGAAACTGTTCGGGCATAGAGGTGTATGTCTAGTGGTGGCATCTCCTAAAGCTGTTGTACCAAATTAGGCTTCCACCAGCAGTGTGTGAAATTCCACTTACTCTGGATCCTCTCCAGTGTTTCATATTTTTCATCCTTTTCATTTTAGCCATGCTGGTAGCTGTGTAGTGATGTCTTATGGCAATTTTCATTTACAATAGTGAGGTCAACTGCCTTTTCATACGTTTATTGGTCATTTGGATATCCTTTTTTATGAAACGTGTTTAAGCCTTTTTTTAAATACTATCTTTTTTCTGTTTGTATTACCTTTCTGTTTTTTTGCTGCATAATAAATTATCCCCAAGCATAGTGGATTAAAACAGCAATCAACATTATCTTGCAGTTTCTGGGAGTCAGAAACTTGGGAGGGGCATGGTTGTCTGCTTCTGGCTTGGGTGTGATTAGCTCTCTGAAGCCTTCACAGATCCGCTGGAGGATCTGTTCTAAGGTGCCTCATTCACGTGCCTGGCAAGTAGGTTCTGGTTCTGGCTGTTGGTGGGAGACCTCAGGTCTTTTTCACATCAGCTTTTGCCAGGGATGTCTGAGTGTCCTGTTCTCAGGACATGGTGATAACTTCTCACTGAGAGAGTGATTCGAGAGAAAGGGCCCCAAGTGTGGAAGCTGTCATTTTTGTGACCTAGTCTTGGAAGTCACGTAGCGTCTAGCTTTCCCATGTTCTGTTTGTTAGAAGAGAGGCACATTGTGCACTTTTTAAAAAGTGACAGAGTCTCACTCGGTCACCTAGGCTGGAGTGCAGTGGCGCGATCACAGCTCACTGCAGCTTGACCTTCCTGGCTCAAGGGATCCTTCCACTTCAGCCTCCTGAGTCGCTGGGCCCACAGGTGCGTGCACCACCACATCTAGCTAAGTTTTGTATTTTTTGTAGTTGGGGTTTTGCCATGTTTCCCAGGCTGGTCTCAAACTCCTGGGTTTGAGCATTCCTCCCACGCTGGCCCTCGAAAGTGCTGGGGATTATAGGCAAGAGCCACTGTGCCCAGCTGAGATGTATTTTAAAACATCACTTGGTAGGATTTTTGTATTTTGGACAGGCTCTCTTGTCAGATGTGTGTATTGTGAATATCTGTATCTATTCTGTGGGTCCTCCTCATGTCTTTTGAGGTGAAGAAGTTCTATTACATTTTTTTTCCTTTATAGTCCATTATGTTTTGAAGATATTCAAATAATTATTGCTTCTTCTATGAATATGTCTGTATATGTCCTCAGAGAATAAGGACTCTTAACCGTAACAACCACAAAGCCTCACGTCTTAAAAATAAAATGAACACGCAATTGCTTGACATCATTCAGTACTTAGACTTGAAAGTTCCAGTTGTTTCATATAACTTTTTTGTGTGGTTTTCTGATTTTGGCAGTGGCAAATCAGGATCCAAATAAGAGCCACTGTTTTTTTTTTCAGTCTATGGGTTCCTCATTTTTTGCTCTTCTCCCACCATGCTATCCATTTGAGGGAGGACTGGGCCCCTTGTTCTGTGGTGTTCCCCACAGTGTTGTGTAGCCTCTGTTTTCTGTGCACTGGTCGTTGGATCTTTAGGAAGTTTCTCTTGGAGAATAAACTTTGTTGGACTCTCACTTTAAACCTTTTTTTTTTTTTGAGACGAAGTCTCACTCTGTTGCCCAAGCTGGAGTGCAGTGGCAGGATCTCAGCTCACTGCAACCTCCACCACCTAGGTTCAAGCGATTCTCCTACCTCACCCTCCCAAGTAGCTGGGACTACAGGCACGCGCCACCACGCCAGGCTCATTTTTGTATTTTTAGTAGAGACGGGGTTTCACCATCTTGGCCAGGCTGGTCTCAAACTCCGGGCCTCAAGTGATCTGCTCGCCTTGGCCTACCAAAGTGCTGGGATTACAGGCGTGAGCCACTGTGCCCGGCCTTCAAATTATTTCTTAAAATGCATGTGTATCCAAAGTTTAAACTGAAAGAGTTGTTTTCTTAATTCCAACTGTATTTTTAAAGTATCATTCAACTTCAAGTAATAATTAAATTTTTCATGTTTTGTTTATAAGTGAATGTATGTTAAATGATACCAATTTTTTGGCCACTAATTAATTCAGCAGATACCTTGGGTTCCTGCCCTGGGCCAATCCTAGTGCTTTTTGTGCTTTGGTCATACAGCAAGTCCTCACTTAACACCATTAACAGGTTCTTGAAAACTGCAAACTTAAGCAAAATGACATAGAACTAAAACAGTTTTATCTACCTCATCAGTGTTATAATGGGATGGCATTACCCAAGAACCTGCCATATGTCGTTTTGCTTAAAGTCACAGTTTGAAAAAACCTGTTGACACTATTAAGTGAGTACTTACTGTGTACATGGTTAAAGATGATGGACATGGGGCTGGTACCCTCATGAAATGCTCAGGACAGTGTTTCTACAAAAGACAATACAGGCTATGTATGTAATCTTACATTTTCTAGTAGCCACATGAAGAAAGTAAAAAACACGTAAAACTAATTTTAATGTTTTATACAACCCAATATATCCAAAATATTATTTCAACATATGATCAGTAGGAAAATGAGATATTTTCACTTTTTTTTGTACTGAATCTTTGATTCCATTGCATATTTTATACTCTTAGTACCTCGTAGATGAAACTAGTCACATTTCAAGTGCTCAAAAGCCTTATATGGCTACCATAGTAGACATTATATATCAGAATTACTGTTATTGTTCATACTCACATGGGAGTTGCAGGAGGCGCTGACCAAGAACCCAAGTAAACAATGGGTTGGAGTGGCCAGAGGAGACTGGGAGATGAATTAGGAAGCTGTGTCCAAAGGGTATCTTACAAGATCTTTATGGATGAATGCACACTCCAGTTTACCTTATTCCAGGCCCTGGCAAAAAATGCAGAGAAGGGAAAGTGTAAGGCGGAACTGACAATGTTTTGGTGAATTGGATTGAAAGGGAAAAGAGGCTGTTTTCCAGGCTGCCTTTCACAACTGGGGTGTGCCTTTTACTGAGATGGGGAGAGCATGGAGAAGAGGAGGTTGGGTTGAGTGGGCAGTGCGTGATGGAGAGCAAAAGCTCCATTTTGGAGATTAAATACCATGTGCTTGTGAGATATCCGAAGGGAAATGTCTGCTAGTCATCGGGTTACCTGTGTTTGAAATGCCGTGATGGTTGTTTTGGTTTTATAAATTTGGACCTTAGTTGTGTTTATGGGGAGGAATTTTTTTTTTTTTTTGAGACGGAGTCTCACTCTGTCGCCCAGGCTGGAGTGCAGTGATGTGGTCTTGGCTCACTGCAACCTCCGCCTCCCAGGTTCAAATGATTCTCCTGCCTCAGCCTCCCAACTACCTGGGACTACAGGCACACACCACCACGCCTAGCTAATTTTTGTATTTTTTAGTAGAGACAGGTTTCACCATATTGGACAGGCTGGTCTCAAACTCATAACCTTGTGATCCGCCTGCTTCAGCCTCCCAAAGTGCTGGGATTATAGGCGTGAGCCACCGCGCCCGGCCTGGAGAGGAATATTTTAAAAACCCACAGAAATGGCTTCGTTTATTCAACATAACTTGTCTTGAATCTCTCAGCGCTTTGTTTTAGTTGCTGGGGAAACAGCACAAATAAAACAAATGTGAATTTACTTCAAGCAAATGTGATGCACTCAGGAAAGTGTGCTAGGTCCGCAGCCTGACCTCTGTGGGAGCCTCTGTGTTATCAGTGGGACAGAAGGAAGGAAGGAAGGAGAGGAGCAGCCCTCCAACTAGGGAGACTGAGAAATGGCCAGTGAGAAAACGAGTGTGTGACATCAGAGAAGCCACGCGAGGAGAATGTTCTAATGAGGAGAGTCTTCTGGGGGACTGCCTTGCATGCTGCTGAGAGTGAGGTGTAAGTGAGGACAGAAGAGTTTCATTTGGATTTAGCCCCATCTGGAGGTTGTCAGTGACTTGAAAGAGCAGTTTGAACTGAGTGGTAGAGAGATTGCAGATTGGAATGAGGTGAAGAGGGAATGGTATCAGACAAAGGACTCTTTTTCTTTTTTTAAAATAACCCCTACAAATCATTGAGAAGACCAACCCAGTAGAAAAGTAGACAAAGTATATAAACAGACAGTTGGCAGAAAAGTAAAGTATAAATGGTTCTTAAATATATGAACAGTGCTCAACCTCACTCAAGAGAAAAGCAAATGCATTGTTGACCAGGTGTGTGGAAACAGGCTTTCACACATCAGTGGGGGAATATGGATATACCTGACTTCCGTGGAGAGCCGCTTGGCCATGTACTAATTAGAAGTGCATTCTTTCATCCAGCAGATCCACTTCTGGAAATGCTGGCATGTTTTTGTAATAGCAGAAAGTAAAAACTAAATGGTCATCATTGGTGGCCTGGTTAAATCAGCAGTAAAACAAAAGAACATCTATACCAGGTAAAGCATTTTATTCCTGAAGAAAGTATAAATTGTTTTTTTTTTACTATGCTATAAGTCAGGTTCTTTGAGAGTTACTTTTTTTTTCATTAAAATTTGTCAAGATTGAGAAACATACAGGTGGGTCTGGTATAGGCCACACAACGTATATAGAAAGGTGCCTTTGAAAAGAGCTGTGTAGAGCTTGTCCTTCTGCCCTGACCCTCTACTTTTTCGCGTTTCACTTAAGTCAGTAGGCTATATTCCCTTCTCCAGATACCTGTTAGGATTCTTTTGAGTGGATTCTTTCCTATTTCATATATGTAATAGGCTATACACCACAGGAAAGGGTATCTTAGAGTATCTTTATGGATGAATGCACTTTCGGTTTACCTTATTGCAGCTAAAAGTAATTGTACCTCTTGTCAAGACAGCATCCCGTTTTACTTGGTTTGGCTCACTGACAAAGTAAGCAAGCTCCTGATGCAATTTGAGAGCCCTGAAAGCAGCAAATGGGGATTCTACTTCAGCTGTCTAGTGTGGGAAGATTTTCTTGGTCAAGTTTTGTTGGGGGAAAGAACAGTCCAAACCTTTGTGAGCTGTGTGTTCTCATCCCAGCTACATGCACGTGGCTATATAGAACTTTTTGCAGTTTGGCCTTCTTTGGAGATAGCGACGTGTTTTTACATGTGGACTAAAGCAAAAAGGAAAAACTAGGCACATGCCAGTAGACCAAATCAGCGTCCTAGCAGAGCACACTGGCATTGTACAGTTTACATCCTCTGTCCCTGGGGTCTGGCTTCCATTTACTTAATTTCTTAAGAGTTTACACTGGTATTTATATATTTTTTTCTTTATTTCTTTGAGTGTCTTGGTTTCACTTATTTTATTTGTTCTTTTCTATGTCTTCTTAGATCTAAAGGAATGAAGAATTTTAGGATTTGAAGTGTCTTAAGTAATCATGTAGTCTAAACCTCTCATTTGCAGATAAGAAAACAAGCTCAGAGAGATGTGGTGACTTGCTCAAATAGTGACAGAACTTCCTCGGCCATATGGAGGGGTCATATAATACCCTTGTGTCATCAGTTTGAGGTACCTCCTATAATTTTAAGGGGCATGTGGCTTTAATTACATTACTATTTGAATGAAAAATATTAATTTATATGCTGCACTAGTTCATTTAGAATCGTGGACACAGTCGAGTTGAACTCTTCTACACTTTTTGGTTGAGAAAGTTAAGACCCAGAAGATGGAAATTTATTCATCCAGGATTACAGACCATAAACATTTATTCTGTGTTTAGATTTTTTTAAATTGAATTATTTTTATTTATTTAGAGAGAGGATCTCGGTGTGTGTGCTTAGTTTTAGCGTGAGCAGAGCAGTGCTGTCTAGTAGAACGTTGTGTTAGGTTGGTGCAAAAGTAATTGCAGTTTTTGCAATTAAAAAGTAATGGTAAAAACCATGATTACTTTTCACCAACCTAATATAAGTAGTTAAAATTAATTTAAAATTCAACTCCCGGGGGAGTGGGGTGGACCAACAACAGAAAACCAACTCCTTTGCCTTTACTAGCCACGTTTCAGGTGCTTAGTAACTGTGTGTGGCTGTGGAATTGGACCGCTCAGCTGTAGAGTGTTTCCCTTTCTTGTTAATCTTGTTTTAGAAATGTTAGTGGTGGAGACCAAGGCATATGAGTATGACTAGAATTGCCAGCTACACATTAGAAGGTTTAGGTTTAAAATTGGGAGTAAAGACTTAACTCTTGGAGCTTGGGATAGTGCTACAACTAGTCCTGGCCTGAGCCTTTTCTTTCTTTATTTTTGGACACTGATAAGAACCTGTATGAGATTGTTTCTTTTTTTCCCCCCGTGTTGTAGGTGTCTTGTTTTACCAGTTTATTAGATTCGTGCAAAAGTAATTATGGATTTTGCCATTACTTTTAATTGCAAAAACCACAATTACTTTTGCACCAACCTAATAAAAATCCCAACCTTAGGCTTGAGTTCTCCTGGGCTCAAGCAGTTTTCTTACCTCTGCCTCCTGAATAGCTGGGACTGTAGGTGTGCACCACCACACGTGGCTAATTTTTATATTTTTGATAGAGACGGGGTCTTGCTCTTTTGCACAGGCTGGTCTCTAACTCCTGTCCTCAAGTGATCCTCCTGCTTCAGCCCCCAAAGTAAGTAAGGTGTTGGGATTGTGGGCATGAACCACTACTCCCAGCCCTTTATACTTAAAAAAAAAAAAAAAATTTCCTAATTGTAAATCGATAAATAATAGCTATTATTTATAGGGTACAAAGTGATGTCATGATTCATGTATACAATGTAGAATAATTAAATCAAGTTAATTAATATTCATCACCACAAATACTTTTTTGTGGGGAGAAAATTGGAAATTCTCTTTGTGATTTTGAAATGCGCAGTGGGATGAGTATTTACTACATTCACCATGCTGTGCACTATATCTCAAAGAAAAAACCCTTTTTCCTCCTAATTAAGGCTTTGTCTCCCCTGACCATCATCTTCCCCATTCCTCTCACCTTTCAGCAATCTTTATACACTTATCTCAGATAGTAACCACTTGATTGCCAAGATTCCATATAAGAAGTTTTAGTCTTTTTTACCTTTGTACTATGGATTATGGAAGTTTCAGCTTTTACATCAAATTAAGGTTGATTGTGTACCTTGGCTGAGTCCACTAAATATAGCTTGGTGATTGGGATCATATAGTCATTTGTACCTTTGCTGTGCGTCCTTGCCCACTGTTGTTACAATAGGCAGAGAGAGTTGTTTGGGCCTTACTTCAGATGTCGATGTACTAATTTATGACTTGGTTCTATTTTAATAGCAGCTTAGATTGTGCTGGCTTCATGTATACCTGCAGTGATTTGAGTGTCCATTAGGATGCATAGCCAGACAATAATGTAATCCAATTAGGTGCCAAGGTGTTTACTTTAAGTACTTTACATACATGATTTTGCTTTTAGAAGGTGATAGTATGGATTTACCTTGGGTGTTTTGTACTTTACACAGTAGTCTTTTTGCATTTTTTTTTTCTTTTTTTTGGCATGGTGATTATTGATTATTGGCTTAGAAGCCTTGGTACTCCTACCTCAGCCTGCATTAAAATGGTTGGTCTTGGCCGGGCGCGGTGGCTCAAGCCTGTAATCCCAGCACTTTGGGAGGCCGAGACGGGCGGATCACGAGGTCAGGAGATCGAGACCATCCTGGCTAACACAGTGAAACCCTGTCTCTACTAAAAAAAATACAAAAAACTAGCCGGGCGAGGTCGCGGGCGCCTGTAGTCCCAGCTACTCGGGAGGCTGAGGCAGGAGAATGGCGTAAACCCGGGAGGCGGAGCTTGCAATGAGCTGAGATCCGGCCACTGCACCCCAGCCCGGGCGACAGAGCGAGACTCCGTCTGAAAAAAAAAAAAAAAAAAAAAAATGGTTGGTCTTTCTGAAATTGACTGATCGAGTTGCCTATATATAGATTTTTGTTGGAAGATGCCTCTGAAGACGTGGGAATTAGGTTATTTATCAATAGTCATGTAAGTTGGTTGTTTCCTGATTATGGGCATTTGTGCAGTTATTTTTGATGGTTTTTGTATTCAAAATTTTGTGGATGATTTTTAAATTTACAGTGTGCTGTGCATTGAAGGTAAAAATGGTGAACAAATCCTCATAGAGATGAATTATCTTCCCATCCCATTACCTTCCATCTCTTCAAACTTGGGTGTTTTAGAAAATGTGTGAGAGTACTTGCAGCAATGGGATTGTTGAGATCTGCATTAGGAGGGCATTCTGACGTGGTCTGTCCTGGGACTTCCTGATGCCGGTTAAAAAGTAGAGTTCTTTGCTTTTGTGTGTGCAAGCTTTGTGATACCACCTGTGTGTCTAATGGAGAGTGCATCTTTAGTTGTGTATGATACATGCTCTCAGGAGGAAATGCTTTCTTGCATGTTATGCAATAGCTGTGGTTTCCTCTTGTGAGTTTACATCAGGAATATCATGGTATTTATATTAGAAATTTATATGAGGCTGAGTGAGGTGGCTCACACCTGTAATCCTATCACTTTGGGAGGCTGAGGTGGGAGGATTGCTTGAGCCTAAGTGTTTGAGACCAGCCTGGGCAACATAGCAAGACCTCATGTGTAAAAAAAAAAAAATTTTATATGAGAGGATAGGGAGCAGATTACTGCTGCTCTTCCCCCCGGCCCACCCAAAGTGAGTTTTTTTGACTTTTTTTTGTTTGTTTTTTTGAGATGGAGTCTTGTTCTCGTTGTCCAGGCTGGAGTGCAATGGCGCTATCTTGGCTCACTGCAACCTCTGCCTCCTGGGTTCAAGGAGTTCTCTTGCCTCAGCCTCCCAAGTAGCTGGGATTTCAGGCGCCTGCCCCCATGCCTGGCTAATTTTTGTATTTTCAGTAGAGATGGGGTTTTACCACGTTGGCCAGGCTGGTCTCGAACTCCTGACCTCGTGATCCCCCCACCTCAGCCTCCCACAGTGCTGGGATTACAGACGTGAGCCACCGCGTCTGGCTGGCTTTTTGTTTTTAAATAAATTTAGTGTCCATATAAGAGTGATTTGGGGTAAATCCTTTATTTTCCTCAACTGTAAAACAGGGAGGATGATAATAATTCCTTTATTTTCCTCGACTGTAAAACAGGGAGGATGATAATAATAGGATGGAAAAGCACTTGTACAATGCCAACACAAAAGGTTTGTAAGGATAGTTTTCATTCCTGCTGTTCTCAAATTTTGTGATTAATTAAGCAAGTTCACTTAGATGCTGTTTAGTTGAGAATTTGTGGTTTTGGTGTTTTAGTCCAAAGCAGTCCTCATTCTGAAACGTTATTTTTATCATTATGTTGCACTTGCATTCTCTTTATTGGTGTTCGTCAGAGTCAGCAGTACTGAAAAGAAGAGAAATCTTGTGACAGGGTTAGGTTGTGTGACAGGGTTAGGTTGTGGGACTGTTGAGAAAAATGCAGTCTGTTGAAGGAATGATTGGCTAAAAATAAAAGTATACTATTTTCTTTTCCTGTCTTGATTTCTTTTTTGGAGAGAAGGGGCTTTGGATTCATTCCTCTAAGAGAATAGTCTAATGCTATCAACTACTGAACCACATCTGATATTATTGATGATGAAAACCATAGTCTTCCTCATGAGCTTCCATGATGCTGTGCGGCAGAGCCCAGTGTTTCGGAATAGCCTTACTCTAAACATGTCCCTTTCTCACTCCGTCCTTTAATTATGATGTAAATAGAAATTAAATACTTGGATAATTCCCCCCTTTTCAGCTTTAGTGTTCTTTTTTTTTTTTTTTTTTTTTT
>NW_012115266.1:1766289-1770744 GCF_000951035.1 Colobus angolensis palliatus | reverse complement strand
TTTTTTTTTTTTTTTTTTTTTTTTTTTTAAGTAGAGACGGGGTTTCACCTTCTTGGCCAGGCTGGTCTCAAATTATTGACCTTAGGTGAGCCACTGTGCCCGGCTATTTTTTTTTTTTTTTTCCGGTAAGTTTTGTAGAGGTGGGGTCTCACCATGTTGCTCAGGGTGTCCTCTAACTCCTGAGCTCAAGTGATTGGCCCACCTTGGCCTCCCAAAGTGCTGGGATTACAGGCATGAGCCACTACTACACCTGGCCTATTTTATTTTATAGATGAAGAAATGGATACTCAGGTTAAGTGATTTGTCTTAGCTTCTCATTACCTGTGTGACCTGATATTACAGCCCTGTGGTCTCTCAACATTTAATACTTCTTTCCAGTCCAGCATTCTTCTTTCTTTTTTTTTGAGACAGGATTTTGTTAGGTAGCCCAGGCTGGAGTGCTGTGGCGCGACACAGTTCACTGTAGCCTCGACCTCCTGGGCTCAAGTGATCTTTCTGCCTCAGCCTCTAGAGTAGCTGGGACCACAGGCGTGCGCTGCCATGCTTGGCTGATTTTTAAAAGTTTTGTAGAGAATGGGGTCTTGCCATGTTACCCAGGCTGGTCTCGAACTCCTGGGCTCAGGTGATCCTCCTGCCTTGGTCTCTCAAAGTGTTGTGATTATAGGCATGAGCCCCAGCATTTTTTCTTAAAAACTTCTAAGTTTTCTTTAAGCTAAAGTTTTATATGTCCATATTTTGGAGTCAACTATTCTAGGAGATTGGGTAAGACAAACAGGAGTCCTTAAGTATCCCACTCTCTTTTTTTCCCTTTCCTGAAGATAGTGTAATAATACTTTGGGCTGTTTTAACCAGTTAAAAATATATATTTACTTCCATATGTCTGAAGATTATATTTGAAGACTTCATACTTGTGTGTATACTTGCTGATTTTTTTAGTTCTAAGCAGTATCTATTGATTTTCTGACATAGAAGATAAGAATTGGCTCTCTCTTCTTTCCTTTACTGCACCTTCATCCCCATTTTCTGTCTTCCCTATCCACCCAGTAAATGTTTGTTAACATTTTGGTTAAATCACTATTTTGTTTTTTCATTACAACCATGTATACTACATTACGACCATGTATACTTTTTTTTTTTTTTTTTTGAGGAGAGCCTCGCTCTGTCGCCCAGGCTGTAGTGTCATGGTGCGATCTCAGCTCACAGCAACCTCTGCCTCCCGGGTTCAAGCAATTCTCCTGCCTCAGCCTCCTGAGTGGCTGGGATTAAGGTGTGCGCCACCACGTCCGGCTAATTTTTGTGTTTTTAGTAGAGATGGGGTTTCACCATGTTGGGCAGTCTGGTCTCAAATTCCTGACTTTGTGATCTACCTGCCTTGGCCTCCCAAAGTGCTGGAATTACAGGTATGAGCCACCGCACCAGGCCGGCCCATGTATACTATTTATAGCTGTTAAGTGGTAAATTACAAATACTTTCCTTTCCTAAACAACTTTTGGTTTCCTCTGGAAATGTGTTACTGTGTTACTCTGTGTGTGTGTGTGTGTGTGTGTGTGTGTGTGTTTTGAGTTGGAGTCTCACTCTGATGCCCAGGCTGGAGTACAGTGTCGGCAGTCTTAGCTCCTGGCAACCTCTGCCTCCCGGGTTCAAGTGGTTCCCCTGCCTCAGCTTCCTGAGTAGCTGGGATTATAGGTGTGTGCCACCATACCTGGCTACTTTTTATATTTTTAGTAGAGATGGGGTTTTGCCGTGTTTGCCAGGCTGGTCTTGAACTTTTGACTTCAGGTGATCCACCTGCCTCGGCCTCCTAAAGTGCTGGGATTACAGGCGTGAGCCACTGCGCCCAGCCGTGTGTGTGTGTGTGTGTGTGTGTTTAAGTGTACTTATCACTAATTTAGCCTCAGACTTTTAGCCAGTTACATGTTTAGATTTCCCTCAGCTTTATCCTTTTGAAGGAATCTTTCTAGTTTGGACTGCTGGCCCTCCCATTCTGCGACCTTTGGGGTTCTTTTTGCCTCTTTCCTCCCCACTGGATCTCCTATTCCTGTGTTCTGTGTTACCTTGTTGCTCTCACTGGTTTTAGTGGAGCATAGTTGCCAGTAGTTTTCAGTGAGAAAGGTGTATAGGAGGTAGATATTTTGAGACTGTGTGTCTTTCTGTGTACTCGTGATTGATATAGTTTAACTGGGTATATGCTTTTGGGTTGGGAAAATTTTTCCTTCTATTTTAGTCTGCTCAGGATTGCCATAACAAAACATCATAGGCTGGGTGGCTTAAACAACAGAAATTTATTTTCTCACGTTCTGTAAGCTAGAAGTTCAAAATCAAACTTCTTGCTAATTTGGTTTCTAGTGAGTGGCCTCTTTCTGGTTTATAGACACCATCTCTTCTCACATGTGGTGCCAGTCATCATACCAGATGACATAATCTGGAGCACCATAATCCCAAATGTTGGAATACCTGAAGATCAGAATCCCTGAAGACCAAAATCCTTAAAGATCATAATCTCTAAAATTCTGAAAATCACAAAAGATTAAAATCATGAGTGTTGAAACCCTGAAAGCCAATTACTGGGGAAGGGATTAGTATGTTTTTTGTTGTACATCGGATAGTTGCATCATGTTAGATGGAATTATTACCTTGTTATTGTCTTTATTCGTAAA
The DNA here is from genome assembly GCF_000951035.1 of Colobus angolensis palliatus. NCBI lineage: Eukaryota > Metazoa > Chordata > Mammalia > Primates > Cercopithecidae > Colobus > Colobus angolensis. The sequence goes on along the minus strand of NW_012115266.1, from coordinate 1,768,087 downwards.
TTAAGTATGGTTTAAGGAGATGAGTGTGGGTGCCAGGTTGACAATAGATGGACTTGTGGACTCAGTTTTAGATGACACCTTAACCAAGGAATACCTAGAAGCCTGGTGAAACAGTAGGTTTTGGATGTGTCTGTGAGAGTATTTCAGAGGAGATGGAAAGATTCTCAAAACAGCATCTGAATACACTTGCTTAATCACAAAACGTCAGGTATGAGTGTCTGCCCTTACAAACCTTTTGTGCTGGCATTGTAGAAGTGCTTTTCCATTCCTGTTATTAGTCATTATCCCTATTTTATAATTGATAATACCTCACTCACTAATGCGTGAGTCTGAGTGGGCTGTGGGGAAGATCTGCCCTCAGTGTTGGCGGGCACCATCCAATCAACCAGGGCGCAGACAGACTCTTCTGCTGCCTTGGACCTGAGAAATCCAGGGTTGCCAGCCTTTGGACTCCAGGATGTACACCAGCAGTCACTTTGGGTCCTGAGGCTTTTGTGGACTCAGAGCTAGAGATCACTGGCATCCCTGGTTCTCAGGCTATTTGGATTGAGCCTTGTCACCGGTATCCTGGGGTCTTCAGCTTGCCTGTCATGGGACTTCACAGCACCATAATCGCGTGAGCCCATTCCCCACATAAATCTCCTCTCATATATCTGTATACATATCTTATCAGTTCTGTCTTGCTGAAGAAGCTTAATACAAATCTGGTACTGGGGAAGTCAAATATTTCTTCTTACTGTGTTTCTTAAAACACAGTGGAACAGATCTGTGAAATTGTTCCCTTACAAAAAGGCTGTGATAAGTGTATGAGGCTACTTAATGGGGAAAGATGAAAATGTTAAAGTTAATTATTATTGGGGCTATGAAAGCAGAAAATTGCTTAATTGCAACAGCTGGACACAACAGACTTTGAAACAGATAACATGTACTTACAGAGTTTGGAGGCCACGGCCACTCTTCAAATGCAAGTGTAACGAGTGTTTTGAAGATCATAGACGTAGACCTGAAAACAGACAAAAACTACAAGAAATCTCTTCTGCCAAATTATTCAGTCCTATAAGACCTCTGCCCATTCACACGTAGCGCCAGTTTGCTATGCTATGTTTTTAGTCTTCACATCATATTCAATACTAGGGGTGTAAGTGCTATATATTCTTTTTGTTTTATGCATTTTTTGCACATTTGACTCCGTGTTGACTCTGTGGTTAAGCATTGTACATATGTGTAGAACTGTTGAAACTTCCTCAGTAAATGAAGAGATGTCCTTTTTGTGTATCTGCATTTGTGAAAGACAAAATTCAAGATCTCAGCTCTCTGAGCCAACCGCATATGTGATGCTGATCCATCGTGGTTTTTGGTAGATCTCATCAAAAGACATAGGTTGTCTGTCACGGTATTTTAGATGACTGCAGTCATAAAGCTCAGTGCATACAATTACCAACCGTAGTTATATGCATTTTAATGTATGTACGAATGAATGAGTGAGACAAGGTCTTGCTTTGTCACCCAGGCTGGAGTGCAGTGGTGTGATCATAGCTCTCTGTAACCTCAAATTCCTGGGCTTTAAGCGACTCTCCTGCCTTAGCCTCCTGAGTGGCTAGGACTACAGGTGTGTACTCCAAAGTCCAGCTAATTAAAAAAAAATTTTTTTTGTAGGAGTGGGATCTCACTATGTTGCCCAGGCTGGTCTTGAACTGGCCTTAAGCATTCCACCTGTCAGAACCTCCCAAAGCTCTGGGATTTCAAGCCTGAGCCACCATGCTGGCTGTTATATGCATTTATGCATGTCATATATATA
>NW_012115266.1:1722373-1765909 GCF_000951035.1 Colobus angolensis palliatus | reverse complement strand
TAGCCAGGATGGTCTCGATCTCCTGACCTCGTGATCTGCCCGTCTCGGCCTCCCAAAGTGCTGGGATTACAGGCTTGAGCCACCACGCCTGGCCTGATTATTGCCTATTTTATTGTGTAAAGTGACCTATGACGTGTTCTCTTATTTTTTTATGTTTCTCAAATACCCTTTAATTTTTATTTCTTGAGATGGAGTCTCACTCTGTTACCCAGACTGCAGTACAGTGGCGTGAGCTCAGCTCACTGCAACTTCTGCCTACCAGGTTCAAGTGATTCTCCTGCCCCAGGCTCCCGAGTAGCTGGGATTACAGGCGTGCACCACCACGCCCGGCTAATTTTTGTATTTGTAGTAGAGATGGGGTTTCACCGTGTTGGCCAGGCTGGTATTGAACTCCTGACCTCAGGACCTCAGCCTCCCAAAGTGCTGGGATTACAGGAGTGAGCCACCATGCCTGGCCTGAAATCCCCCTTTAAAAACGTAAATACACGTCTTTGAAAAGTTTTTTTTAAATTATTTTTTCCAGAATTATAGTTTTTGGATTTTGATCTTTTGGAATTGTAATTTTCAGGATTTTAGACTTTAGAGCTTTTGATCTTTCAGGCTCAAAAGGAAAGAACATCTCCCAGGACCAGATGTGGAGTAGGTGGGAATTGGAGAGAAGCTGAAGCCCAGGCCCAGCAGCAGGCGCAGGGCCCAGGCGCTGCGGGGGTCCCAGCCATTAACAGAGCTTCATGCAGGTGGGCAGCTGGAGCCAGGGGGGCTCACTCTCTTGTGAAACGAGCAGAAAACAGGCCAAATTCTGTTGGGGGCTGCAGCTTTTACAGAGCAGCTGGTCTCCCGAGGTAAAAGGACACATACTTTGTGGAGGCCAGGAACTGGACCAGCCTGCTGGGGCTTGGTAACTCCATCCATGACCTCCTCAGGGTCTCCACAAGGCCGACACAGCGCAGTACCACAGGAGATGGCCGGGACAAAGAACCAGGAGCTGGCGGGGTGAGGTGGTGGGTGGGGGGCGGGCAATCCTGAAACAATGAGAAGAGCATAGAGACGAGAAAGAAAAGTCATACCAGCTCAGAAGAGCTTACAAACCGACATTCAAAAACACTCCCAGAATTCTTTTTTTTTTTTTTTTTGAGACAGAGTCTCGCTCTGTCACTGTCGCCCAGGCTGGAGTGCAGTGGTGCGATCTCGGCTCACTGCAAGCTCCGCCTCCTGGGTTCATGCCAGTCTCCTGCCTCAGCTCCCCCCCCAGTAGCTGGGACTACAGGCACCCGCCACCACGCCCAGCTAATTTTTTTTGTATTTCAGTAGAGACAGGGTTTCACCATGTTCGCCAGGATGGTCTCGATCTCCTAACCTCATGATCCGCCCGTCTCGGCCTCTCAAAGTGCTGGGATTACAGGTGTGAGCCCCCACGCCCAGCCAACACGCCCAGAATTCTAATGTTCACAAAGTTATCCAGTCAATAATTAGAATCCACTGCAGATGAGCATTCAGCATTCAGGATTGTGGCATTCAAGATTGTGTCTTTCGAGATTATGGCCCAGACTGTCTCAACATGGCCTTTCCTTGGGTTCATGTGCATGTGGTGTCTCATAAGGACGCTAATCCTGTCGAATCAGGGCCCCACCCTTATGATCCCATTTAACTGTAATTACTTTCTTTCTCCAAATATAACAATGCTGGGAGTTAGGACTTCAACATATGAATGGAAGAGTGGGGGAACAGACATTCAGCCAGAACGCATCTCTTCAGAATTCTTTAGACATTGCCTCATCATTTTTTTATTGTAATAAAATACATCTAACAAAATTTGCCATCTTAGCCATTTTAAGTGTACGGTTTAATAGTATACCTTCGTAACATTGTGCAGTCATCACCATCCTCCATCTCCTATTCTGCTTTCTGGCTCTGATTTTGACTATTCTGAGTACCTCCAATAAGTTGGAATTACATAGTCTTGTGCCTTTATCAAAAGACATTTTTGTCATTTTTGTGACTGGTTTATTTTACTTGGCACGTTTTTATGGTTCATCCACATCGTAGCATATATCAAAATTTCCTTTTTAAGACTGACTAATATTCCATTGCATGTATATACAGGTTAAGCATCCCTAATTGGAAAATTCGAAATGCTTCAAAGTCTGAAACTTTTTGAGTGCCGACACGATGCCACAAGTGGAAGATTCCACACCTGACCTCGTACAACACGTGACCTCATGTGACTGGCTGCAGTTAAAATATAGACACACAATACACAGTTTATTTAAAATAGCGTGTAAAATTACCTTTAGGATATATGTATAAGGTATACTTTAAACACAACTTGATTATATGTTTAGATTTGGGCCCTATCCCAAGATACCTCGTTATATATATGCAAATATTTAAAAATGCAAAAAAATGGAAATCTGAAATACTTCTGGTCTCAAGCATTTTGGACAGGGATGCTCCATCTCTGCCATACTTCACTTGCCCATTTGTCTGTCGATGGACACTTGGGTTACTTCCATGTTTTAGCTGTTGTGAGGAATGCTGCCGTGAACACGGTACACCATTGTCTTTTCAAGACCCTGCCTTCAGTTCTTTTGAGTGTAGAACCAGAAGTGGACGTGCTGGGTCATATAGTAATTCTATTTTTAATTTTTTGAGGAATGAACATATGGTTTTTCCATAGCTGCTGTGCCATTTTACATTCCCACCAGTGGTGCGCAAGAGTTCCAGTTTCTCCACGTCTTTAATGGACACTTATTTCCTGTTTTTTTTTTTTCTTCTTTCCCTATAGTAGCCATCCTAATGGGTGTGTTGTGTTACTTTACTTTTTTGTTTTCTGTTCTTGAGAAATCTGAAACTATTCATATTTTTGGTTGTAGAAGACCCAGGCTCTTCTTTGTGCCAGGGTCATGCAGTTTAACAGTAATGTTCCTTGGTGTGGGTCTGTTTTCAGGAACATTTTTGGGAATTATTTATCTGATTTCCTCCCTTCTGTTTTTTGTTCTCTCTCTTTTTTTTTTTTTTTTTAAGAACCTACCCTGTGGGTTGGGTGTTGGAAAATGTTGCTAAAATGTTCCATTTTAGGCTTTCAGTTTTCTTTCCTGTTTTCTGATTGTCTTTTCCTCTTAACTTGCATTTTTCTGTTTGTTTTGCTACTTTTTCTGGTGGAGGCTTTCTGGAGGTGTCTGGTAATCCCTGATTTTTATTCATATTTAAAAGTCAGGGATACACAACAGAGTTGGAACATAGGAAATTGACATTCCTTCCCAGCTTTGTTCACTATAAAAGGACAGAGGAAGTGCCAGCCCCAGTATCTTTGAACGTACTTTGCTCTCAGACCTTCATTTCTAAATTATATCCCCCACTAAAAGGAACCAAGACTCTGGAGAAATGGCAGATTTCATAGTCTAACAGAGAATGCATAGGACAAATCCAGAACATGTTACATGAGGAAATGAGGAAGTGCTTGAGAACTATGAAAAGCACACAAGAGCATCCCACTGGCCAAATGTGGAACAATTTGAACATCAGAGTGAATAATGATGTTAATTGGCCAGGCACAGTGGCTCACACCTGTAATCCCGGAACTTTGGGAGGCCAAGGCAGATGGATCACTTGAGGTCAGGAGTTTTGAGACCAGCCTGGCCAACAAGGTGAAATCCCGTCTCTACAAAAAATATAAAAACTAAGCAGGCATGATGGTGATGCTTGTAATCGCAGCTTTTCAGGAGGTTGAGGCAGGAGGATCACTTGAGCCCAGGTGGTGGAGGTTGCAGTGAGCTGAGATCGCACCACTGCACTCCAGCCTGGGTGAGAGAGTAAGACCCTGTCTTCAAAAATAAAAAATAAAAGTTAGTAAAATACGAATCTGTGAGTCCATACTGATGACATAAGGAAAGAATAAGTGGGAAAGGGCCGGGCGCGGTGGCTCACGCCTGTAATCCCAGCACTTTGGGAGGCCGAGGCGGGCGGATCATGAGGTCAGGAGATCGAGACCACGGTGAAACCCCATCTCTACTAAGAATACAAAAATTTAGCCGGGCATGGTGGCGGGCGCCTGTAGTCCCAGCTACTCGGGAAGCTAGGCGGGAGAATGGCGTGAGCCTGGGAGGCGGAGCTTGCAGTGAGGCGCCTGTAGTTCAGCTGCTGGGGAGGCTGAGGCAGGAGAATGATGTGAACCCAGAAGGCGGAGCTTGCAGTGAGTCGAGATCACGCCACTGCACTGTAGCCTGGGCGACAGAGCGAGACTCTGTCTCAAAAAAAAAAAAAAGTGGGAAGAAGGGAGCATCCCTCACTGAAGTTTGAATGCCAGGAGGAACGACAGACTGCCTCAAAAACCTCATCATTTTCATAACTGAGTATCAGTTGATTTAGACAACAGTTGCCAGTTGGCACTAAAATTACTGGATGAACGTTCTAAGAGCATAGTCTCTAAGTATTGTTCTATAGATTATGAATTACTAAGGAAAATGCTCACTTTACAGTGAGGAAATCTGGCAAATATAATTTTAACCAAGTGATTGAAATTATCACCAATAATGGGGCAAATTGACATCATCGTGTCTCTTTCTGTGATGCTCCGGGAGAAACAAAGCTTCATTTATGTAGTACTACTGCCAGAAACACGTAACCCATATTCTTCGAAGATGTCAGTGAAATGAATGGAAAAAAACGTTGAACTGTTTCAGATGAGAGGAAACTAAGGAAATAGGACTTTAGATGTGATACACATCCTAAATTGGAGGGAAGAGGGATTTGCCATAGAGGACCTTTCTGTTTTGTCTAAGGACTCCAGCAGCACAGCCACATGGTCTGTTCTCATTTTAAGCAAAAATTTGGATGATTATACTTTTTGCAGTGTATATTCAAAAACCACCTAACTGGTAAAATATTTTATTTTTAAAATTAAATATCCTCATTTTAATTTGCACCTAGGCTTGTTATTGTTATTTTTGTTGATTGATTTTGTTTTAACAAATGTTTAACATTATTTATTATCTTACTTGAAAAATGTTGATACCACAATGTAGTATGAGTTTTATGGGGGAAAGACATTAGGTGAACGGTGTTGTTTTGGAGATGCCTTGTAGATTGCATTCTTAGAAGATTTCTGTTTTTTTTTTTTTTTTTGGCCCTGTCAGGCTTCACTACTTAGAATAATTCTAATTAATTCAATGTCCACAGTTTAAGTCTTTTTCTGCAATATTAAGCTATATATGAAGTGCGTGCCTTGGAAGATAATTTCTGTCCTTTTCATGTGCAGTGTTTGGTTAATTGACATTAGAGATTTAATTTGAGTATAGCTAGAACTTCAGTGATCTTAATGTCATGCTTCCTGACATTATTATTAAACGTATTAAGTGGACTGCTAGGGGGCATTTAAAGGAAGGAAATTGTAAAATTTTAGTGTTTTAAAGTGTGGTGCCTTTATAGTGGACCCTATGTTGGATAAGAATAGAATTGATGTTTTCAGAAGACAAAGGTGAGAATATGTATTTTTCTTCTTCACTCATTGATAGTGCTATTATGACATCTGTATTTACTTCTGAGCTATTGTAAAGTAGGATAAAAGCTGGAATGTAGGATACTGGGATGTAGGGTAAAGGCTAAGGTAGAGAGCTGACCGTGCCTTTTTTCTTATGTTCGTATAGAAAAATTTTAATGATTAACTAAAACTTTTCAATTCCCTGTGGTATAATTCTGTGTGACCCAAGACCCTGACCCAGTATGCTTTAATGGCAGCTATCATTAAATGTGATTATCTGCTTTTTTTTTTTCTTTTACAGGAGAGCTTGTTTCATATCCATATCCCACTTTATTCCTGCTAATCTGCTAATGCGGTAAATTGGAGGAAAACTGTTACCAGGATAACCTGTAATGGGCAAGGAGCCACCAAGAAGAAAACATTTCTTTTAATTTTTAAACTTGTTTTGAAAGGTAAGAACATTACGATTAGCAGGAGTTTTCTTCCATTAATGACATCAAGGAAAGCTGTGGTTCTGTTGTGAGACCCTGGAGTCATAGCAAACCAGGTGGAGACCAGTCTCTCTGAGCTAGGTGCAGTATGGTTCTGTGGTACTGTGGTATTTTTAGGAAGTTAAATGACACCCTCTTTAGTCCGCTTTGGTATATCTTAAATCTGCAGAACTCAAGGGATTCTAAGTTTACAGGGGGTTATTGAGAGGGGTGCCAAAGACCAGCCAGGCCTAGTAAGCTGAAGTAGCAGCATGCAGAGAAAGAGTCGCCACCCAGGCCACTACTTCCAGGGCACCGGGGCTCGCTCTTTGTGTTTGTTTCTGTTTTATACCAGCGAAGGACATTTGACTTCTGGTCAGTCACTTGTGTGTTTCAGAGTCCTAATCTCTATCACTTTAGAACTTTTTATTAAAGATTAGAGATTGAATTTGCATATTAGACTTCTGGCCCAGTTGACACTTACTAGGAAGTGGCAGAAGCGGCACAGTAGTTCCTTTTGGGGGACATGCAAGCATAGTTAATCAAATTTCGTTTGTCCCCATTGTTTCTCTAGAAGGTAGACAAAAATCATTTAATCATCTACCTTCCTGAACTGGTGCTAGCTCTAAGACTTGAAATTTTAGTCACTTTTTACTCGGCTTTGTTTTTATCCTGATGAGCAGTGATTTACCAGGGCCTGTTGATTCTACTCTTGACTCTTGCAACTGTCTTTTTCTTTTTGTTTCCACTGCTGCAAAGCTAGGTCAGACTTTGTTGCCTGGGGAGATCCTATGGTGGTTTTGCTGTGAGGGGTCTGTGCTTCTAACTGCCAGGTGGATGTTTCATAGGCATCTAAAATACTATTTTGCATATGATGTCTCCTCAGCCCCAGCCCCTGAAGAACAGTCCTACTCAACCCTTGCAGTTCCCCTTGCATTTAAACAGTGACGTCCTATTCTTGCCCCCGATATTCAGATTCTTGTTCACAACTTCGGATTTCCTCAACTTCACCTCCATATTCTTCTGCCTGAATCCCATGTGGAGAATTCTCTGCAAATATTCATTCCCCTTGTGGCTCCTTGTCTCATAGAGTTTTTTTGTTTGTTTGTTTTTGAGATAGGGTCTTGCTCCGTTGCCCAGGCCAGAGTGCAGTGGCGCAATCTCGACTCACTGCAACCTCCACCTCCTGGGTTCAAGCAATTCTCCTGTCTTGGCCTCCTGGGTAGCTGGGATTACAGGTGCACACCACCACGCCTGGCTAATTTTTGTATTTTTAGTAGAGACGGAGTCTCACTATGTTGGCCAGCCTGGTCTTGGACTCCTGGCCTCAAGTGATCCGCCTGCCTAGGCCTCCCACAGTGCTGGTATTACAGGCCTGAGCCACTGCACCCGGCCTCATAGAGTTTTATTGTTGTTCTTTGTATTTGAATTCACGTCTTCTGGGGCTCAGCTTTCTTCCTGCCTTTTCTGTCAAACCACCTTGGATTATTCCAGTTCCCTTGTGGTCACTCCTTTGTGAACTCTCAGAGCATCTCAATGAAGTTATTTTAGAATTATTTTTTTCTCTTTAACTACGTTTTAAGTATTTTGTGAGTAAGCAGCTTTAACTTCTTTGTGTCTTTAGTACTTTTCACAAAATATAGGTATCATTAATTGTTTGGTGGTAGGAGCTAAAATGTCAGAGGCGTTTCTCAGGATAATATTTTTGGGACTTTCCCTCTCTCCCTCCTTGTTGTTTATTTTGTTTTCCTTTGCTGATAGAGATTCTTCACTTTGGCAGCTTGCGGAACAATTTCTTACCTTTAGTTAATCCTCCTCCTCCTTCTTTTACACATCTCTGCTCGTCAGCATGCTGTCCCACACTAGAGTGAACCCTTCACAGTCTGCAGGAGTCCTAGAATCAACACCAGATGGTTACGAGGGTTCCTGGAGAGGAACAGCACTGTGGGTATAGGGCATTTTAGACCAGGGACTGGCAAACAAAGCATTTATTGCAAAGGCCAGATAATAAATATTTTAGGTTTTGTGGGCGAAGAGGCAAAAAAGAGGATTTTATGAAGGTATTTATATACCAAGAGACACAACAAATTTTCACAGGCTTTGTTTTTGATGAGATTCAAAATGTAATAATTGAATTCAGTTTTCTGTAATACAGCTCTCTCTTATTAGTGAGAAGACTGGAATTCTTTTTTCTAGGGGGATAATATTTCACCTAATTGGTCTTTAAAGTTAGAGTTGCTCTCATCAAAATCTATTGCAAAGGTACATCTAATCTATTAATATTGGTCTGCAGCAAGGTTTTAACATTTTTCATCTTTGGAAATGTCTTTTTACACAGGTAGGTACTCCCACATTCTCTATCAATCCCCAAGCATATTACTTCAGTTGAGTATATTCGTTATTTGGAAGGCATATGTAGAATTCTGTTGGATTCTTCTATTGATACTTACTTTTTAGCATGTCATTACGTAGTAAATTAATCATTTCTAATTATAGTTTAGGTGAAAGCTCCTTAATTGCACACCTAAATGGATTTTGAAATATGGAGATTTCCTTTGCCTTTGCATCAGGGTCTGCAAAATGCTATGTAACTGTAGTTTCAGCTCAGAAAACATGTCCACTGCCAATTTTTTATAGGAATGGAGAGCTCATCTCCTACAGGAAGCGTATGAAGCAGCTTGACCTTCCTTATCAACCAGAGAAATTTGTTTAAATGACATTAATGTAGTAGATGATTCACATGTCAGCCATTGAGACTTCAGCAAAGGCAGATTTCTACAGCTGTCTAGTGTTCAGTAATTGTCATTCACAGCTGTTCTTGTTCAGAAAAATTTCAGTCTTTGCCCTGTGCTCAAAAAATGACAATAAAACTTTACCACATCAAGCTGCTGTGTCAGAGGGCAAGCCAGGATGGTTAAGTCCATGAGTGAATGAAGTTTACTGTTGGTGCTACTGGTTCAGTAACAGGTGATGGATTTCAAAAGTCTCCACATGCCTGCTGGTGAATAATCAAAGAATAACTGTAAGCTTTAAACACCTTAAATTTTTGTAAGTTTTCTAAGTTTGTTGAACTACGCCCTTTATTGTTCTGTACACAACCACAATCAGTTGTAGCATGTCCTGTCAGATTCTACTGTAGGTTGTCTTTTCTCAACTTCTTTGGAAATATTCTGCCTGTAGTTCTTTCATGAAGACTGTTCGTGGAGGCTAAAAAGTCAGAGGTATATTGCAAGGTTTATAGCAAAAGATAACAATTGTTCCATCTTTCTCATCTTTGAATTACTCATTTGGGACTGCCACCTTCATCTCTTAGCTGTTTTCTCTTATTTCCACATTTCTAAATAATTTGCCTATATGTAGCTGTTTCTAATCTACTTGTCTTCTAATTATGAAGAGGAGGTTTTAGTTCTTACATGGATATTTCCTTCCCTCCTTCACCTTTTGGATAAAGTCAGTATTAAAGGTATGTATATTTTGGTTAATTATTCCCAAAATCCCTAACAAAATTTGCAAAATTCTCTTCAGTGTGGTCAGATACATCTGGCAGTCAGCTGTGTCTCTTTCTTGGACTCACTTTTTCCAAACCCTCTGCCTCATGCCTTCCTCTGTACTGGTTGCACTTGACCTTCTCCGTAGTTGCTGGTGTTTCTCCTCACCTGTCTTCTGGGAGTTGTCTGTCTCTTGATGTCTCCTAGTTCTGTTTCATGTGTTGTCATGTTTTGGTGAAGAACATTCTCCAGTAGCTACCTGAGAAAGTGTGAATAGATCCGTCAGACCTTCCATGTCTGAAAATGTTGGTTTCAATAATTGATACTAAGTTATGGTCCTTTTTTTGTGTTGTTTTTGTGAGTCCCCCTCCTCCGCACCCATCACTAGAAGGTTTAGATTCTTCATTTCTGCTACCATGGAACTACACTCAGTACATTGGGAGAATCTGTCGCACCCACCGCTCATTGTGTTGGCCTGTGCAGGCCCTAAGGAGAGCCACATTTGTTAAGCTCTGGGAAAATTGCTTTCTTCTGTTTCCTACCCGTGCCCCTACCCCCACCACCCCCGACCTTTTTTTTTTTCCTTGGCCAAGAGGTGGGTGATATATTATAATATGTTATTCTAAAACTTCTTTTATTTGAATATTGGACTTCCTAAATTGTTTTAAGTTTTTTGTCTTTTCATGAATTTGTTGGTGTTCTTGGCTGTCATTTCCTTTTTTCTCCTTTGTCCTTTATTTTGTTGTGTTACTAGAGTTTCCAGAGCAGTGAAGAATGCGTGGGGTTCAACCCACTAAGCATCTGGAAGGTTGCATAATCTTTTCTATTTTCTTACTGGAGCTCCATGTCAGCCCAAATGTAGCCATGTATTGTACCTTTTATATCCAATAGATTTTGGGAAGATATTTATAAAATAGCATGTTAATCATTTAGTACAACTTTCCTGTCCAGAACAGAAACTCCTTTTGTTCTCATAGAAAATCATCCAGGCTTTGCCAGGGCACCTCCATTTGACGGGCCTCGCATGCGGGCACAGCCCTCATCTTTAGCAAGTTTTGCTTCTACTGCTTGCACATAATTTGCACTTTTTACTTACTGGTTCTTATTTCATCCTTGGGTACAATACAAGACAGGTCTTTTCTTCTAAGCTTTTAAATATATTCAGAGGTAGTTACTTTATCCCTCCAAGTAGTGAGCCTTTCTGCTGCCCTGACCATCTCTTTGGAGGCCATGTGGTTGCCAGACTCTTCGTTTTCCTTCAGAACAGGATCTGCTATTTCCTGGTGTGACGTGATATACTCAGGGCAGGCCACAGTGGAATTAGTTTCTCCTCAGGTCCCAGACATTGTTTATCTATTACTATATTCTGAGATTTCTTTGCTTGTTAGTTACATCATAATATTAGAACTTTCTATTGGATTTATAATCAGCTGAAATCTTTGGACTTTTTTGTTTCTTTTCTTCACTTCAGCAGTTTTCTTCTCCCTGGCCGCCTTCCCATCTTGTTTTTCAGTTTTTGTCTGAAAAGGACTTTATATTCATTCATGTTAAATACATTTTTCTTGATTTGTTGTGTCAAACAGTGTGACTGCTGACTTGCCTAGTGTTAGCTCTTCCTCTTAGCTTTGTGTTTTCTGTGCATTCTGGCAAGCCTGTGGCATCCTGCGAATCCATGTCATCAGAGCCTCTGGCCACAAGAGCTGAGCTTGTCCAGAGCCACTACTAGCACTCTTCAGGCTGAATGCCCAACTCTCTTGTCTGGGAGGTGATTCTCCACCCTGTGCACGGAGACATACGGTTCCTCTTCATGAACTTGTCCTGAGAGCCATTGGATTGCAAGAGTGACCTGCTGTTGCTGCCTTCTACAAGCTGAGGTCACACACAGCTGAGCTGGGCTGGGGTCATGCTCTTGATGACTGCTGCTTTGACTAGGAAGAGTGCACACTTTGGAGCTAGTCATACCTGGGTTTCTGTTCTGCTAGCATGTTTACTAGCTCTGGTCTTTAGTAGTAAGTCATTTGGCCTCTCAGAATTTTAGTTTTTCCATCTGCAAAATGAGAACAAAACCATGAAGGTATAGAGTATCTTGTATCTAAAAGCATGAAGCCCAGAGTCTGGCAGTGTGGTAGGCACCTAATAATTGGTAGCTGCTGTTAATAATTATGTTTCCACCTTTATATAAAGTTGCAGTGTCCAGACAGTTAATGTAATTGTGGAATAGCTAGGAGAGATTGAAGATTGTTTTTCATAAGGAGCTATAAAGACCATTCTCTGTTGAGCTTTTATTCCTGAGCAGTCTCAGTAGTCTACGAATCTACTTTAACTTTTCTTGCACATTAAGTTGCATAGTGTAAAACATTTACAAAAGAAATAACTTCCTGAATGTTAACAGTTTATTGCTGCTTTTCTGAGGCTGTTGAGATAGCCCTGAATACTTAAGGATTATATACAGTCTGATCAAAGTTTGCTAGGGAAGGAAGATTGACGATAATAGCTAAAATTTTAAGAAACTGGCTTTTAAAAGATTTTTTTGTGACCAAGTTGCCAATTCTGTCTTTCATTGTGGAATTGGTTATAACCACAAAATAAATTTGATAGCTCTTTTCTTAATCTGAAGACTGCTTCCTTTTGACCATTTGCCAAAAGCATCTCAGTGTGCTCCTGAATTTCTGCTGGATTAGGAAAGGCCATTTTCTTTGGGTACATTGTCTGTAAGATATTTAAATAATAAATGACCATTGTCACTTACCTCAGGTTGGGTGAATCATAAATGGCACATAACTGGGTTTCACTTAATATAAACTTCACTGACTTGGATTTTCCAAGTTTTCCCTTCACCACGTTAGTATGGAATTCCCTTTCTAGCCAAGCAGTTCACCATTTTTCATTTGCTGAGGGCCACCTCGTATCTCTTCAGTTTTGGAGACTTAAAAACTTTTTGTGGGCCGGGCGCGGTGGCTCAAGCCTGTAATCCCAGCACTTTGGGAGGCCGAGACGGGCGGATCACGAGGTCAGGAGATCGAGACCATCCTGGCTAACACGGTGAAACCCCGTCTCTACTAAAAATACAAAAACTAACCGGGCGAGGTGGCGGGCGCCTGTAGTCCCAGCTACTCGGGAGGCTGAGGCAGGAGAATGGCGTAAACCCAGGAGGCGGAGCTTGCAGTGAGCTGAGATCTGGCCACTGCACTCCAGTCCGGGCGACAGAGCGAGACTCCGCCTCAAAAAAAAAAAAAAACAAAAACAAAACAAAAAAAAAAACTTTTTGTGTTGTTGCAAATAGCCATGTCAATCATAACCATGTTTCCTACTCTCCTCCAGTAACCTGTTGCTTCCTTTCTGATGTTTGACTCATTTGTTTGCTCTTGGAATCCTATCCAGTTTCAGAGATTCCAAGAATCTTGGATGCTTCAGATGGGAAACCTTTCTAGGACCCATGAGAATTTACTGATTTGCCTTTGACTTAAAATTTTTTTAAAAATTTTGAGACAGGGTCTTACTCTATTAGCCAGGCTGGAGTGCAGTGGCGTGATCTCTGCTTCCCAGGCTCAAGTGATCCTTCCACCTCAGCCTCCTGAGTAACTAGGACTATAGGTGTGCACCACCATGCCCGACTAAGTTTTTGTACTTTCTATGGTGGAGACAAGATCTCCCTTTGTTGCCTAGGCTTGTCTTGAACTCCTGGACTGAAGTGATCCACCTACCACCATCCCCCACAAAGTGCTGAGATTACAGATGTGAGCCACTGGGCCTGGCTAACGTTGACTTTTATCATACCATCTTACCTGTATTCACACATCCTCACCTCCAGCATGCACACATGCATCTGGATCCAGCTGGGTATTCCTTGCCTCTCCTCGGTTTCCTTGGTCTCTTAAGAAGACTCCTGGCAAAAACTCGACTACCCTTGTGCCATCCTCTTTACTTGCCTTTCCCCACACAACCCCTCAGTCTCACTTCAGCAAAACTTGTTCTTAGTATAAATAACCCATGCTTTGCATATACTTGGACTGAAGTTTTTGAAATTGTGGAAAATAGGCACAGAAATTCCTGTACATTCAAACTTTCATAATGAGAATTTGTAGAGGAACGTGTTACTGTAGTTGCTTTAATTTGAACTAGTTGACAAAAGTAAGACTGGATTTTTTGGTTGGTGGTTGACTTTTTAAATATAAAAGCGAAGTGAGTGATAAGGTTGTACATCTTGTCTTGCTGTTAGCATCCTAGCAGTGTATTTGGAGTTAGTACAGGGTATATATAGGCATTTGCCTTCTGAGGGTTGTGTATTTCCCAGACAGCTTAGAATTCTAAAGGCAAGTATAAATTTGTATGATTTGATACCAAAGTACAGCTCCAGAATGAAGAAAAAATGGAAATTAGACTTGGAGGAGGCAGAATGCTGGTGGCATTAGAGGAATAGTGGTCATTTAGTGTGAAATCTCGTAGCGGATGCCTTGGCTTTGAGCATAGAAGCCATTGCAAGGCATCATCTTCTGCCCTGGTGGGCCCCTCTTCATTAGGCTCGCCCCTCTCCAATCTCTCTTTCACGTTGTTGACAGTTACGCATTCACACTCTAGATCTGCTCTTGCAGACTCCAGCGTCTGTCTTAGCACGGCGGGCAATTTCTGCAGTGCCCCACCTTGTGCATCTTAATCCCCTTCCTTTCTTGTCCCACATTTAAGTCATATTCAAAAGAGGTTTGTCCTCTTCCCTCTCTCTTCACCTTTGTAGGAGATATGAACTCTGTTGAGAGTGTACTAACCACAGCGTCATTGTCATCTCCACATCACTTCCAATGTCTGCTTCTGTTCAGAATTGTTTTTGTATATTATTAAAATACTTTATTTCTGCTGTAGATATTTTAATGCACGCTTCCCTCAGTTAAAACTCATTGGTCGGCCGGGCGCGGTGGCTCAAGCCTGTAATCCCAGCACTTTGGGAGGCCGAGACCGGCGGATCACGAGGTCAGGAGATCGAGACCACCCTGGCTAACACGGTGAAACCCCGTCTCTACTAAAAACTACAAAAAACTAGCCGGGCGAGGTGGCGGGCGCCTGTAGTCCCAGCTACCCGGGAGGCTGAGGCAGGAGAATGGCGTGAACCCGGGAGGCGGAGCTTGCAGTGAGCTGAGATCCGGCCACAGCACTCCAGGCTGGGTGACAGAGCGAGACTCCGTCTCAAAAAAAAAAAAAAAAAAAAAACACCTCATTGGTCTGTCTGCTTCTGCAGCAAGTCTGCACAGCGCATTCACACGCAGTCCTTTGTGATCTGGCCTTGTGTTGCCAGCCTAATCCTGCCACCTACCCAAAGGCTCCTTCTTGTTGTCCTTAGGATCTTCTCCCTGCTGTGACTCTTGAAGCTACTGGGTCTTCCTGTTCACTGCTTTCAGGGAGGTGTCGCCTGGCCTGGAATATGTTATGCAGCTCCATTCATCACCTGCTAAATGCTCCATACAGTATTTTGAGGCTCAACTTAGGCTTGACATATAATGAGCTCTTTTTTGGCCAGGCTGTCCTCCCTTGAGCTACCTTTCTGTGGAAGAAGGTTGAAATGTATGCCTTCCTTTCTCTGTTTTCTCTGTTCTCAATTTGACTGTATTTTTCAAGGCTTTAGGGACCATCTGTCATACTACTCCTGTGTTTCTTAGCATAATTCATATTAATACTTTAATACCTGTTGATTACTATAGCATATTAAATGGATTTGATTCCTTTATTTATTCTCAAAGAAAAGCTTGAAATATCAAAGCAGTTTCAAGTTAAAACTGGAAAAGATTCTGGAATACCTGGATGGTAGAAAGCTGATTGCTTTTGACACCTTCTTTGGAAGAAGCAGTTGCAGAGATACAATAAAACTGGGTTTGAGTTTGTATTGCCCTCTTCTCTAAAGAAATATATTGACTCTAGTGTGCACCTGGTATTTGATTTAATTTGTGTGTCTAGGGAGCTGCACCTTTATGAAATTGACACCTTTACTAAGAATGGAGAAACAGCTACTGTGTGAACTTGCTGTGTTTTGTGGTCTTTTTTCTTAGAAGTTAGTGAGAGCTGCTTTTAAAGACGAGCAGCTTTTACTCCTTTGTGTTCCATGTTTCTGCCCCTTCTTGTGAAAATTTCCCTGGGCATTGAGCTTTGCTGTCAGGGGGAAGAGTTTCTCATTAACTTGCAACACTAAGAGATAACCTCAGTCGGAGTGACTCTACTTTTTCCTGTTAATAGACACTTTCCTCCCTGGCCTTTCTTAGTGGCATGCAGCTTTTAGCATGCCTGGAAGCAATCACCAAACCCTCCTGGAGCCCAGCAGTTTTACATTTGGATCTTGTCAGGCACTGTTCAGCTCACCTTCCTGCATGTGTGAATCCAAGCCTAGAAGGAAGTCCTCAGCCTCCAGGTGTCTGGACACTGCATCAGTAGATGAGCCAGTACGAACAGCCTTGCCTCAGCTTGGTTGTTCAGTACATCCTGTTCCCCAGCCTGCTTATAAACTTGGCCAGAGGTTCGGTGTAAACGCGTCTGCTGCTTGTGGAATAATCAAGGGATGCCGTGAGGTCTGTTTTCTTGAGGTTGAGTGAGAATTCTAGTTTTTTGTCCACACTAATCAAATATCTTTGTTTCCCAACATTTTTGAATGGCCTGGGCATTGCTCCTTCTTCTGAAAATATATTTTGAACTAGCTTATAAAATGAAATCAATTCTCAGCGATATGTACTTGTGTGTGTGTGTGTGTGTGTGTGTGTTTTTCAGATGAAGTCTCACTCTGTCACCCAGGCTGGAGTGCGATGGCACGATCTCGGCTCACTGCAGCCTCTGCCGACCGGGTTCAAGCGATTCTCCTGCCTCAGCCTCCTGAGTAGCTGGGATTACAACTGCCTGCCACTGCGCCCGGCTAACTTTTGTATTTTTAGTGGAGACGGAGTTTCACCATCTTGGCCAGGCTGATCTTGAACTCCTGACCTTGTGATCCCCCCACTTCAGCTGCCCAGAGTGCTGGGATTACAGGCGTGAGCCACCGTGCCCAGCTGGTGTGCATCTGTTTTTAAATTTGGCTCCTTAAGTCTAAACCAGCGATGACCCACCTGTGCCTCTCGATGAAAGATCTAGCTCTTTGCATTATTTCAAGATGAAGGATTTGAACACTTTCTTGTTATTGGTGTAAATGTTTCTAGATATTAGAGGCTACAAAGCAGTTCTCGTTTTCTTGTGATCTGCTTTTTTTGAGTTGAAGAATGTCTGCCTCCATTTCAAGAATATACATGATTTCACTTGTATATTTCTGTTTTAAAAGAGAGGAAAAGAGGGGCCGGGCGCGGTGGCTCAAGCCTGTAATCCCAGCACTTTGGGAGGCCGAGACGGGCGGATCACAAGGTCAGGAGATCGAGACCATCCTGGCTAACCCAGTGAAACCCCGTCTCTACTAAAAAATACAAAAAACTAGCCGGGCGAGGTGGCGGGCGCCTGTAGTCCCAGCTACTCGGGAGGCTGAGGCAGGAGAATGGCGTAAACCCGGGAGGTGGAGCTTGCAGTGAGCTGAGATCCGGCCACTGCACTCCAGCTCGGGTGACAGAGCAAGACTCCGTCTCAAAAAAAAAAAAAAGAGGAAAAACGTGGCCTATCACCTCTTCTTACCTACCCCACTTTGGCCCTTGTGTGGAAAACATCATTAGTGATTGTAGCTGTGGAAGGAGGGGGGCCGTTTCAGTGCTGAGAGAGACTTTGAATCATAATGTCATTAGAGCGGGGCTGTCTAGTACAGGAGCCACTGGCCATGTGTGACTCTTGAGCATCTGAAATGTGGCTGGTTCAAATTGAGAGGTACTGTGAGCATAAAATACACATTGGATTTGGAAGACTTAGTACCGAAAGAAATGATATAACCCTGTTGGATATATTCTGTTAAAGATACTTTTAAATTTAATATCATCATTTGTTTTTCTCTTTTACTTTTTGATGTGACTACTAGAACATTTAATGTGTGGCTCATAAGTTTATTTATTATTTCTGTTAGAAGATAGGTCTGACTTGGATGACAGGTAGAGCTTGTGTAGTTCTAGTAGTTTTAGTAGTAGTGGGAGAAGGGAGTGCTGAAGGGAGACTTGGGGTGTATAGGAATTAGAACTTGGGCAGTGTGTGTTTGCATGTCTTTGTATAAGATCGTGTGAAATTTGTGTGTCAAATATTTTCTTCGTAGTGTTGTGTTAAATATATAATATTAAAAGTCATAACACATTTTGTTGTCTTAAGTCTTTCCCGTGTGTTTTGTTGGGCGGAAGCAGCTGCTTCTATTTTTGTTCTGTGTGTGCTCCATATGCTTAGGTAGCAGCGGCTTCTATTAGAAATATCTTCTGCGTGTTTATTGCCAGTCTGGCATATGATGTCAGATATTCACTTCGGTGTTGCTATCTTGAAGATTCCAGTGGGACCAGTTATTAAAAGGTATAGACAGAGCTGGTTTCATGGGTGTGGGACCTGTGCAGTCTCACAGGGCTCAGAAACACTTGGATTAATGCTCTGCTGTGTGGATTCTGTCTTGAAATGCATCATAATCTTTGAATCTTTTTCGGAATCTCTGAACATTTTGCTCTGGGCCCAGCTAGTCCTGGGTACAGTTATTTCACAGTTGATAGTGTACAGTTTATTGTTCTTGGATACAAAGTTGCCACATTTAAGCAGAGTAAGTTCATTTTAGTAGGAGATTTTGAGTTTGAAATTCATTGAAGATCTTGTCATCCCCACAGCTGACTGCTCATTTGTGGGTAGGATCACCAGTAGTTCCTCTCTTCAGAGTTCTAATAGTTTATCTTTTGTCGTTTTTATGGTATGTTATGTTCTGCCTCTGTCTTGTTGAATGAAAACCCATTAATACCAGCTTTTTCAGAGGGAGTTTCTGAGATAAATAACACAGTACCGTTTGCACTAGTATGCTTTCCTGTGTTTTTCATGACTGTATAGTTATTTTGAATATATGTATTTAAATTTGTGAAGATGTAGATTAAAACAATCCTGCATTTATGAATTATCAGCTGTCAGCAGTGGTTTAAAATCAGGCATCAGCAGCAGCTGGGGACTAGAGATGCAGAATCTCAGGCCTGAGCCCTGTTTTATTGCGTCAGAATCTGAGACTGTGTTTTATTTGTTTATTTATTTGTTTGTTTGTTTTTTAAAATTTTAGGACAGGGTTTCACTCTTGTTCAGGGCGGTATGCAGTGGTATGATCATGGCTCACTACAGCTTCAACCTCCCAGGCTCAGGTGATTCTCCCACCTCAGCCTCCCAAGTAGCTGGGACTACAGGTGTGTGCCGCCTGTTGCCCAGGCTGGTCTCAAACTCCTGGGCTCAAGCGATCTGCCCATTTTGGCTTTCCAAAATGCTGAGATTAGAGACGTGAGCCACCATGCCCAGTCAAGACTGCATTTTGACAAGGCACTAAGCTATTCATTGCTGTGCCTGTGAAAGTTTGGGAAACTTTGAAGCTCACTGATTTCATTGTTGGGTATATTCATTGCCCTAGTAGCTTCTGTTTGCCTGAGTGTGCGTATGTTGGTGCCTGTGTGTTCTAGCTGCTATTGTGGGTCTTTCTTACTGACTCTCTACAACCTGTTTATTTGCTAAGGATCCTGAGGCTTAGAGATGAAGTAGCTTTCCTAAGGCCTCAGGGCTAGCCAATAGTGGAGCTGGTGTTAGAATCCAGGTCTGTTAAGATTCTTAATAGTCCTAAAAGAGGTTGAGGGGATTTGTATATTTGATGAAAACAAAGGGTTGTAGGTGGTTCACATAAATTATAATTGGGCCCTTATTGAATATACTAGCAATCTACTAGCAGTGCCTTGGCAAAGTTGACAGATAGACTGATGTTCTTGTTCTACCTCTTGTAAATAATTTAGCCACTGTACCAGTTCCTAGTTCCTGTGTCAGAGACAGGGTGGCACCTTTTTCCAGAGAATGTCACTGCTTGAATACTTTGTTTTTTTTGTTTTTTGTTTTTTGTTTTTTTGTTTTTTGTTTTTTGTTTTTTTTGAGACGGAGTCTCGCTCTATCGCCCAAGCTGGAGTGCAGTGGCCGGATCTCAGCTCACTGCAAGCTCCGCCTCCCGGGTTTACGCCATTCTCCTGCCTCAGCCTCCCGAGTAGCTGGGACTACAGGCGCCCGCCACCTCGCCCGGCTAGTTTTTTGTATTTTTTAGTAGAGACGGGGTTTCACCGTGATAGTCAGGATGGTCTCGATCTCCTGACCTCGTGATCCGCCCGTCTCGGCCTCCCAAAGTGCTGGGATTACAGGCTTGAGCCACCGCGCCCGGCCGAAAACTCCATTTTCAAACTACTTAATCCAGCTTACAAAAAAAAACTGTAGGATTTTGGAGAAAGAGGGTAGTTTGGGTTTACTAAACTCTTTGCCCCACTGACTTTGGTGGAAGAAATTATCCCTAAATCCTATTTAAGCACAGTCATGTGCTGCATATATGACGGTGCTCCCATAAGGTTATAATGGGGCTGAAAAATTCCTGTCACCTAATTAATGACTGATATGAATGATTAGTTTGGGGGGATTCTTTAAGGTGATTTTGCTACTTCAGCTAAACAACATCTTAACATGGTAGTATCTGTTCAGATACACAAATACTTAGCATTGTCACAGCTGCCTCCGTGTTTCAGTACACAGTAACATGCTGTGCAGGTTTATAACCTAGCAGCAATAGGCTATAGCAGATAGCCCAGGTGTGTAGTAGGCTAGACTGTGTAGGTTTGTGTAAGTCACTCTATGATGTTCACACAGTGACCAAGTCACCTGATGAAGGATTTCTCAATCTGTATCCCCGTCATTATTCGTTGCATGGCTGTGTAGTCTAGGTTGTGAATTTTAAAGGATATTTACGTTTACTAAAAAGAAGTTGTTGAAGTTCTGACTTTTTGGTTTTTCTGCGTATTTTAGAGTAGTTATATTTTTAAAAGGACTCCATTTTACCCCAGGGCTCTGGCCAGTTGAACTTTGTAACTGTTATTTCATACCTGGCTTCTTTCTACTTGAAAGAGTACAAATAGGAGCGAAGGCCGAGCAGGGGCGACTCACTTACCAGTGCCATTTGTTCCCAGTCAGCTTGCTGTTTGGCTAAAAGGTAAAATACATAATTTTTGCATAAGGAATTAGCTGTGGATATATCTTGGTTTTGAGTTTGTAGTATGTCCAGTACAAAGATGTATGTATATTTCAAAGTGTTCTTATCTGAAAAATGCTATTCTAACTCCGAATAGTGGGGAGCAAAAGGAATTAGTTACAGTGGTGGCTCACACCTGTAGTCCCAGCACTTTGGGAGGCTGAGGCGGTCGATTGCTTGAGGCCAGGAGATTGCTTGAGACCAGCCTGAGTAACATAGTGAGACCGTGTCTCTACAGAATTACAAAAAAAATTAGCCAGGTGTGGTGGCACGGGGCTGTAGTCTCAGCTACTCTGGAGGCTGAGGTGGGAGGATCACCTGAGTCCGGGAGGCAGAGGTTGTAGTGAGCCAGGATAGTTGCTAAAGAACTCCTTTTCTTGTGTTTAAATCTCAAGTTTAAAATCAGTGTACTAAACCCACAAAGTCATGGCTAGGGAATTGGAGGACCTGATTCATGAGTTAGGCCACGCTACAGGAGCACACAGGCTCTGCTACAGGAAGGTTGCTTCTGGCTCACTGGAACAGCATTGGCAGGAACTTAGAGCAGTAGGTGACTTTCTTCCATGTGGTGATTTGGGGACCAAGGCGTGTTCCATGTTTTGGTTCTACCATCCCTCAGGGTCTTTTGGTCCTCAGCATTCAGCCAGATACAGGTGAAGGACCATGGGAGGTTTGATGGCTCCGGGCACAATGGAGGAAACTCTGTCATGTGGCCACACCTACATGGTGAGTGCCCTAGGAAGGGGAGAATGGAGATGGACGACTGTCAGCACCTCACTGGGCAGGGTGCAAGGGCTGTGGAGTAGATGTTGGGTGGATTCGGGAGACTGCAGAAAGCAAAGTGGGTGTTAGTGGGACTTTTATTTCCTCTGGAACAAAGGACACTACACTTTTCTGTGAAAGACTAGGTAGTAAATATTTTAGACTTTGTGGGCCGCAGATGGCCTCTGTCATATATTCTTTTTTTTTTTCTTAAAACAACCCTTAAAAAATGTCAAAATCATTCATAGCTGGCAGGCTGTGAGCTGGATTTGGTTTACCAACACCTCTTCTTACTTCATCACAACTAATTATCTCTCTTCTTTATAAACCCAGTATTGAATGAGTTTCCTTTATAGTAAGGCTGAGATTTTGGAAGCCAGTTTTTACTTGAGGTAAAGAAGTTGTATCTTGATTCATAATTCAGAAGTGTCATTTTGTCTAGTTTTTAGACAAAGGTTGTCACCTGATTGGTGAATGTATACCCTGTTTATTATTAGCTAAAAATAAGTGCTTGATATTAGATTCACTTTTTTTCTGATTTATTTCTTAGTATTTTTCATACTTTACCTTTAATACTAAGTATGGGGAATAGTAGTAAAAATATATTTTAAAAAAAGGTTTTGTGATTTTTAAGAACACAGAGGTGCATGAGCTGTATTACTCCACCGGAAGCATTGGTGGGTGGCGCTGGCGTTGTTATGCCGTGCCCTCAGACAGCGAACCACTTCTCTTCCTCTGTGGGAATGGAAACCCAACTTTTTCCCTCTTCCACTGAAGTTATCTTTTGTTATACTTTTGTCTTTTTTTCTACTTGTTATTTGTATTAGTATAAAATGGCATAATAAAGTTATTTTGTTTACCATTTCCCACTCGTCTGAAAATCGCAAAAAGCATTTATTGCTAAGGTTTATATCCACTGACCGTTTCCCCAAAGTTCTTTTCCTGTTACTTGTATGTCGTCTTTGCCCTTATTTCTTTAATGTTTGTGTTAGAAGTAGCTTGCTCTTATTTCCTTCACTGGCAGATGTGTTACTTTGCCCACTGGGTGGCTTCTGTGGATGCCCCTACCCACCCCTCGTCTTGAGCAGAGAAGTCCTGTTAGCTTAGGAACATAGTGGCTGCTGTCAGTGTGAGGAGTTGTGCTTCTCTAGCATGGTCTGTGATGTCATTTGGACATAATTATTAGACAGCCCTGCTGCTGACTGTGGGCCACCGCTTTGTGTCATCCCACAGAGCTTTGTGCTGAACGTCAGTCCTCCACATCGACTCCTCTTGTAAGATGCTGTGTCCAGCCATCACAATGGCTACCATCCTTAAACATGTCTTGGTCCTGTTGCTGCTAATTGATGTGAGCTTGTCGCCATGTGTCCTTTAAAGCATTTAAAGGTTTTTTTTAAAAAACAAGGAGGACTTTTATAACACCCTTCACTTTTTATAATATTCCTATTTAAAACTTGTTATTTTAATGAGCTTTTGAAAGCTTCATTAAAACTCTGCTTGGCTGGACACAGTAACTCATGCCTGTAATCCCAGCACTTGGGGAGGCTGAGGCAGGTGGATCACTTGAGGTTAGGAGTTTGAGACCAGCTTGGCCAACGTTATGAAACCCTGTCTCGACTAAAGATACAAAAAAAAAAAAAAAAATCAGCCGGGTGTGATGGCATGCTGTAATCCTAGCTACTTGGGAGGCTGAGGTAGGGATTACTTGAACCGGGGAGGCAGAGGTTGCAGTGAGCTGAGATCATGCCACTGCACTCCAGCCTGGGTGACAGAACAAGACTCCGTCTCACAAAAAAACTCTGCCTATATTTTAAATAATATGCTCATATACTTAAGAGTAAAATGTTCACTGATCTCACTGCCTATCCTGTGAAGTGGATCTACTTTTTACAGAGCCTTGAGTAACCTGCCGTGGTACAGAATTTGTTTTCCTTCTTTTATTCCTGGATTGATCAGTGTTTATACTAGCAGTGTCAGTGATTTTGCCCTCTGTGATCTCTATTTAAAAAAAAAAATTTTTTTTTGAGGCAGATGTTCATAAAAGCATAAAATCAGGATATATTCCTGCCTGATCTCCTAATGTGGGTGGGTTTTTTTGTTGTGTTTTTTTGTTTTTTGTTTTTTTATGGAAACAGGGTCCTCACCCTGTTGCCCTGCTGGAGTATAGTAGCACAATCATGGTTTACTACAGCCTCAGCCTCCTTAGTAGCTGGTACTACAGGAGTGTGCCACAATGCCTGGCTAATTTTTTGAATTTTTTTTTCTTCTTACAGACATGAGGTCTCACTATGTTGCATAGGCCGATCTTGAACTCCTAACCTCAAGTGATCCTCCCGTCTTGGTGCCTGCCAAAGTGCCGGGATTACAGGTGTGAGCCACTGTGCCCGGCCCAAATACATACTTCTAAAAATATGTGCTATGCATGGATTACCATCCTTTGCGGCCTCCTTCCTTTTACCTAGGCTCTTGTAAATAGCATGTGGATAGTCCTGCTTTTTTGGAGATAATGATAATGGGACACCTCACTAAGTGGGTAGTGAAGCTCCAGCTTTATACATAGGTTTCGTTTGGGGGTTACAGAGAGTCAGTATGTATTACCAAACTCCGGTTTAGGAATTCTGCAGTGAGCAGCATATAGACAGACGGGAAAGGTCTTTGAATGGTCTTCTACTAAGGTCTTTACTGTGATGCCATCATCCCGTCATGTGTCTCAAAAGTGGCTTTTGAGATCATCCCGTCATGCATGGCAGCCTTTAGATCATGTAGTGAGCCCTCTGTTTTATGTTTCCGTCTGTAACAAATAAGTACCTTTTTTAGCTCTATAATTTGAAGTAACAAACTCTGTTTTCCTTGTTGAGGAAGGATAGGCATGAAGCTGAGGAACGAATATGTATGTGACGTAGTGATTGGGTTTCATTGTCATGTTTTGCTAGTAAACAGAGGAGAAGCAGTTTCTCTAACTCCTCGATAATTAGTTTTCAGTTTTTAGTAGTATATTAAAAATAAAAATGGCACAGATTTTACCAGTTTATTTCTTCAGGCTTTTGACTATGAAAGTACTAATTTGCAGTGATTATTTAGTTCTTTAGTCTTCTGAAGCCTTCTAGATATTTAGGCCTCACTGCTTATCACTTGTTGCTGAAGATACTCTGTCCTTCACCCTTAAGAAAAGAGTGACTTTTCTCTTTTCCCAGCATCACTTCTTAACAAAGTATGGATGAATTACTTTTGCAGGTTAAAATCATCCCAAGTATTAGCTTTGAGCATTTTCAAGTCAAAATTTTTTATCAATTAAAATATTTTCTTTTCTGAGAAGGAAAAAATTCTGCCAGTTATGCATTAAAAAGTATTTTATAGGTTCAGTGTGAAGCTTATTTAACTTATATGAGCCAAGTTGGCATTTTAGACTGTAAAACTGAACTGAAATATGAATTATGGAAAATTAATTTGTAAAGTTGAAATTTTATGAAATACTTTCTGCATTTTGTTTAGACCAGCATGTTTTGGAAATTTGATCTTCACTCATCATCCCACATAGACACACTTCTAGAAAGAGAAGATGTAACACTGAAGGAGTTAATGGATGAGGAAGATGTTTTACAGGAATGTAAAGCTCAGAACCGCAAACTTATAGAGTTTCTGTTAAAAGCAGAATGTCTCGAAGATTTAGTCTCATTCATTATAGAAGAACCACCTCAAGACATGGATGAAAAGATCAGATACAAGTAAGACAATTCAATCTTCTCTCTAGAGTGGGACTAAAGTGAATTGGGGGTAGAATATACAGCTCTTGTTCAAGGATTCTCCAGTGTGACTGTCGCCATTTACAGAAGAGTAAGATAGTCAAGAATGACAGGCTCAGTGGAGCACAAAATCCATTCCAGCAGTAAGTCCAGGGAATCCCAAGAGTTTAAAATGAGTGTTCTGAATTTCATTCAGAGGTTTTCTGGAAAGGCAGCGTGCTTTGTAAACAACGATGACAAATGTCTCAAAAATAGTAAGATGATTAAAATATTTACAAATAGGAAGATGGACATTATGTGACTATGCAAAATCGCACAGCAAATCTAAGTCAGAGCTTGGGGTTACAAAGAGCATTGCTTATACAATAAATCTGACTGTTTATCAGCTGAAAATAAAGGAATTAGTGAACATCAGTGTAGCTGGTCACACCATGGGTGACTACAGTGGATTTTGTCTGCTAGTTTAATCTGCTTACAAAGAGGACGACAGTACAATGAGAATCCATTATTACCACTTTTTATACAAACCCCTGGAAACTCTCCATAGATATGTAAAGTATTATGGTTACAGTTAATTATTGCTCCATATCCAACCCTATTGAAATATTTGGCTCTTTTCCCTCCAGAAAATAGAGCAACTTCAGAAACAAAAATTGATGCATTACATAAACTTAATGGAATAGGAAAAATTAGGCTTTTAGTAGTGTCTCTATTGCCATTTCTCCCTCAGTTTCCCTTTCTTTTCAGACATCTTTTCCTTTCTTCTTGGGGAGAAATGTGTTGTTGGGAAAATAATACTTGTTAACGCTTTCAAGTTGCTAGTGGCTTAGGTCTTCAAAGATGCCATGTTCTCTGCCAACCATTAACATTGACACCTAGCATTTAGTGAAAGCCTTCACTCAGAGATTAGTGTCTTAAAAAAGAGGAGGAAAGGCCGGACACGGTGGCTCATGCCTGTAATCCCAGCACTGTGGGAGGCTGAGGCGAGTAGATCACGTGAGGTCAGTAGTTGGAGACCAACCTGGCCAACATGGTGAAACCCTGAGTCTACTAAAACTACAAAAATTAGCTGGGCCTGTTGCAGGCGCCTGTAATCCCAGCTACTCAGGAGACTGAGGCAGGAGAATCACTTGAACTCGGGAGGCCGTGGCAGACATGCTAGTGTGCTCTCATCCCCCAAACGATAGACACTTTGCTGCTTGGAATTCCCTTCACAGTGAACTAGCGAATGGGTGGTGCTACTTGAATTGGGGCTCACCCCTGTAGGAGGGGTGTGATGTGCATCAGAGAGCACAGGTTTTGGATCAGCCCCTTCGAGGAGTATGACCCTCTTCTCTTCCAATCTCTGAGAGCTTGGGCAGGGAGCTTACCTTTCTTGGGTCTGTTTCCTCACATGCTGAGTGAGGCTAGCAATGTTTTAATCATTGAAGAGTAGGCGTGCTTTCTATAAAGGGCTTACTTTCTCCAAAAGAAGTAGTGGCCCCTCCCACCCATTATAACTGTGTGGCACTTGTATTGTGTTGCTTTGCCAGTGTTTTTGCCTTTGAGGTTGCAAGAGCAAATGCGCCTCCTCTGGACATAGCCTTCTGCATGGTACCATTTTGAAGGAGCACCACTCGAGTTGGATAGGGCAGTACTCTGCCATGCTTCTGGCCCGAGCAGAGTCACCACCTGTGTGTAATGTACCTTGGATGATGCCGCAGCTAGATGAGCATAGAGGAGTTTTTCAGCTGGGATCTGAAAGTGTTTTAGGGTTATGGTTGACTACAGTCATTTAAGGAAGTTTAGACTGGGATTGTGTAGTTTTGGGATGATAGAGTAATTGCTGTATTGGGGTAAACCAGACTAAAAAGCCCTTTGTCAGGTAAGACCTCTGGAGAAAAATGGAGCATGACGAGACAGGGAGTGCTGAAGGTGGTGGAGTGGGCAGAGAAGCTCAGGGAAGGCCTAATTAAGATGGTGCCATCTCGTCAGAGCCATGCAGGAATTAAGGGGGTTGCCAAGTGGGTACTTAAGGAACATCCAGGCAGAGGGAACAGCAAGTATGGAAGCCTTAATGTGCTCGTGTGTGTGGTGTACCCCAAGAACATGTGAGCAGCCATAGAACATGTGGGCAGCATTGTGAATGAGGGAAAATGGAAGGTGGGAGAGTTGGGGTGAAGTTGGAGCACCTCTAGAGACAGGCCATACAGGGCCTGGTAGGCTCAGCTAGGATGCTTGCTATACTTGGGACAAGATGGGAAGCCACCAGAGGGTTTTGAGCAAGTATGTGCCATAGTCTGACTTTGTTCCCAGGAGTGCTGTGCCTGCTCTGGGGTTAGGGACTGTAGGAGGACAGAAGTGGAAGTACAGTTGACTGCAGTGATCAGCAGAGAATAATAAGATCTTAGTGGACCTGATTGGTGAGAAGCAGTCAGATTCCCGGAGGCACTAGATGAAGTTAGAACTCAAGGGGTTTCTTCTAGTATGGAATGGGAGATAAAGTGTCAAGAGTGACTATGAGGATTTTGGCCTGGGCAGTTGAGAGGATGGAGTGGCTTTATGGCAGTGAAGAAAGATTGCAGAGGGAAAGGGCAGGAGTTTGGGTCTGGCCCTGTCACATTTGAAATACCTGTTAGATATGAGGCAGAGATGAGGCCTAGCAGCAGGTGGACGGAGGACATGTAAAGCCATGAGGCTGAATGAGATTGCCTGCGGAGCTGATGGAGCTGGAAGAAAGCTTCCGAAACTGGAGATGGGTAGTGTGGGCTGGCCAGGGTTCCACTGAGGGATGGATGAGTGACAGGATGCAAGAGGAGAACCTAGGGGCTGCTACCCTGGAAACCAGGGGAAAGTCTGGCTTCAGGAAGGAGAGGGGGATAGTGGGTTAGGGGTACTGCTCATAAAAAACCACTCAGTTTATAACGTGGAGATCATGGGCCCCATCAGTGCAGGTTCTTTAGAGGGGCCCGGGTGAAAGCCTGGAGACAAGCAGAGACAATTCTTTCAAGTGATTTCCTGTAACAGGAGCAGAAAGGAAGCGGTAGGTCGAGGCAGATGTGGAGTCAGGGGCGGTGTGTGGTTTTGTTTTTTCCTAAATGGAAGTGATGGCCTGTGAGAATGTTGCAGCACAGAGGAAACACAGCCAGTGTGAGGGAGCAGGCCGCTGAGTGATGCGTTGTGCTGGGTGGGCGGGGGTGGGGGCATGTGGTCCAGAGCACACATGCAGGATGACCTCAGGAGCACGGGCTGCTCCCCTGCGGCAGGGAGGAAGCACCAGGTGTAGGTCGGGATGTGGTAGGGCTGGGATCCCTTCTGATTGCCTCCTCTGTGTTCTCAGGCAAAGAAAGTGAGGTCAGACAGAGCCTATGGAGGAGGAGGGGCCTTGCTGAGGGTGGAGTGGAGGCATCTTCGGGTGCTTGGGAAGCTGCTGCCCTTTTTTTTTTTTTTTTAAAAGGCAGAGTCTTGCTCTGTCGCCCAGGCTGGAGTGCAGTGGCACAGTCGCAGCTGGCTACAACCTCCGCCTCTCGGGTTCAAGTGTTTCCTGTGCCTCAGCCTCCTGAATAGCTGAGACTACAGGCATGTACCACCATACCTGGTAAAAGTTTGTGTTTTTAGTAGAGATGGGGTTTTGCCATATTGGCCAGGCTGGTCTTGAACTCCTGACCTCAGGTGATCCACCCGTCTTGGCCTCCCAAAGTACTGGGACTGTTGGTGTGAGCCACTGCGCTCGGCCTTGAGAAGCTTCTTGAATGTTAAGGAGGGAGGGAAGGGAGAATAGCCCCAGCCTGTGTGGAGCCAGAACTCTGAGCTTTTTGTGTAATGGCTAACATTATGCATGCTTCTTGAGTTAGGTCATACCACCCAGTCACCTAGAAAAAGTGAACAAATTTTAAAGTTGCCCATCTGGACTTTCTCTGTCAGAGTTTGGAGAAAACACTCATGTATTTGATTCACAGCCAGGAGTCCACTGCCTTTCACTGATCCTCTATTTGTCAGCAGTTTCCACATTAAGACAGTTGAGTGAGTGCATCTCCCCAACCCACCCTAGCAGCATTCTGCCATTTTATAGTGAAAATAAAGAGGAATGAAAACAGCTGTCATTTTTTAAACGCTTTTTTACTTTATGCCAAGGCCTCTTCCCGGCCTTTTTTACTCCTCTCCTCCATAAGATAAGGACAATAGTCCTTAATCTTACTAACTTGGAAACTGAGGCCCAGAGAGGTTAAGTAACTTGCCCAAGGTTATACAGCATGTAAGTGGCAGAGGCTGGTGTTGAACTTAGCTAGTGTGACTCTAGTTGCTGCACCTGTAACCACTGTATCAGCCCACTCTTGGGATAATGGGTACTTTACAGGGGTTTATATTCTGGCATCTTGAAGCCCATGCTATGTAAATTGAGAGAGACTTTACTTCCCAAAGACCCATACATCTGCCAGGTCTGTTTTTTTTCCTTTTCTGTTTTCTTTATACAAAGGCTCATTTCGGGACCTTCTCATACCCTTCTGTCTTTAGGCCTCACATCAGAGCCTGTCAAGTGCTGCGGCTTTCTGGTTCATCACCAGTGGTCTTTTTGTGCCAGGGTCTTGCTGCAGGCAGCACTTGCTTGCCTTGGATGCCCCAGGTGTGTCCTATATGTGTCCCTCCCGCCCCAGTCTTCCCTGGTTTCTTTTGTCATGGAGCCACGTTTGGCTATTTTGCCATCTCCTTGTCTTGCTCAGCCTTTGAGCTTGCCACCCCTGATGACTGGTTGGGGCACTGGGTCCTGGCTATCTAGCAGGGAGGAGTGTAAGAGCAGAGTAATCGTGGGTCAGCTAGAGTATTGTCTGGATAGGCTCAACATCTCTGTTGTTACTAGTGAAAACAGACACGAGATTGTGGTAGAAGGAGTAAGAGGAGAAAATGGACCTGCTGCCTGTTTGCGGAGGGTCAGTGGTCTGGTTGTCAGAGGCAAGCATGCTTTAGGGGGTGCAGGCATTTCTAAAGCCATGGGATCTGTAGAAGAGCCTGTGTGTGTCCATCCAGAGCAGGTGTCATGTTCTTAGCTGTGGGCCTGTATCCTACAGGAGAGAGAGCATGGTGAAGACTGACAGTGGACTGACTTTGTGTCTGTGCTAATCTCCAGATACTGGAAGGCTGATGTGGACAGCACTAGTTTTGTTTTGTTTTGGTTTTGACACAAGGTCTCACTCTTGTCCAGGCTGGAGTGCAACAGTTATAGCTCACTGTAGCCTCGAACTTGTGGGCTCAAGTGATCCTCTAATCTCAGCCGCCTGAATAGCTGGGACTACATTATTTTGGTATACTGTTTCCTGCCTTGGTAGCCTAGGCTGATGTCCTCTTCCCCGCTTCATTATAGTAGGATGCTTACTCTCTTAAGATGTAATAGAGACTGAAAACAACTTCGTAGTACCATTTGCAGCCCATCTAAAGATAAAGGCTGGTCCAGGTCCCTCCAGAGTGTCTTAAGTCATTACGAGGTGCTGTGTGCAGTGCAATTTCCTGGAAACCAGTGTCCTCCACAGTTGTCCTCAAGCTATGCTGCTTGCCGTGCCAGAGGAGGCTGTAGCCCGAAAAAACGGCGCGCACCTCCAGCCGCTTTTCTCGCTGCTCGTGGAGAAGGCCCGGGCCCTGCAGCGTGACCTCCCTGGGCTCCAGAGTACTAGGTGTGCTCTAGTTTCTTCAGGGAAAATATATTCTTATTAAAGCTTGGTTTAAAAACAATTTTTAGATAGTGGAAAATTTATTTTAGTCTGGAGGTTGGTTGAACAGAAGAAATTGAAATGATTTCCTGATTCCCAGTGAATGATTTTACTCTTCTCACAAAATCTTGGGAAGCCTTTCTGATTTGTGTTTATCTTTATATAATTAAATTGTTAATAAAGATGATGATGTAAGTATCCTGTTCTTCTAGGTATCCAAATATATCTTGTGAGTTGCTCACTTCTGATGTCTCCCAGATGAATGATAGACTGGGAGAAGATGAATCCTTGCTAATGAAATTATATAGCTTCCTCCTAAACGATTCCCCTTTGAACCCACTACTTGCCAGTTTCTTCAGCAAGGTGCTAAGTATTCTTATCAGCAGAAAACCAGAACAGGTAAATATGATTTTCCAAAAGGTAAGTATTAGGCTGATCATCCCCTTGAGGGGATCCCCCAGTCACTGTTGCTTTAGAGTTCTAAGAGAATGTATTTTAAACCTTAAACATTCTAAGCACTCACATACTATTTATACATTGATGAATATTTCTAATATGGTATAATCTCAAATTTCACGTAATTTGTTAGCATACTTTGGTTTCCTCTTTTGACAGGTGGGTAGAAGATGAGAATATTGGGTACCCATTTGTGAAGACAGGGCTTAACTAAGATGGCAAGTGTAATAACTAAGCCGTTGAATATGTCAACAAACAATCGCTTTGTTTTGTTTTGTTTTTCCCCCATTGATGATCACAGATGAAGCTTAAACCAAAAACCTTTCCCACAAATCTAATTGGTGATTGGTTTGTACTAATGGTGATTCTGTTTTGATTCTACTCAAAACTGCTGCGGTGTCAGGCTTGAGATATCTGAGTGTATAGACTGCTGTATACATTTGTAGCTCTGCCGTTCATATCCAGTGTGGTTTGACAAAAACTTCACTTGGTTCTTTAAGTGTGGTCCCTGAAGCAGCAGCACCTCAGTAGAGAATTTTGTCAGAAATGTAAGTTCTTGAGCCCTATTCCACACCTGCCGAATCAGAAACTCTGAGGGGTGGGCCCTGCAATCTGGGTTTTAACAAGCCTTCAGCTAACTCTGATGCATGCTAACATTTGAGAACCTCTCTGCTTTAGTGGATATTGTTGTGAAAAAGGATCTGCTTATCTGGAGATTTTAGTCATTTTATGGAAATAGGCACCCAGGGAACAACTAGAGCCTCAGATATTCAAGTATAAACTATAGCAGGTTTGCCAGAATTGCAACAAGTAAGGGTGTGATGATATGGGGTAAAAGTGGTCAAACCTGTTGGTCCTGCCATCTTTCATGATAGAAAATGGCTCTGGGTGACCTATTCTTGCTATCAGCACTTGTGGAAGGACTGGAGCTATTTTGGGCCTAGTGTGTCCTCTCCTATGCCAAGGTAAAGTGGATGCATGTTTTATTTTAGAAAGAGATACCATTCTTTCTTTCACTTAATGGACTAGGATAAACTTCCTAAGTTGATTGGAAATAAGATTCTTTTCACTTTGGTAATAATCCCCAAATCATGATTACTCTAATGTAGATTGTCTGTTTTTTTCTGCCTTCTAGTTAGAAATACAAGAACTGCTGGCTGTTTTAGGAGAGTGGAAGCCAACCTATCACCCTCATATTACCAGGCAGTTCTCAGGGCTGGTTGTTACAGCCATTATCCAGACGTTATGCTTCATTGTGCTTTTTCTCCTCCCTTCTGTGCTGTTGGGACCCAAGTTTGCAAGCCCCGATTTTCAGCGTACACATAAAGAGAGAGAATACATTTAAAACTTTATGGGGCCTTGAGTATTTTGTATTAGACTTGTGTAGAGTCCGACCCGACATTCTATCTGTGTAGAGATGATGGCACTTGCCAGTTACATTCTGAGACAAGAGCCCCTCGGCCTTTTGCTTGTTACATTTCCCTGTCATGACTGTATGAATGATAGCAAGAGGATTCAGTGGCTGTGGGTTAAGATTAAACCTGGCATTTCTCTATCCTTTGCAAATTAGGAGTGTGAATAAAGGTTTTCTGTTATGTGATAGTATTAGTAGGGATCTCTGCAACTGTAAGTAAGGACAAAAATTGAGACTCAACTGGCTTAACCGGTAAAGGCATTTGTTAGCTCATGGAACAGAAAGTCAGGTAGTGGGGCATCTTCAGTGCTAC
Source organism: Colobus angolensis palliatus (assembly GCF_000951035.1). Taxonomy (NCBI): domain Eukaryota; kingdom Metazoa; phylum Chordata; class Mammalia; order Primates; family Cercopithecidae; genus Colobus; species Colobus angolensis. The sequence goes on along the minus strand of NW_012115266.1, from coordinate 1,732,954 downwards.
ATGAGTCAGCACCCCAGTGGGGTCATCTGGGCCACAGGTCCCTGGTGTCAGTGCTGTACTGTCCACCACACTAGCTGGGATTTATTCCTTTGGGCTTCAGGTCTGGTGTTTCTGGGAATGAATTATGGAATACTTGGTCACATGTGACTTTCTTCATCCTTTCTCCTCTACTGTCCTTTTAAAAACTATTGTGGGACCCAATTGTGAGTGACTTATTTATGTATCATGTCATTTCTTGAAGTTTTGTATCATAATGCTTGACCTCATTGTCTAGAGAAGCAACGTGTGTTGGTTAATCCTGTGTTTATACCTAATTGTATGAAGCAGTTTTAGTTGTCATCTCTGGCTATCAGACTTCATGTGGCCTAATGGAAAGATTGTAGCTTTTGTGGCATACAAATCCAAGTTTAAATCCCAGGCAGCCACCTTTTAGCTCTGGAAGATACTTTCTGAGCCTTGGTTTCCTTATCTCTAATGGGGTATGGGGGTGGGAGTGAGTTATTCAACACCCCTCCACGTCCCAGGGCTTTTGAGCAATTTCAGTGAGATCCTGTTATAGCAGCTGCCACACTCCCCCTGGGACTCGCAGAGGGTTTGGGAATAGATGACACGTGCACGTGGACAGAGGCAGAGGCAACGAGGCTGCATGGGACACGGGGATGCGTGGGAAAGAGTCATCTCCCTGGTCTCTCAGTGCAGAAGAGGCCAGCAACAGGGGCCTGATTTCCGTGGCTGTTCTCACGTTCCTTCAGGGTAGCTCTCTGCCTCTCCACCAGCTGCCCTTCTTGTGCTAAGCTATTGGAGTGAATTGGTGAAGTCAAAATCCAAGACGATGTGTGTGTAGCCAGGTGAGTTAGTTACTCTGGCTGGAGTAGAAATATGTGTTTTGAAATTTTTTTCTCATACTTGTTAGGGTCCAATTAGGATTTTGAATATTATTCATTTTGGTGCAGAATCTTAACAGACTTGCTTTATGTTCATAAACTGTAAAATGGTATATTCTCTTGCTCTTTATAGGCATATTAAATTTTTGATCCCCATTCTCTGAGAATGAATAATGAAAGTGAATAGAAATAAAAGATTTTGTTAAGTTGTATTTGTATTAATGGACATGTGCTAATTTAGGGGATTTTTTTTCCAAGGGGTTTTTGTGTATTGTAACTATGAGCCAGGCTTTCTAATTTGATATCTTGTTGCTAATTCAGGATTTGCCATTTCTCAACCTAAAGTAGTGGTGAAATTGGGAGGAGTGGGGGTTGGGACTTAAAAGGTAAAGTTTATAGTTTCCAGGTTACATGTCTTTCAGTTTCTGATCTATTCTTCTCTAGATTGTGGATTTCTTAAAGAAGAAGCATGATTTTGTAGACCTTATTATAAAGCACATAGGAACTTCTGCTATCATGGATTTGTTGCTCAGGCTCCTGACATGTATTGAACCTCCACAGCCCAGGCAAGATGTACTGAATGTGAGTAGAATTCTGACCTGCTGTTGACTGGGGTTAGGGTGCTGGCATGTGAGCCCACCAGGCTGCTGTGTGCTGGGAGGGATTGCATGGGATGAGGGTACTTGGTAGCAGAGAGTTGTCTGGGGAGCAGGTAACAGGGTGGGGGAGAAAGGTTGTTCCAAGATAGGAAGAGACCCAGATTTTGCAGAGCTAGAATTTCAGATGGGCATATCCGTAGGTGTGTGGAATGTTTTGTTGTGAGTGTTTTTTCTTTTTTGCTGGTTTGCTTTTTATGGGGGTGGCGAGACATTATGGGTTGAGCATTTGTCTTAAATCTGGTCCTGATGGTAAAAGCAGAAATGAGAGGGTTGGGAGCTTTAAGTCCCATATGAGTATGTTGTGAGGCCACACTCTTCAGGGCCACCTCTGAAGGTCAGAACGGAGAGGTATGGATATATCCGGGGATTCAGGCTTCAGAAGTAATTCCCTTCTCATGGGTACCTAGGAACAAAGGATAAGGAGAACAGAGTTTACTTTGAGAAGGACATATTTTAAAATGTAGACAAATGGTGATTTTTAGGACATATGCCTCCTATGTCTTAGGTGGAATTTGGGTGGGAAGGAGGGGAGTTTATGAGTAACTTGAAAATAAGGTTTCTCCCAGGCTCCCGTCTCTGCCTTCTCTTTTTGTCTTTTGTGTCTTCTCCTCTTCCTTTCTTTTTTGAGTTGGAGTCTCACTCTGTCATCCAGGCTGGAGTGCAGTGGCATGATCTCGGCTCACTGCAACCTCCGCCTCCCAGGTTCAAGCAGTGCTCCTGTTTCAGTCTCCTGAGTAGCTGGGATTACAGGTGTCTGCCACCACACCTGGCTAATTTTTGTATTTTTAGTAGAGACAGGGTTTCACCATGTAGGCCAGGCTGGTCTCCAACTCCTGATCTCAGGTGATCCGCCCTCCTCGGCCTCCCAAAGTGCTGGAATTACAGGCGTGAGCCACTGCGCCTGGTCCCTCTCCCTTTCTTTCCTTTCTCAGAAGCTTTGCGAACCATGCTTCAGTCTATCTGTCTTTAATACTAACCTGCAACCTTAGAACTTACTCATTTCTTTGGAAATGAGTTTTGTTGAAAATGCTAGTTATTATTTAAGACCTCAAGGACTAAAAGGAGGGCCTACGAGGAGGAAGGTCTTTCAGGTGGTGCCCAGGGCAGGGCATGTTCCACTGAGGTAGGGAGGTGTGCCAGGTGTGCCTTTATGTAATGGGGTCAGGGCTGGGTTTGTTGGTGACCCAGGCACTGTAATCCCTGTGAGTAAACAGCTGGGTGTATCTAGTGGATGTCCTGGGACTTGTCTGTTGGCAGGGACCTTACATTGGGACACCTGTCCTTTTGGGTGTGTCTTTGTAGATGTATCTTTTCTCAAAAGAGGTTGAGGATTCTGGGAAAGACTGTTAAGGATAGGGAGGAGGGTGTCACCTTTACATTGGGATTATCATAGGGAGAGATTTATTCAGGATGGTTTGCAGGAACCAGTTTATTCCTTTGGTTGCTTCTGGGTTCAAGTTTAGGACCTGTCTGCTTTCCAAAGGAATCAGTGTGTTTGTGGAGAGAGCGAGCGATAGGAGGTTGATAAAGGTGTAGGTCGGGGAAAGGTTAGTTAGAAACCCCTAAATGTCTTATTTTGATTTTGTGGATCCATGGTTGAGGATGACTACAGAAGTGGGCTTGGAATGTAGGTTCCTATGAATAGCTGTGGAAACAGTAGGGGTCTGGGACTGATGAGTTCACTGCCTGGAAAGTTTCCTGGTTTCTCCTGTAGTGGTCAGGAATGCCCCGCCCCTCACACAGATGTTTACTCTCCTCTGTTTCAGGACATTATTGCTCAAAGAGTGGTCCCAGACATCATTTGTGAGCTTGTTAGAAATCTGTAATCTCAGGTCTCTTCCTTGGCCTACTGAATCAGAATATGCACTTTAACAAGATTCTTGGAGAATTTGTGTGCACATTTTAAAACAGATCTTAAAATATAAAGTTGGGCGTCTACCTCTGTGGTGCCTACCTAATAGCTTCACATTTTCCTTCAGTTGGTGTTTTCATTGAGCAGCCAGAGACAGTGTCAGGGTTTCTTCTCTGTTCCTTAAGCAAATTGTGTTTGATTTCTGCCCCTGCTGCCCGCCCTAGTCTCCTTTAGCCCTATTTTCTAGGTAGTGAGCTGCCTTGTTGATGATGGTGTTTCGGCTTCTTATGGCATTAATGTTAAGCCAGATGATTTTTCCTTTATTTTTTCTGAATTTGGATCCCTTTCATGTTTTCATTCACTGTAGCGTTTCATACATGGATTAAAAGGAGATGGCCATAGCTCTTTGCCAGCACATGACAGGCGGATAAACTCTGCCTCTGTGCTTCCTCAGGCCCCCACGTTTCCTGCAGTGGGTTTGGTTTTGTAATCTAAAAGTCCCTTTTGTTCATCCTGTGTTTTTCCTAACCCAGAGACTTGGTGCTAAATATTGCTCTTCTCAATCTTTCTGAAGCTTGGAGTGAACATGCTCTTAAAGAAAATGTATAAATTCCATCCTTCTTAGTCTCCCAGTCCTCTCTTAAGAACCAACCTACAGACCCTTTTAGTCCTAAATGTCTTGGAGTGACCTTACGGCTAAGAAGCTGATGTATAGAATTTTAGTGTGTGGGTATTGTAATTTGGGGAGTTGTTGGTACTGTTGGCCATTGTTAAAACAATATATTCACTGGCATTTTCCTTGGGGGACTTTTAATTTTCTGTAGTGTTCAAAGTCCAGAGAAACCTGTAACATTCTACTTAAAATGTGATGGATATTTCCAAGTATGTTAATCTACATTGGGGCTTGAACAAGAGCCACTCTTTGCTATGATTACTTCTACAATGTGTTTTACAGTGGTTAAATGAGGAGAAAATTATCCAGAGGCTTGTGGAAATAGTTCATCCATCGCAAGAAGAAGATGTAAGTTCACTTGTGTGACTGTAAACTTGATTAGAAAAAAAAGAACTGTTTATTGAGCACAGAGCATACTTACATTAAATGTGAACATGATCAGAGCGTAGAGGGAAAATAGCAATCTATTGTTCTTAAAGGTGATACTTTTCTAAACTATATTACATTTTGCCAATACCCAGAAAATTTCCAGAAATGTACAACAGCAGGCCCTTGTTATAGCACCATCTCCTTTCTAGAGCCAGGATTTCATGCCGAACCAGCTGGCTTTTGTTACAAACCTCCTTTGTTCATGCTCCTTTTTACTTTTTTTTTTTTCCCCTTTGAGATGGAGTCTCACTCTGTCACCCAGGCTGGAATGCAGTGGCGTGACCTCAGCTCACTGCAACCTCCACCTCCCAGGTTCAAGCAGTTCTCTGCCTCAGCTTCCCGAGTAGCTGGGATTACAGGTGCCCGCCACCACGCCTGGCTAATTTTTGTATTTTTAGTAGAGACCGGGGTTTCATCATCTTGGCCAGGCTGGTCTTGAACTCCTGACCTTGTGATCCATCCACCAGCCTCAGCCTCCCAAAGTGCTGGGATTACAGCCATGAGCCACCGCGCCTGGCCTCCTTTTTATTTTTATACCCATCTGTAGCAGTTGATGTGACCACATTTGCATTTGTTTTATCCAGTCTGGTTACAGCTTTGTAGGCAGTGAAGTGGGATGTTGGTCACCTTTGAACCCCTACAGTAACTTTGTTGTTATACGTCCTGTCCCTGGCTGTTAAGTTCTGACAGGTTTGGCTTTTGTCCTAGGTGCTGAAGGTTGACTTGGCTATAGGATTGAAGCTAGATTTGGAGTTTGCAGATTGAACTCTGTGCTGAGGGAATGCCTGTTGGGACCAGTGGGTGCATGTGTCTCTAGAAGAGATCTGTAAGGTTACCACCTGAAGTATCAGGCCAAGCCGTATAAAATTGGCAGTAATCATCCATTTTTACCTACAGACATGACAGTTCTCTATGATTCAACCTAATATCTACAAAGGAGTTGGTTTAAGGACAATTCAAGGTTTGTCCTGAAGCTGGGGGAATCTCCTTGTGTGCCTCTAGGTTGCAGGTTAGATGGGGGAGCGAGTACTGCAGGGGAGCATTGCAGGAAGAGGCATGCAGTGGAGGCTCCTCTCTCACAAAGATACATTTTCTGTGATAGTAGATCGAAACCCTTTCACTCTGATCCATTCAGAAACTTCTGATACCTGGACTTTATTAAAGGGGCTGTCACTTCCCCATTATCCCTCTTTGGGAGAATGCAAGGTATGCTCCCTTGCAGTAGTTGTTACTGTTAGCAGAGTTGACATTTGTGGACACATCCAGTGTAGACATGGATTGGAAATATGGGAGCCCCTGCTTAGAAGGTGCTCTCAAGCTAGCTGGGGTGATAAGCCCTCCTCCTGTGGGCAGGGGAGTGTGGTTCTAGGAGCAGGTTTCCCTGTGGTAACACGTGGCCTGTGCAGGCCGTGGAGAGCCATGACAGGGGTGTGGCCTGCCCCGTTGGCAGGGAGGAGTTTCTTACTCCTTACTAGGTTTGTGTTCTTGAGCAGAGGAACTTGATTGCTCAATGGGCTAAGAAGAAGATTGCTCAGTAGGGCCTGTCGGAAGGGCCCAGGAGAAATCGATAATGGAGAAGTCCAATTCTGCAGCAAAGTTTTTGAGAAGGACACCGCATTGTGGACATCAGCACCTTCTCTGCATGACTTATAAGAAAGTTAATTTTGGCTTTTGGACAGTCCTGTTAATACTTCTGTTTTGTATTAAGTGATGAATTCCATGTTAAAATTATACTGGCCAGTTGATACTTACCAAGGAAATGCTAGGCTCCTGATTCCAGTCAGTGGGTTTGGATATCCTAATCTGTGCTCTCCTCTCTTCTAGAATATGAGTGTTCTGCCTGTATTGGGAGCACATTGCTCAGTCTTTGAGTTATGCTGAGTTTCTTATTCCAGAGAATAAAATGTGTTTGGGTGCTGAGATTTTAGAGCTTTTTCTGTAAGGTCAATACACTGAGAAAAGGCTTAATATTTCTTACCCATTGGTATTCTCCAGAAAGCTGTATTTGCTTTTACTTTTTTTTTTTTGAGACGGAGTTCCGCTCTTGTTGCCCAGGCTGGAGTACAATGGCAGCATCTCGACTCACTGCCATCTCCGCCTCCCGGGTTCAAGCGATTCAATCTCCTGCCTCAACCTCCCTAGGATTGAGATTACCTGGGATTACAGGTATGCGCCACCGCGCCCAGCTAATTTTATATTTTTAGTAGAGACAGGCTTTCTCCATGTTGGTCAGGCTGGTCTTGAACTCCTGACCTCAGGTGATCCGCCTACCTCAGCCTCCCAAAGTGCTGGGATTACAGGCATGAGCCATTGTGCCCAGACGTACTTTTACTTTTTTTTTAATCCAAAAAAAGTATGTGCATCCTTCTATGCTGATAAGAGTGTATTTTGGGGATACACATTGTATCCCTTCTCTGAAATACTTGGAACCGGAGGTATTTTGGATTTCAGTTTTTTTTTTCAGATTTTGGAATATCTGTATTTGCATTATACTGGTTGCACATCCTGGACCTAGAAATCTGAAATGTTCCAATGAGTATTTCCTTTGTCATTTTTCAAATTTTGGAGCATTTTGGATTTGGGATGCTCAATCTGTGTATTTTTTCCCAACTATTTTAGAAGTTTTTGCTCATCAGAACCTTAATGACATCTCCCTGCACATGGTAATAATGTACTGTGCACTATTATAAAGCTCATCTGAATGCGTGACAAAATACATTACTCATGATGTGATCTCTCTTGGCCTTGACCTTTTGCTCACTGAAGCTTATGGCCAGTGTTAATTTGTGTTATTTCTTAAATAACTTTCCCTTTCATTTTTAAATGATAAATTTAACTTCTAACATGTTTTATTGTTAAAATTGTACTTTTTTCCTTTAGCGACATTCAAATGCATCACAATCACTTTGTGAAATTGTTCGCCTGAGCAGAGACCAGATGTTACAAATTCAGAACAGTACGGAGCCTGACCCCCTGCTTGCCACTCTAGAAAAGTATGTGTAAAATTCTGTTCTTGTTCTTCTTTCATAATGATGCTGTTCCATGTGTTACCATTGTGAGTGATTGGTAAGTGTTCCTTATGTGGGAATCATGTCTCTTGAAAATAACCCTGGGTGGGTGAGAAGGTAGGGAATTCTGCTTCTTTTATCTCAGTAGAAGTTTGGCAGGATAAGAAGATAAATGACATTTATATCTAGACTTTGAGTTTTCCAATTATTTGTAAAATGGAATTCTGTAGAGCCATCCTAAGATGTGGTAGTCATTTAGAAATAACTGTCATCACAACTTCCAAGGGTCTTTTGATGAAGAATAGTCTTGTGTAAGTACGAATGTTGCATGTTTTAGTCAGCGGCTTTTATCAGATGATCTTTAAGGCTTTATTGTATCTTTGCAGCTGATTAGGGACAGTTATTTCATGTTTAGGTAGAAGACAGCTTGGGGATGGGATGCTATTTTTTCTAGATTCACATGTTTTTAGAAAGAATGTTTACTGTCAACATGGGCATGTATTTGACCTGCATTCAAACAGCTGAAAGTTATTTTAATAATCAGGCCATTCCTCACTATGGAAGAATAATTGGAAAGTATGCATACAGCTAGCATTGTTAAGTACTAATGGCAGTCTTGCTTCAGTTTACTTCTATTACTGTTTGTAATGCTTTTGTCAATCCTTTTTATTCCTGCTATATATTGAGACTTTTGCATCTTTGGCTTAACTACCTATAATGCCCTTTTGTTAAAATAAAATGTTGTATTATTTCCTTGACACATATAAGACAGGCAAGGAATACATTACAGACAAGTTAACGTGTCTTCAACTCTGTCTTTGCGAAGTGGAGTTGTGTTTTCCTAGCATGTAGAATATGAAGGAGTTGAGTTCTCTGAAGTAGCAAAACTACAAAAGATTGCCGCCTTCCGAGTAAAATGGTATCTTACTTGTCCTATTTTAGTAATTCTTGCACTGTGGCATATATAGTCCTTTAAAACTTTTAAGACATCCCACATTCAACTACTAATTGTGTTATTAATTAGGTTGAACCTTGTAAAATTGCCATTTCAGTAGGTTAGAAATGTTGAATATCAGCAGTTTCATATGGCTCACTGCAGTGCTGCCCAGTAGAAATAGAATCAAAGCCACATATAATTTAAAATGTGTTTGTCCAAAGTCTTGGAAATCCAGTGTGTCTTTTACACTTAGAACATGCTGGTCAGACGAGTTAAATTTTGGGTGCTTGATAGCCACATGTAGTGAATGACTCCCATAGTAGACAGTGCAGGTTCTACCCGAGTATCAGACTGCTTAGTAGTGATTGCTAAGTTCTTCAGTGCCGCTCCAAGCCCTCTGTCCACACAACTTTATTTGGACCCAATATGTAACCTAGCCACCGGAGCCCATGTGCACACTAGCTTTTATATTTCAAGCTGTGTTTTAGTCCTAGATCAGGTAACTAATTTCTGGGATGAAGATAGGTAAATACCTAGAGTTTACATCATTAAATTAGTTGGAGTAACTGTATTCAAATACATGGACCTGATGAATCAGCGGCCCTGTTGCCAAGTAAAACCTCCATTGCATTTAACGGTGGAAAGAAAATCTGTCATGGTGCTTCCCACAGTCTGTCTGAGAATGAGAACCAACCGCTTGTAATATTTGACACACTGAACATCTTTTAGTATCTGTTGATTCAGACAATACACACTGAGAAAAGATTTCTGTTTTAGTAAACTTATTAATCATAATAGCATCTGTGTATATTTAATCTATTATGTGATAATACGTAATATCTATTTGATAAATGATAATTATTTAATAATGATATTACATTATTAAATCACTGTACTGGCAATACATAATGTACACATAGCTTGCTGAGCTCTGTATTATGATGCCAAGTATCATACAGATACTTTCAAATCATGGAAAAATTTCATACTTTCCATTTCAAATCATGGAAAAATTTGAAATGAGGTAAGATTAAAGAAGATGCTAAAGTGTGGTAGTGGTACCAAGAAATCTCAGAAAGCAGACTGAAGTGTTAAATAAACAATGTTTGACTTGGGAAGCAATCTGGGCCTAAATTGAATGCATTTTATTTAGTGACTCTGGAAAGTTTTGAAGTTCAAAAAAAATTTTTTTTTTTTTTGAGACGGAGTCTCGCTTTGTCACTCAGGCTGGAGTGCAGTGGCCGGATCTCAGCTCACTGCAAGCTCCGCCTCCTGGGTTTACACCATTCTCCTGCCTCAGCCTCCAGAGTAACTGGGACTACAGGTGCCCGCCACATCGCCCGGCTAGTTTTTTTGTATTTTTTTAGTAGAGACGGGGTTTCACCGTGTTAGCCAGGATGGTCTTGATCTCCTGACTTCGTGATCCGCCCGTCTCGGCTTCCCAAAGTGCTGGGATTACAGGCTTGAGCCACCGTGCCCGGCCCAAAAATTTTTAACAAACAGTTTTGTTAGAATAGAGTCTGTCTGAATTCTTGATACTAATGACCTTAGAACAAGTTGGGTTTGATCGCATTCATTTGAGCCAATTGGTTTTTTATAAGTGAATTTTTCCTGTGGCCATTCACATTAAAAAAAAAAAAATGAACCATTGTCCCAAAGGCATGGATAAAGCACCTGGGTGGCTTCATGCAGGAAACAGCTCATCTCATAAGTTTCAGTGATGTCTATCCAGAAACTGCTGTTTTTTAAAACATGAAAGTGAATATATTTTCTCGCATGTAATTAAATACCTTTTTATTGAAAGAATGTGACACATTCCTTTTGTTTGATAATCTTCAGTCCTTCGGTTTACTATTTCTTCTGGGTTTGGTGATATTTGTGTGTTCGGGTAAAACTCAGAATGTGGCGCAGCTATTGTGGTATTGTATTTTGACTGTCAAGTTTTCGCTGGTTATTCTGTTTTTTTTTTTTTTTTTTTTTATATATATGCAAAACCTTACCGAACAGCACCCATAACTTCTTTGAAACTATACATTTAAGAAAACTGTTTGTTTTCCTCCTAATAGTAATCATCAAGTTCAATTATAATTGGTCCATTACTTAAATGCTCAAATTTTGGGTTTTTTTTTTTTTTTTTTT
>NW_012115266.1:1679430-1722323 GCF_000951035.1 Colobus angolensis palliatus | reverse complement strand
TCTTTTTCTACTTTGTGCCCCTCAGTCTAAGACGGTCTCGATCTCCTGACCTCGTGATCCACCCGTCTCGGCCTCCCAAAGTGCTGGGATTACAGGCTTGAGCCACCGCGCCCAGCCTATTCTGTTTTTCTTGTCCATTAGTAGAATTCTTTCATGGATACAGTAGACTTCCAATTTGATACAACAGTGAAATGGCTAGGGCCTCTGTTAGCCATTCCCTTCAGGCATCTGTATTGACGAAAGTGACAGTGCCCTCTGATGAGTAAGAGTGCTATGACTGAATGAAGAGAGTGTGGACCTCCACAATCGCATGCTATCAGTACCCCTCCACCTGGGGTGAGGCTGCTGTTGAAGAAAAACATATTTATTGTTTATTTTTTTTTGAGACGGAGTCTCGCTCTGTCGCCCAGGCTGGAGTACAGTGGCCGGATCTCAGCTCACTGCAAGCTCCACCTCCCGGGTTCACACCATTCTCCTGCCTCAGCCTCCCAAGTGGCTGGGACTACAAGTGCCCGCCACCTCGCTCGGCTAGGTTTTGTATTTTTTTTTTAGTAGAGATGGGGTTTCACCATGTTAGCCAGGATGGTCTTGATCTCGTGATCCGCCCTTCTCGGCCTCCCAAAGTGCTGGAATTACAGGCTTGAGCCACCGCGCCCGGCCAGGAAAACATATTTATTGTTAAAGTTTGTTTTCCAGAGCTCGGTTCCATACCAAACAGTTAGTGTATAGGCTGCTGTGTGTGACGTGACTTTTATAGTACTGTTTTGGTGAGAGGTCTCACAAGCAATTTAATGCTGGTCTGGGAGTACTTGAAAAACCTCCTCCTTCAAGGGGACCCACTCAAGTTAGGTTAGATACTAGTTTTGTTTCCCCAAAATAGAAATAGAAAGAGATTCTCTCCTACTTGCTATGTTGGCAAGAGGCGGTCAAGGAACTGGTGTATAGTATACTGAACACAACTATACCTTGGGATGAGGTGTCAGGTGAGCAACCAAGGACAGTCCAGCTGCCTGTCACACTGTAAGGGAGATTCGAGACTCCATTTCTTTTTCTTTTTTTTTTAATGGAGTCTTGCTCTGTCACCCAGGCTAAAGTGCAGTGGTGTGATCTCGGCTCACCGCAAACTCTGCCTCCTGGGTTCAAGCGATTCTCCTGCCTCAACCTCCTGAGCAGCTGGGATGACAGGTGTGCACCACCAGGCCTGGCTGATTTTTGTATTTTTAGTAGAAAAAGGGTTTCACCATGTTGGTCAGGCTGGTCTTGAACTCCTGACCTTGTGATCCACCCGCCTCGGCCTCCCAAAGTGCTGGGATTACAGGCGTTAGCCACTGCACCTGGCCTCCATTTCTTAATTGATGTGAATTTTGAAAATTACTGAGAGGCTAAGAAACTAAGGTTTTCCTTGAGAATATAAATTCAGTGAACTGGTTTATGTTAATTGTGATCTTCTTATGTATATGAGAGAAGTGTAATGGAAAGAGCCTGCAGATAATGCTTTTTGGACATTTAATTTAGTCACATTTATTTCGTTGCTGCAATTTTATTTTGCTTTTTCAAATTTTATTTGTAGAGTAAAATGCAGCAACTGATGTTTTCTTTTTTCTGTTTCAGATCTTTGCTAATTACACATTTATGCCTTTGTGGGAAAACGTTCATGAACATTCATAGGTTCTTAATATCTTTTCTGAATGTTTTCCCTTCTTTAGTGAGGGTGAAAGTTTCTATGTTTTCTTGCCACCCCTAGCCCCAGTCATCATCATCATCATCATGAGTCTTGGTTTGAGTAGGAGGTGACTTTGTCTTGAGATTCTGTTGGCTCTCAACAAAATTGGCAAAGACAAGCATGGCCCAGGTTATTTTGCTGAGGGAAAGAGATAGGAGGGTGAGTGAGTGTGTTTGTGTGCATGTGCATGTGTGTAAATTATAAATAGGATCAATTGCCTACTTTAATAAGTATATAGAAATAAAATAGTAAAACAAATATACCCAAGTGTGATTGAACTCTTCAGTGACGCTTGTCTTGTGCCGTCGACTTTTTTTCTGAAGTTGTTGGTGATAAGTGATACTGCAGTTAGTGATTATTGATTTGTTTCCCTAGGCAAGAAATTATAGAGCAGCTTCTATCAAATATTTTCCACAAGGAGAAAAATGAATCAGCCATAGTCAGTGCAATCCAGATATTGCTGACTTTACTTGAGACACGACGACCAACGTAAGCTTTTCTTATGTCTTACAAAATGAACCATATTGTTTTGCTTTCAGATTTTTTTAAAGTTAAGAGTTAAATTCTTGGTGGATAAGCTGTAATAGAGTTCCTTTGAATTGCAGTTGCTGATTCTCCTTCTACTATATGAACCATAGCCAAGTTTTATATGAATACCACATATAGGGATGCAGTTGAAAACTGTGGTTTGGTGACACTATTTATTGGCAGTATTTAGACTAGTCTTTTTTTTTTTTGTAGTAGTAGTAGTAGTTAGGAAAATGCTACTATAATAAATGCTATAATCAAAAACATGTATAATGGCTCAGAAACAGAGAAGCTTATTTCTTGCTCCTGATAATTGAAAATAGGTGTTCCTGGTCAGTGGATAGCTCTCCTGGTCATTGAGAAAGTCTTTCTATCTTGTGATTCCTTTCATTCCTTTTTACAGATACGTAGGCCTTCAGGTGGTGGTTTCTTGGGTTTCACATTTGAGGGCACTGCAGTTGAGGCTGTCTTAAAATGCATGGGCAGGTGGCTTGAGCCTTTAAGGACGAATTTCTGCTTCGTGTTTTATAATCAGAAATAAGGCCTGCTTTTCCCATGTGTGGCCTTCCGCCCCTGGACCAGCCATTTAATGTGTGTCATGTTATTCTTTATAGTTTATGTCCAGTGCAGATTTACTTATTATCAGAGTTTTCTAACTGCTCTTAGAGCATGAGAATCATAAGTTTTCCAGGATTGTGTGATACAGAGATTGGAATTTGTATTTTTTACCCCAGTATTCATTCATTAAACAAGGGACAGAGTCCATCCTTAGCATATGAAACTTCAGCCATTCACGGTTTCTGTATTTACTTTTGATGGTGTAATTTAGGTTTCTAGCAAAATAGTGAAGGCAGCCTTACCAACCAACCCCTGCCTCCCCAATTCCTGATCTCTGTTGCTGCTTTGCCTAATCTTTGGTCAATACTAATGGAAGGGCAGTGTGGTGGTACTGCTTCAAGTATGTTGTAGTTTGGGGGTTGTTTGCCTACCTGTGTCTTTCTAGGAAAATCAATGCCCTCTTCCTACCCCAGCGGTACAGTACTCTCTTGCTACCCAGGCTACAGGGCCATCATGTCATCTGTTAAAAGTGGTTTAAAAACACATTTGGTGGTGCTGTGAGGTTCATACTACTTGAGAAATAAATGAGGGAAAAACAGCATAAATTTTTGCATGTGGAAGTGAAAAACACATAAATGTACAACTTAAAGAGCAAACAAAGTTAACAGTAATATAAGAAACAATAAAGGGAAATTTCTGACCAGAAGGAACTTGTCCTAAAACCAGAAAAGGCTTACCAAATACCATGCAAGATTGAAGTTTTAAAATAGGACTCAGGGCCCGGCGTGGTGGCTCACACCTGTAATCCGGGCATTTTGGGAGGCTGAGGTGGGCAGATCACTTAAGGCCAGGAGTTTGAGACCAGCCTGACGAATATGGTGAAACCCTGTCTCTATTAAAAATACAAAAATTACCCGGGCGTGGTGGCGTGTGCCTGTAATCCCAGCTACTCGGGAGGCTGAGGCAGGAGAATCGCTTGAACCTGGAAAGCGGAGGTTGCAGTGAGCCGAGATCATGCTATTGCATTCCAGCCTGGGCAACAGAGTGAGACTCTGTCACATATAAAAGAAATAAAATAGGACTCAGATCTTAGCTCTATACTGATAAGATTTCTGAATTCTGAGGATAAAGAATAAATCTTAGAAGTATCTGTATAAGAAAAAATGGGCTACTTGTGAAGCCAGTCAGACTGCCAGATGTCTCCTTTGTGAAGCTAAATAAATACTGAACAACAGAGTGCAGGATTCTGAGGCTGAAACATTTCTGTTGATATATGAGGGCAAACACTCAGTGTTTCATCTCTGTACTGTTGATGAGATGAAATTACTTGAAGATAGACTTTATTAAAGCCAACCAGAAAAATAAGAATGAAGAACTAAGGGAACATATTGCTAAATTATGATCAAGAAATGGGTAGGGATATGACAATATTATTATGAAGTTTAAATGTTAAGAATAAATAATTGAAATAAGTCAAATATTGAAAAATGGAAGGAGTTCCAGATTATTTTAACGAAACTCAAGAAATAAGGAGAAGAGTGTCAGTTAGTACATATTGCAGTTCTTATACTGGGGCAGTTGAGGTACATTCTCATATACGGTATCTCCATCTCAGTAAAATTATATAGTTCAGGTATGGTTTTAAATAAATGTAGTAGAATAACAATAAGTCATGTAACTTCCAAAGCATCTTAAAGGTCAAAGAATAAGGAAACTCTTGACAGTCCCAGACACAAGGGACCCTGACAGTCCAAGACACACAGTTGCAAGCCCTTCTGGACAAGAAATACTAACGGCAGGGCAGAGACCAGAGAAAGCTTTCATTGTAGTTTAGGCCTGAGGAATGGAGGAGCAGCCCTTGGGGGAAATACACACTACGCCTCCAGGATCCTTCTCTGTTCTTGCCCCTGCTGAACAAAACTCTTAAGCCACTGAGAACAGGTTAACAATAAAAGCCCTCTGTCCCCTGGTAGAAGTGGGAATACGTTCTGGATCCAGACCATTAGAGAATCCCCTACCACGAGGGTAAGGGCAGGGTCACTGAGAAGGCCCCAACCCTAGACCCGGGGACACTTCAACTGCCTAAGACCGAGGTTGAACAAAGCAGAGCATTCCTGCATCCTTTCCTTCTACACCAGGCCTCTCGTGATTCAGTAACAACACTGCTGTGGAGGAAAGGCTGGCGTCGGGGAGGAGCCTCTTGTGAGTCACAGGAGCAAGTTTAAAGAGAGGACCTCAGCTGATAGGCAGAGCAGACAGTGAGAGACACCTGGCAAACTGGCCTTAGCCGTAAACACCAAGTAACTTGAGACGGACTTGAAGTCCTTAGTGCACTTTGAGAAATCATAGTAACGACAAAGCCCAAACCTAGCTCTGCAGATGACTAGACTGATTCAAATCCCCACACTTAAGACCTAGAAAAGAGACATGTTCATTCTTATATAAATGCTATTTACATCAGATTTTATGTAAGGTGTCCATCTATCAACCAAAAATTAGAAGAAACAAGATAAAAACGCCAACAAACTGTCAAGGGAAAAAGCAATCAATAGCACTAGATTCAAAAATGTTGGAACTGTCAGATAATTTAAATGTAAATGTGATTATGTTAAAGACTTGTGGGAAAAGTGGAAGACATATGAACAGGTGAAGAATATTGGCGGAGAGATGTAAGAGCCTATGGAAATGCTAGAAGTGAAAAACAGCAGAAATGAAGAATGCCTTTGGGCTTAGTTGACATAGTTGAGGAGAGAATCATCAGAGGACCTTAGAAAGTATCCATACTGAAGTATGAAGAGTTAAACAAAAAAGATACTTGTGAGCCGAGAAGTCCCAGCAATAATGACGTGCCTCCAGGAACAAATGCAAGTGCCCAGAATCTTGGTTTCTATTACTGTTCTCCAATAAAAGAAACCAGAGCTCCTCAGAGAATTGGCTGGTTCTGTGACCAGGGCGAGAAACATATAAGTCTGAAACAACTTATAGTACCAGAAAATAAGGAAATCCTCAAAATTTAAAAAAAAAAAACCCAAATGATGGCAGCTGTCATTGGGACATTGGAGCCAACTACATAGAGTTCCCAATGGTCAAAGCCAGAATAAGTTGTGTAATAAACTCATTTTGCGTTAAAGCCCAAATTATAAAATACATATCTAAATGAGTGAAAGGAGACAGATCTCCCATGTGGAAGAATTCCAAATAGGTTACATAGGTACTTCATCTTCAGGGAGGTAGAATAGCACTCTCTACTCCTTAAGTGTGGACTGTGCATAATTCCTTCTAAAGAGTACAGTATGGAAAAAAGAATTAAAAATGTAACTTCACAGTGGAAAAACCTGGCAAACACTACCTCAGCCAGCTATTCAGTTAATTGCTAGAGCCAAACTCATTGGTTCACGCCTGAAACTCCAGCAGTTTGGGTTACTGAGGTGAGAGAATCGCTTAAGCCAGGAAAAGCTGCAGTGAGCTGTGGTTGCTACACTTCACCCAGCCTGGATGACAGAGGGAAACCCTGTCCCAGAAGAAAAGCCAATAGCCAATGTTTTGTTGACAGCATATACTCTTGATATGATGTATTAAAGATCACACTTTACCCATATAATCTTTCTCTCAAAAAACCGTAACCATAAGAAAAACTCCAGAATGTTCCAGTCAAGGGACATTCTGCAAAATATCTGACCATTACTCAAAACTGTGAAGGTAGGTAAAAACAAAGTCTGTTACAGCCAAGAAGAGGCTTAGGAGACTTGACAACTAAATATAAACTAAATATAATGGGTATCGTGGATGGGAATCTGGAACAGAGAAAAGACATTAGATTAAAAACTAAGGATAGCAGGCCGGGTGCGGTGGCTCAAGCCTGTAATCCCAGCACTTTGGGAGGCCGAGACGGGCGGATCACGAGGTCAGATGATCGAGACCATCCTGGCTAACATGGTGAAACCCCGTCTCTACTAAAAACTACAAAAAACTAGCTGGGTGAGGTGGCGGGCGCCTGTAGTCCCAGCTACTCGGGAGGCTGAGGCAGGAGAATGGCGTAAACCCGGGAGGCGGAGCTTGCAGTGAGCTGAGATCGCACCACTGCACTCCAGCCTGGGTGACAGAACGAGACTCCGTTTCAAAAAAAAAAACTAAGGATAGCCACATAAAGTATGTATTTCATGTATCGATACTGGTTCATTAATTGTGACATGTACAATACTAATGTGTTAATAGGGGAAGGAAACTGTGTGGCTTCTGTGGGAACTCTGTACCGCCGTTTTTTGTGTATTTATAAAATTATTCTGTAGAAGTCGACAGAACATGTAGACAGAAGGTCATTAAGAATGCAGAAGACTTAACGCTGCCAATCAGCTTGACCTAATTGAGACTTGTAGAACACTCCCCTAGCAGCAGCAGAATGCACATTCTTTTCAGGTGTACCTGAAGCTTACCAAGTGTCTTAGCTCAGGCTGCTGTAAAAAACTTGCCATAGACTAGGTGGCTTTAAACATCATTTATTTCTTACAGTTCTGGAGACTGAGAAGTCCAGCATCAAGGCACTGGCAGATCCAGTGTCTGGTGAAGGCTTCCCTCCTGGTTTTCAGACAGCTACTACCTTAATATGTCTTCACATGGCAGAGAGATTGGAAGCAAACTCTGCTTCTTCTGATAAGGATACTTACTCCACTTAGAGGGCTCTACCCTTATGACCTAATTACCTCCTGAGGGCCCCATTTCCTAATATCGTCTTATTGGGAGTTAGAATTTCAACATAGGAATTTGAGGAGACAATTTGCTGATAACGAGACCAGTTTCTCATCATAAAACAAATTTAATAAATTTAAAATAATAAGAATCACGTAACATTTATATTTAGACTATACTTTGTTTAAAGTAGAAATCAATAAAAAAGATTTCTGAAATAGCCTCAAATACTTGAAAATTAACACACTGCTAAATAATCCAAGTGTCATGGAGGAAATGACAAGGAAAATGAGAGAAAGTATTTTGAGCTAACTGATAATGGAAATAGGACTTGTCAGAATTTGTGGAATGCAGTTAAAGCAGTAGAAGGAAATTGATAACATTAAGTGGTTATGTTAGAAAAGAAGAAAGAATGTGTGGTAAAGGCAGGGCAAACCCAAGGCAAGCAGAAGGAAAGAAATAATAAAATTCAGAGCGGAAGTCAGTGGATTTGAGATGAGAAAAATAATACAGAAAATCAGTGAAACCGAAAGCTGGTTCTTTGAAAAGATCAATAAAATTGATAAACTTCCATCCAGATTAGGAAAAGAGTAGAAAAGAGACAAATTAAAAATAATAGGAGTGACTGTGTCCTATGAACTTTAACACTGTTTTCTGTGGACTTTAGATGAATAATAAGAGAATACTACAAACAATGCATTAAACAGATTCAGCAGTTTATATGCGATGGAAATAATTGCCAAAGATCACTGAAGAAGAAAGAAGCAGGTAGCCTGAGCAGCCCTGTATCAGTTGAAGAAATTGAACTTACATTTAAAACCTTCAACGAAGAAAACTCCTGGCCTAGATGGGCTCCATTGGTGAAGTCTACCAAAGATGGAAGAACTCTGTCAGAATATAGAAGAGGGAACTCTTTCTAACTCATTTTATATAGCCAGCATCACTTTGAAACTAGACTAAACTACACAAAATCATGGGAACAAAAACTAGATTTGTTCCTCTGTATCTGCTAAGGATTGGTTCTAGTACTCCCATGCATACCAAAATCTGCGGTTGCTCAAGTCTCGTATTAATGGCATAGTATTTGCATGTAACCTACGCATATCCTCCCGTGTACTTTAAATCATCTCTGGATTACTTATGCGTAATACAATGTAAATGATATATGTTATGCTCTTTCATTATTTTAAATAGTATTATTTTTTTGTTTGGCATTTTTTTTTTTCACCTTTTTTTTTTAGAGATGCAGTCTCACTATGTTGCCCAGACTGGCCTTGAACTTCTGGCCTCTAGTGATCTTCCCGCCTCAGCCTCTTAAGTCACTGGGACTAGGTGAACCACCTCGCCCAGCTTTCTTTGAATATTTTTCATTTACAGTTGATTGAGTCAGTGGATGTAGTACCTGTGAATACAGAGGGCCGACTGCAAGTAGCAAGATGCCACAAGAGCTGAAATGTAAAATTCCTCAAGAAAAGATGAGTGAATCAAGTCTAACAGTATATTGTAAGGATAATCTATATCATGACAAAGTGTGGTTTGTCTTGGGAATGCAAGGCTCATTCATTCTTCAAAAATCTTCACATCAACAGACAACAGATCTGATCACATCAGATCAATGAAGAAAAACCTATCATTCTGTTAAATTCCTTTGTGATAAAACGTCTCAGCAAATTAGTAATAGAAGGGAACTTGGATGAAAACTGATAAAGCCCTCTTTCATTTTATTTATATTTTTTGAGATAAGGTCTGCCATTCAGAGTGGAGTGCAGTGGCACAATCATAGCTTACTGTTGACTTGATCTCCTGAGCCTAAGTGATCCTCCCACTTTAGCCTCCTGAAGTAGCTAGGACTATAGGCACAAGCCATCATGTCCAGCCAAATTTTTTTAATGTTTTGTGGCGATGGAGTCTATATTGCCCAGGCTAGTGTTGAACTCCTGGCCCTAGGTGTCTCCCATCTTGGCCTCCTAAAATGTTAGAGTTACAGCCTCGAGTCACAGTGCCTGGCCAAGCCCTCTTTTTAAAATCCCATAACTAACATAGTTATTAATAGTTAAAGACTGAAGTGATTTTCTCTGAAACTGGGGAACATAACAAGCATATTCACCATCACCACTCTTATTCAAGCCATGCTGGTGGTCCAGGCAAGAATAGTAAGGCAGGAAAGAAAGAAAGGACATTCAGAGTGGAAGGAGCGGTGTCAGACTGCTTGTGTTCATAGATGTCAGGATTGTCTTTGTAGAATATCCTAAAGAACATTAAAGAAAAAAAAAAACTCCTAGAACTAACAAATACATTTAGCGAGATTGCAAGTATGAAGTCAACACTCAAAAATTAATTGCATTTCTATGTACTAAGAATGAACAATTGGAATTTGAAATTTTTTCAAAGTATTATTTTTTATAGCATAGAGAAAAGGAAATACTAAGATACAAACCTAACAAAATGTGTGCAAGGTTTAATGCCCCAAAACTATAGAATATTGATGAAATCAAAGATGACCTACATAAATGGAGAGAAATACTCTGTTCATGGATTACCACACTCAGTATTGTTAAGATGTCACTTCTCCCCAAATGGACCTGTAGATTCAATGTGATTCCAAACAAATTATGAGCAGGATGTTTTAGAAATCAACAAGTGAATTCTAAAACTTGCACGAGAATCAAAGGAAGTACAGTAGCCAAAACAATTTTGCAAGAGAAAACAAAATTAGAGGACTCACACTCTGATTTTGAGACTGAACACAAAGTGACAGCAATCAGGACGGTGTAGTGAAAGAACAGATGTACAGATCACTGGCACAGAGCAGAGTCCAGAGGTAGACCCACCCGTGTGGTCAGGAGGTTTTGGACAGAGGCATGGGGGCATTTTAGTGGAGAAAGGACAATGTTTTCAATAAATGGTCCTGAATGGTTAGGTATTTTATGCAAAAAGTTGGACTTTGATATGTATTTTGCAGATAATGCAAAAATTAACTCAAAATGGATGATAAAACTAGACATAAAACTCATAGTTCTAGCAGAAAACAGAAGAAAATCTTTGTCTCAGAGTTATATAGCGATTGTTTAGACACGTTGCCAAAACCCAATTCATAAAACAGAAGTTGCCAACTCAGACTACACTAAAATTTTAAAATTGTGCTCTGAGACTCTGTTAAGAAAATTAAAAGACAGGCCACAGAGTGTCAGAAAATATTGATAATGTGTGAGAAGAGACTTTTATCCAGGTATATGAAGAATACCTAGGCTGGATGTGTTGGGTCATGCTGGGCACTTTGGGAGGCTGAGGCGGGAGGATCACTTGAGAAGGCCCCATCTCTACCAAAACAAAACAAAACAAAAAGCCAGGCGTGGTGGCATGTGTCTGTACACCTACTTAGGAGGCTGAGGAAGGAGGATCACTTGAGCCCAGGAAACAACAACAAAACAGAAATCTATCCTCTCACAGTTCTGAGTCCTAGAAGTCTAAGATCAAGGTGTTGATGGTGCTGAATTCCTTTCAGAGGTGCTAAGGCATTCCTCTTCTAGCTTCTGGTAGTTCTTGGCATTCCATGGCTTGTGATCTCTCTGCATCCTCTTTACATTGCTTTCCCCTCTGTGTCTGTCTTGCCTCTTCTCTCTTCCAAGGTAGTTATGATGGCATTTAAGGCCCACCTGGATAATCTAGGATATACTTTCATGTCAGGATCTTTAATTAATTTCATCTTCAAAGATCTTTTTTCCAAACGAGGTGACATTTGCAGGCCGTGCGTATTAGGATGTGAACGTATGTTTTGGGTAGGAGAGCATCATTCAGCCCACTACTTAGCTAAAGCAGACAAACAGAATAGACAGTACTCAGTGCAGTATGCAGGGCAGCTGGAAGTCACACACATTACTGCTGGGAATGCAAAGTGGGAATACAGCCACTTCGTAGAAATATTTGTCAGTTCTTAGAAAGTTAAACATTTTTAATGTCACCCAGCATTCTTATGCTTGAGTATTTACCCAACTCTCATTCCACCTGTAATTGTTTTCCTGTAAGAAGTAGGTTATAGTGAGCATAGATGAGCTTTGTGTAGAATAATGTAAACCTTTGAAATAGGAAATAATGTTGATTATCTAAGAAAAACTGTATGGAACAAGTATAGGCCTGTTCATTAATAACAAACCAAACTGGCAGGCAGTGTCGGGTGCCCTATAATCCAGAGGTTGGATTCCTTTTGCTCTAAATTTCCTGGTCAGGTAGAGACTTGTTATTGTATAATAGTTATGAGGACTTACAACGTTTAGAATGGGAAGAAATCACATGTAATTTCTTATCTGATACTGTAGCTGTTTGGGTTGCAGGTTATAGAGGCTGAGGTTTTATTAACCCTCTTCTGCCTCATGCTTTCTTCCTAGCCTTTCTTCCCACAGCCAGAAATGTTGATATAACCATTATTATATAATCACTAAGTGAAGACATATATGGTTGATAACCTTGAATGATTTGTTCTGAAATTATAATAACTAAAATTATATTATAATTTGCTTTGTTTCAAGATTCGAAGGCCATATAGAAATCTGCCCACCAGGCATGAGCCATTCAGCTTGTTCAGTAAACAAGAGTGTTCTAGAAGCCATCAGAGGAAGACTTGGATCTTTTCATGAACTCCTGCTGGAGCCACCCAAGGTAGGGGAGCTATCTTGAGCATGGCTGCCCAGCCAGTAATTTGGTTGAAACAGTCATTCGAATGTATACAGGCCTTAGGAGTGGCAGAATTGGCTGTGGTCTGCATGTACCAAATGTGTGAAAAGATAACACCGTCAGTAATTTTTACTGTTTTTGAGTGGAGAATGGAGAATTAAACAAAATATTCATCTGCTTAGGAAGTTTACCTTTTCATTCTTCTGTGAATTCTTGGGTACTTACATGCCAATAAAGAGAAAAGAATTTTCTTCTTGTAACATAACATACTATTTTTGAATGTTTCAGGAAAAGCTAATCTTTCAGAAACTGATCTTTGAAATTGTGTTTTCTTATTCAGAGTTGGAGCAGTATATGTCTGATGTACAGTCAACCTTATTTAAGAAAGAGTAGGTTGAAGTTAGTATACAATTTGGAGAGAATATGACTTGGAGGTTTTTCAGTACAGAGCCTCCCATGTGCTAATTTTAAAATGACTGTTTCCTCAGTGAAGACCCGCAAGAGTTTTGTCAGCAGTCTATAAACGGTGTTCTTTCGTCCCTTGGATTGGTACAGATTTAGATAAGGGTAAGAATCACTTGCTTTTGGAGTCTAGGGTGGAAGATTCAGTTCCTTGCGAGTTCTGTTCCCAGCAACAGTTCTTAAGTTTCCTTTTTTTTCTGCCCCATGTCATTGAATCTGGTGTCCCATATAGTGTGTATCTCTGTGGTTATCTACTGTGCGAGTTATTGGGAATTTAGAATACTAGTTTCTTGGCCGGGCACGGTGGCTCAAGCCTGTAATCCCAGCACTTTGGGAGGCCGAGACGGGCGGATCACGAGGTCAGGAGATCGAAACCATCCTGGCTAACAGGGTGAAACCCCGTCTCTACTAAAAATACAAAAACTAGCCGGGTGAGGTGGCGGGCGCCTGTGGTCCCAGCTACTCGGGAGGCTGAGGCAGGAGAATGGCGTAAACCCGGGAGGCAGAGCTTGCAGTGAGCTGAGATCCGGCCACTGCACTCCAGTCCGGGCGACAGAGCGAGACTCCGTCTCAAAAAAAAAAAAAGAATACTAGTTTCTCACTTCTAAATTATATGTTTTCTGTTTATTTAACTATTTGGAGTTGGGGGAGTACAGGATAACTTACATAACCAAGGGAGTCTAGTTCAGCTCCAGATCATCTTTTCAGATACCTGATGCCATCGGTTAGCAGGTCGTGGTTCCACCGCTGCGCTCAGAGTTTGCGTTATTCTGCTGGTTCCATTCCAGCCACATCTTCTTAACTGCATTCAGCCTGTGTTGGATGTGGACCATAGTGTTGGTGCTCGCCCTTAGGGAAAGTGCCTCTGTTGGTGTTTGACAGTGATGGTTAGTGGCATCCTTCATGCCAGTCCTGGGAAGAAAAACAGTAAGGAAAGAAGAAGAAAAGATTTAGAAGAGGATAGAACATCACAAATGGAAGACAGAGGTGGGAGAAGGATCTGACAGGGAAGAAGGTGTGTGAGAAAGGGCCCAACCTGTGTCTTAGGTGGCCTACCCATCTTCTTTCTGGGTGGAGAAACAGGTGGCATCTGGTTCTTGGCCCCGATTCAAAAGTATTAGGCAGGGTCTTGTTTGGACTTCTCTGTTACTCCGAGGACTGAGTGAGTTCTATTTGCACCTGGTTTTACTATATGATGTGTCTGTAAGTAGATCCATGAAGTTTTTTACAAAGCCTGCCAATTAGAGCTGTTTTCCGTAGAGAGCAGAACCGTGAGTCTTACAGCTCTGCCAGTCCTCGGGAGGGTGGGAGCCAGAGGGAGCGAGGCTGTTGATGTGGATGGGGAAGGGCAGAAAGGTCAGCCTGACCTAGGGTGTGACATGCCACCCTTGCCTCTCAGACTTCTAAAGTTAGGAAGTGTTCTGCTTCTGTCTTTTGTGATTTCGGACTATAGAAACTCCTGTTGATGGACAAGAACAGGTTTAGAATGATCACATTTCAGGTTTGTGATCCAGAGGCAATGTCTGAATTTGCATTTTTATCACAAATTTGGCTCAGACTGAGGATTGTATTCCAAAACCACTTGTAGCAACTACTACCACCACCACCACCACCACTACTTTTTTCTTCTTCCTCTTTTTTCTTCTTCCTTCTCCTCTTCCTCCTTCTACCTCCTCTTTCTTCCTCCTCCTCCTCCTTTCCTTCTTTCTTCCGTCTTCCTTTTTTTTTTTTTTTGATACAGTGTCTCACTCTGTTGCTCAGGTTGGAGTGCAATGGCACAGTCACAGCTCACTGCAGCCTCAACTTCCCCAGGCCCAGGTGATTCTCCTACCTCATCTTCCTGAGTAACTGGTACTACAGGTGTGCATCACCATGCCTGGCTAATTTTTGTATTTTTTGTAGAGACAGGGTCTCACTGTGTTGCTCAGGCTGGTCTCAAACTCCTGGGTTCAAGTGATCCACCTGCTTCGGCCTCCCAAAGTGCTGGGATTATAGGAATGAGCTACTGTGCCCTGCCATAACTTCTTTTAGTTTAGATTTCTGGTCAGATTTTGAAATATTGTGCTTTTTCCTGGAGTATTCTGTAGCCTTCTGCTTTCTTCTCATGACAGCTTGGAATGTTGAGGCAGGGAGATCCTTGATTTCTTATAAAATTTATGGTCCAGGGAAATTACTTGCCTTTTTTTCCTTTTTCCTGCTTGGTTATTTCATTGTATCTGAAAGATGTCAAGAGCAGCTTTAGATTTTGTTGCAGGTGTAAAATTCAGGCCATGTTGTTTGCAGAATTTAAACTAGTGTCATGTCTTAGCAAATACACCATTTGCTTTGTTCATTTAACTGAATTTAATTGGAAAGCTTTTTCTTCTTCAGAAAAGTGTGATGAAGACCACATGGGGTGTGCTGGATCCTCCTGTGGGGAATACCCGGTTGAATGTCATTAGATTGATATCCAGCCTGCTTCAAACCAATACCAGCAGTATAAATGGGGACCTTATGGAGCTGAATAGCATTGGAGTCATATTGGTGAGATTTTCCCTGCTCACAGACATTTTAATTTGCCATTGATATTTCATGGATATTTAACCAAGTTACAATCTTACAGATTTACAATATGTCAGTGACTTTTCTTGGTCTGAGCATAAATGGTGTTTTAGGTAGTTTTTGCCTTGAGTTTATCATAAATTTTGAATGCTTGTAATTGTTCACTAGGCATCTACTGTTGCTTTGTATCAAGAATTGTAACACAGGATTTTGAAGATGATTAAGCGACATCGGCCTTTCCCTTGTGCTCCGTCTCGTGGACAATGACTGCTGGGTGCAGCATTGTTTTCTGTTCGTATTTAGTGAGGGGACAAACCTTTATCTTCTTGCCACTGGGAAGTATCTGTATAATGTACCTGATACCATATGGTCTTAATTGATTTGAGTCTGGATTGACTCTTCCTTGAGACAGTGATTAGTGTGCTTATTGATGGAAGGAGAAGGAAGAGCCCAGGGGTGATTTAGGTCTCCCTGACCCCTGAATTCCCCAGTTTCAGAGTTTGTGCTTAGAATCCACAGGCCCAGCTCTGGAGCCCATGCTGCTGCTCTCTGTGCTGCCACCCACAGCACAGAAAGCGTGAGGGTTAACCCTTTAGCAGGTTTCACGAGACATCTGGTCACATCATATATTTGGGGGAGATTTGGGGGTGTTTCAAAGGAGATGTTTGTTCACTTTATGACGGGCATTGTAATGTTCATCTTCTGTACACTATTCATGTGATCCTGGGTGATCTCCAGGACACCCAGGTGGACATTACAGTGAGAGAGAGGATATGTTTTTCAGATCATGCCCAGAGAGAGGATACATTCCATGGCTAGTGAGTGGTGAAGCCAAGATTTGAATTCACCCAATTTCAAACCCATATGTGCCTTATCAGCCACATCATTATGATTCCTAGAGTCACTGAGACATTTTTGTTAGATTTCAGCTTTGGGTTAAATCAGTATAGAGCATAGAAAACAGGAGCAATTTGGAAAAAGAGATGAAGATTTAAAGAATTACCATTTTTTTGATAGCTAGCATGGTCATTGCCCTCTGAGGATGTAGTTTTTGTCTTACCTTCTAGTGTATAAAACTCTGGGAATATAACTTTGCGAAGTCATTAATCACTGGTCTTTAATTTTACTAATAAAAGTGTACAGTTATTGTTAATTTATTCTGTTAATCTTAAGGACTACTTTTGATGAGACTACTGGAGGAGTCATTCATTACTTTTTCATTCTGAGATTAGATTACCAGATCCAGCCATTTCCTAAATACATACTTGATGCATTTTGTGCTTTTAGAAATTCTTTACCTTTTGAATTGCTATTACCTTTTCAAGTAATTTGAAAACCCTTGTACTTCCAGGAGATTCACGTTACTGCCTCTGGTACCATTTGTTTTTGCTGATAGTTCTAGTTTTTGTATGCCAGAGTTGAGTCATGAGCACCTCAAGATTGTGGACCATATTTTTGTGTACCTCAGTCTACCATATTGCATCTCGTACAATACCCTGCACAAAAGCCATCAGTAAATATTTGTTGCATCAAAATGAAATTCTTACAGATTTTCTTGAAAATTATAGAAAATTTACCACACTTAGTATTTGTGTTAGTTGCTTTGAAAACAAAAATGATACTCCCTTTCTCTTGGAGAAACGTTCTCTTGTCTTTGTGTGTTTGTTGTTGGTTTTTTACTACATTCCATGCCAGTTTTGGCATGTCACATAAGCAGATAGCATGCCATTCAGGCTCTAAAGCAGTATTTCACATTCCCATGTAGTCCCCGTTATTTATGAGGGATACCTTCCAAGACCCCGTTTGGATGCCCGAAACCACAGATATTGAACCCTATATATATACTATGTGTTTTTCCTATACATACCTGTGACAAAGTTTAATTGATAAATTAAGCACAGGAAGAGATTAATAACTAATAATAAAGTAGAGCAATTATAATACTATACTGTAATGAATGTTATGTGAGTGTCATCTCTTGCATTAGCCTGTCTTACTGTATTATACTCACCTATTTTCAGATCATGGTTGACTATGGGTAACTGAAGCCACAGAAAATGAAACTGTGGTTATGCAAGTACTAATGATGTGAACTCGTGTTCCTTTTAATTGATCCTTTTGGACTGAAAGCACATCATTTTTACTTTATTAAATCACTGTTGCATAAATGTATTAAAGTATTGGCTTAAACATTGAGGTAACCAAATAAAACATGGTTTTTCTTTTTTGTAGAACATGTTCTTCAAGTATACATGGAATAACTTTTTGCATACACAAGTGGAAATTTGTATTGCACTGATTCTTGCAAGTCCATTTGAAAACACAGAAAATGCCACAATTACTGATCAAGACTCCGCTGGTGATAATTTGTTATTAAAACATGTAAGCTTATTTGGTCTCATTTTTCTCCCACTCTCTCCTGGTTAGAGCAGTTTTCCACTTGACTGTGGTATGAATTGAGGTTTAAGGGCTTGAGGTTAGATTTCAGAGTCTAAATATTTAACTGTCATGTTTGTTTCACGTTTAACCAATCGTTATATAAATCAAGTACTGGACAAATAACTGTTAAGTGAACTGTCTTGTGAGAAAAAAGCTAAGTGGCTTCCTTATTTGGTAAAATTAATAGGTTTGAAGATACACAAATATTTTGATGATTTGAAGAATCATAGATATTTAAATACTATAGAAAACATTCGCACTATTACTTTGGCAGACCAGAGTGTAGTTTCTTTGCTGAATACGTGACTGAAAGGCGGGAGAATTGAGTTCTTTGTGATGTTGAGAGTCTCTTCCTGGGGTCTCTTTTTCTCTTCTGTCAAATATGAGATAATTTTACTAAGTCAGTCTTCGGATTTTTTCTTGCTTGGTAGTTCTATGGTACTTTAAAAATTTCTAGTCCACACTTGGTTTACTCGCAGACCTGAAATGTAGAAAAGGCTGGCTTGAAACAGTGAAGTTGACGGGAAAGACAAATGACACCTGAGAAGAACTAGCACTGCACATTCCATTATTGCAGCCCGCAGCAGTTGTCTCTGACTTGCAGAATTTGGGCAAAATCCACCTGTGTTTAATATTAATGCAGTCATGTTAGTTCATCTGGAAGTAAGACTTGCTCACATTTTAAAAGTACTAGTATTACTTTGGATTCTAAGTTAAATTTTTGCCAAGGCATAGTTTTCTTTATTCCGTTTTAATTTAGTTCAGGTTTTATATTTCTGGTCTGAATTTTCACAGCTAATAAAACCTGGCTTTGCTTTAGGTTAACTGCACTACCTGTAATACTGAGTTTCCCATAGATGTTCTGTGGAGGGTGTGGATCCTGATTTGAATCCCTGTGGTGGTCTGAGGGTCTGCAGCAGATTATCACATTGCATTTGGTTTAGCAACATTTAGCTTGCCAGATTATACATACTACTGTTCTCTTTAACCTAGAGTTCTGAGGGCTAATATCCAGAACCTATAAAGAACTCAATCAAATTTACAAGATAAAAAACAAACAACCCCATCCAAAAGTGGGCAAAGGATATGAACAGACACTTCTCAAAAGAAGACATTCATACAGCCAACTGACACATGAAAAAGTGCTCATCATCACTCGCCATCAGAGAAATGCAAATCATAAACCACAATGAGATACCATCTCACACCAGTTAGAATGGCAATCATTAAAAAGTCAGGAAACAACAGGTGCTGGAGAGGATGTGGAGAAATAGAGGATGTGGAGAAACACTTCTACACTGTTGGTGGGACTGTAAACTAGTTCAACCATTGTGGAAAACAGTGTGGCGATTCCTCAAGGATCTAGAACTAGAAATACCATATGACCCAGCCATCCTATTACTGGGTATATACCCAAAGGATTATAAGTCATGCTGCTATAAAGACACATGCACACGTATGTTTATTGCGGCACTATTCACAATAGCAAAGACTTGGAATCAACCCACATGTCCATCAGTGACAGACTGGATTAAGAAAATGTGGCACATATACACCATGGAATACTATGCAGCCTTAAAAAATGATGAGTTCATGTCCTTTGTAGGAACATGGATGCAGCTGGAAACCATCATTCTCAGCAAACTATCTCAAGAACAGAAAATCAAATACCGCATGTTCTCACTCATAGGTGGGAATTGAACAATGAGATCACTTGGACACAGGAAAGGGAACATCACACACTGGGTCCTATTGTGGGGAGGGGGGAGGGGGGAGGGATAGCATTAGGAGGAGATATACCTAATGTAAATGAGGAGTTGATGGGTGCAGCACACCAACATGGCACATGTATACATATGTAAGAAACCTGCACGTTGTGCACTTGTACCCTAGAACTTAAAGTATAATTTAAAAAAAAAAAAAGTTTCGATGCTTTGAAGTGTTAACTGGAATATTCTTTTTTATTCAGCTCTTCCAAAAATGTCAATTAATAGAACGAATACTTGAAGCCTGGGAAATGAATGAGAAGAAACAGTAAGTAAATTGTTTTTTGAAAGGAATTCAGGGTGGTAGTATGAAGAAAATAATACCTCCTTGCCCTAGTCAGGAAAAAAATGGAAATAATTACATGATACTGGCCATTTTACAATTTAAACTTTTCCCCAGCTTATTTCATTGTAACAGTTATTTTATAATATTTATAATTTCTTGTTAGGTCCTCTCGTTTTGGGGGCAAAACCGGTGAGTTTGGAGTGTTCCCCACCTCTGTGCTGCCTTTGAAACCTCCTGATCCTTTTTGAATGGCTATTGTTCTAAGAGTTAGAAGGTTTAAGTGAAGTCCTTGATGATTCAACTTAGTGTATTTGTCCTGGTCACCTTATACTCAGAACAGAAGGTACTACATACGTATTTTCATTGTAGAGAAGAGTTGCTTAATACAGGGACCCAGAGGAAAAAATTGCTCAGTATTTTCTTTTTAGAAAATGTTTGTTAGCTGATTGGCAAGGTTATATGAAGTATTAGTTGATACATGTAAGTAGCTTTGTTACACAAAACTTTTTCTTACAGATGTTGTCTGTAACAGCGTTCCTCTTTAGTGCTCTGGGAGCCTGTCTATCCTCCCGTAGATTCTGAAGCATGGCGGCGTAAGGGCCTGTTTGGGAAACACTCTCAAGGCATGCTTCTGTGTTTGTTTTTAAGACAGGTTTATTGAGATATAATTCTTACATGGTAAAGCTCATTGTGGGTGTACATTCTTAGGAATTCTGACTGATGCCTGAAGTCACCACCACCACCACCACCCCAGTCAAGACATTTCTGTCACCCCCAAAATTTCTCTCATGGTCCTTTGTAGTTGATCATTTCCTAGCATTCTTGTTATGTGTCTCTGTGTCTCCAGGAAAGCTAGATGATTCTTGGGAGTCAGTCTTCCTTTGTGAGGTGTGATTTTTTTTTAATTGTTTAATAAGCACTGCTGGGGTTTTGATTTGGCTTCGTGTGGGAAATTGTCATTTTGTTTGTTTGTGGCAAGGGGCTAGTATTGGTAGACCTTAGATACATTCTTCCAAATGGAGCTCTTTGAAGGTGCTGTTTGTGGCCTAGTTGACATCTCTGGTTATATGTCTGACTCCGTCTTGGCTTCCGTGTGCCCTTCCCAACCTCCAGTTTTCTTGCTGGCTCCTCATCTGGCCAGGGCTGAGATATCGTTTATACCCTGCTCTCCTGGTGAGCCCTGTTTTCTGGAGGCCTGGTGAATACCATTCCCTCCATCTGGAGGGATCCTGAAAGAACTTTCCTTGTCTCCTTGCACAGCAGCCTGAAGCAATTTGGAGCCGTGGACCACCTTGGAGGTGGGCCTTTGTTTTTTTTTCACTTGTGTACTTGAGGGAGTGCCGGAGAGTGACTAACTTGCCTCTAGGTAACACCTGGCTCTCTGGATCTTACTGAAGAACTAAAAGAGACTCTGAGCAACTCAGTGCAGATTGACCCTGGCCAGGCACGGTGGTAGACGCCTGTAATCCCACTGCTTTGGGAGGCTAAGATGGGAGGATTGGTTGAAGCCAGGAGTTAGAGACGAGTCTGGACAACATAGGGAGATCCTGGCTCTACAAAAAATTAGCCGGGTGTGGTGGTACTTGCCTGTAGTCCCAGCTACACAAGAGGCTGAAGTGAGAGAATTGCTCGAGCCCAGGAGTTTGAAGCTACAATGAGCTGTGATTGCACCACTGCACTGCAACCTGGATGACAAGCAAGATCTTGTCTCTAAATAAATAATCAACCCTGTACTTTCTTACCCTTAGGCACCCCCAAGCCCTCTAAGATTCTCTGGCAGATACTTTATTTTCCAAGCAAGCCTTCAAGCATAGGATGATTTTTTTTTTTTCTTATTGCTCCTGAAAGGCTTTTCTCTCTCTGAGCAAAAATCTCTGCAGTGTTTGTTCCCTGCTCTCTGCAGTCAAAAATCTTTTGTTTCATAGAGCTTAAAGTCTTGGCACTTTGTAAATATGCAGATAACTCAGATTGATATGAATTTATTTATTTTATATGTGTGTGTGTGTGTGTGTGTATATATATATATAGAGAGAGAGAGAGACACAGAGTCTCGCTTTGTCACCCAGGCTGGAGTGTAGTAGCACAATCCTGGCTCACTGCAACCTCTGCCTCCTGGGTTCTTGCAATTCTCCTGCCTCAGCCTCCTGAGTAGCTGGGATATCAGGTGTGCACCACCATGCCTGGCTAATTTTTGTATTTTTAGTAGAGATGGGATTTCGCCGTGTTGCCCAGGATGGTCTTGAACTCCTGACCTCAAGTAATCCACCCACTTTGGCCTCCCAAAGTGTTGGGATTACAGGCGTGAACCACTGTGCCTGGCCTGATATGAATTTATTTAAATGTAAAGATTGATCGTGATTGGGAAGATGAGACCCTAAATTGGAAAAGGACAAGGACTAAGTTTATTTGCATATGTTCAAAATGGTGTATGGTCGAGTACCAGTTGACCGTCTCCTATCTTGGCTAAGTCCTCACATCAGCTGATATCTTAACTTGAGACATGTCATTGGTAGATAATTATTTCTATTCATTGATATAATAAAAATTTGCTGTCTTTTAAGAAAATGAACTAGCAGAATTCTCACTTCAGTTCCTTATAATCTGATTAAGGTTTGAAAACGTTTCATAAAAAAGATGTAACAGTAACATCAGTGAATGTTTATTTGATCTTTTAAAAGATAATGTGTTATTGACAGTGAGTGATGATTTTTGAGATTTGAATAAATTGTGGCCTGTTGACTGAGGCTGCCATATAATCTTTGACAATTTCAGACCCCTCGCCGACCATGCTGCATGGTCATATTCTGACACCTTCCATTCCTTTTTCTTTTCTTTTCTGTCCGTTGTCATCTTCTTCAGTGCCTTCAGTGTTTAAAATGATTGCTTAAAAGTCCGCAGCACTTACTGAGTGTTCCATCACTTCATCCTATCAGGAATCTGAGTATTTATCCTTTACCTCTTACCAGGGCTGAGGGAGGAAGACGGCATGGTTACATGGGACACCTGACGAGGATAGCTAACTGTATCGTGCATAGCACTGATAAGGGCCCCAACAGTGCATTAGTGCAGCAGCTTATCAAAGGTAAGTTATTGGTGAAATTTGAATTATGTTTTTGTTGGGTTGCAGAAAGGATTTAAGGGTCAAGTAGAAATGCATGTAGCATTTTTGACAGTGATTTGTGGAACTTCTTTATATTTGGCAAATTATCTATTTGAATGAGGTTCTTGAGAATGTATTTGAACAGTGTCAGCTTTTGGCTCTATTGCTGTTCACGTAGTTACAGACCATTCCTTAAGCATTCGCAGGCTTGGCTAGATTCAGCATACAAGAGTCACCTATTGTCATTCTTAAGAGCGTTGCTCAATGAATCGTTCTTTTGAGTATTGTGAAGTACTCATATGCTAGCAGTTGAGCCACTTCAGCTGTAATTTTGCCTTTTATTTTCTGAAGGCCTCTATATAGCCTCTGAATTAAGTTTCTTTAACTGGAATATTAGGGCATTTATCAGCATTTCTTGCTATCACTTAAATGAGCGGTATTGGCTTCTAAAGGACGCTTTCTGTATAGCATTTCAGTTTAATCAGCCCCAGCTTATTTGGAAGAAACTGAATGGATGCTTCTTACACTGGCCCCAAGCCATGAGTCTTCTTCTAAAATGAGAGCATGAGGAGCTCTGTGTACTCTGGGTTTTGGTACCCAACAGGATTACTAATCCTGAGACCTATTCTGAATGTGAACAGTCTTTAACATCCGTGGTACAGAAGAGTTAAAATCATTTCCCAGTCCTTCCGTTTTTTCTTAAGAATGTTTGTTTGTTCAAGAGGCTATTCCCTATTGAATGTACACTAAAAGCACAGTTGTCACCCAGGGATGGAAAAAGTGCTGTGTGCCCAGTTGTAATTTTACTTCTTGAGAGAGGTATAAGAGGTATAAAACTCTTCCTTGGGCCATTTCACCACACAGTTTATCTTTATGTCCTAACTAAGAAGAAATGGCCATGTGATATCATTAAGTTTTTAGATCAGTCTTTCCTTTATGGAAGCTGCTTGCCAGGTGGTACATGTGTACACTTGTGTGAGTGTGCACATATGCATGGCTGTTTTAAATCAGAATTATCGGATGACAACTTTAGTCAGGCGTCTAAAATTACATCACGGTTTGACTTTCTCAGGAAAGCAGTTGTTTATCCTTTTCTTTAACATTTCTCTAGAAGGTAGAATTTCACTATTTACATGTGTATCCATGTTGGCCCATGACACAAAATATTTAGGAAACATGATCTTAGAGCAATTTGAGAAGCCATACTAGGTTCTGTGGAACATTCATTAGCCAGGTGCCAATGAGAGCATTTCAATAAAGTGTACAGGAGCTGTCATTTGCAGCATTTTCTAAACTTCACCGTGGAAAAAGATCCCCTCACCCCTACACCTTCTCAAACACCTACCACCTTTCTCAGAAAAGCTTGTTAGAAACACACTTTCCAGGTAAAGCTTCTACCAGAACATTGTTAGAAACTTATTACGTTCACAGAGCTACCTCAGGGCTCTTGGCCTAATCAAGCCTATACCACTGGGTACGGGGATTCTGGTTCCTGAAAGTCTGTGGGATTTGGGCCTATGGAAGGTGTAATAATTCCATTTCTCTAAGAGCACTGGGCTGGCTGTCACCCAGTTTCTCAGCTGATAGGGCCTGCTCACCATTGATGAACCAGGTGAGTAGGCCCACTTTTATATTACCTGTTTACTTTATCTGTCTGTGTGGAGGTCATTGTGGTGCTAATACTATTTTGGTTTTCTCTCTCTGAAGATCTTCCCGATGAAGTCAGGGAACGATGGGAGACATTCTGCACAAGCTCCTTAGGAGAAACTAACAAGAGGAACACGGTAGATCTAGTAGGTTTTACAAGGTTACATTTTTATTTTTTTCAGTGCTCTTAGCCTTTGCCCATTTATTCAGAAAGATGTAAAAGATCTTCCATTTGCCTTAGTAACTGTGAGCCAAAGATAAGTTCTTACCTCTTTACCAGAAAGAGAGGTCAGTATTCACAATCTTCTTGCCCATTTGTCTAGTCCACTCCTAATTACCTACTGGGATGACAGAAGGATATTGAGAAGCCACTGATTTCTGCTCCACATCCTACTTAGTGTCCATTTCCCTCCATGCCCTGCTGCCTAAGCACCTCAGCAGAACAACCGT
This sequence comes from Colobus angolensis palliatus, assembly GCF_000951035.1. Taxonomy (NCBI): domain Eukaryota; kingdom Metazoa; phylum Chordata; class Mammalia; order Primates; family Cercopithecidae; genus Colobus; species Colobus angolensis. Next base: position 1,697,466 of record NW_012115266.1, on the reverse strand, counting down.
CTTGCCTTCCTTCCATTCTGCTGGGTTTGTGGCTGTATGCCGCTGATAACCCTAGGTGCCTAGGAACTGAAAGATTTCATTTGGATATTTTTCTGATATTATTGAGTTGAGTGTACCCTCGTTTTAGATCATTCCCAATGGGGGAATATTTTGTAGATGACTTTGAAACCCCAGCTTTAAAATTTTTTACCAGAATTGGTACTTTGAGCCAGGGAATAATGGCATTGATAATTTTTTAAAAAATTATATTGGACTTTGGAATGTATTTTTTGGTTTTTTTAACAGATTAAGTTTTAAGGTAAGTATTGCTTTGTTTCTGCTTTTAAAGATGGGGAAAGCATTTCCTTTTACAAGTACATGCCAGCTGATAGTCGAGGAGGGGTGGCCTTGGCTTAGAAGCAGCACATGACTCGACATTGAAGTGTTTGTGTTTGGCATTTAATTCTGTATTTCAAATTTAGCTGTGGCAGTCTTGAATTTCTAGTACACAGTTACACCTTGACTGTTAGGAATTCAGTGATCTGGCAGCCTGAAACAAGAGGGAAGCAGGCCAGGCTCTGAAAGCCAGAGAGCAGCCACTTGGTCCTCGTGTGTCACTCCCTGGAGAGCTGTGCCTCCTACTTTGTGGATTACCTAAAAATATGGCCGTCTTTTTCTAGACTCTTGACAGAGCCACACTTTTTAAGCTGGGCATAATGATAGAATTAGGAAGTATTAAGAGTTGGAAGAATTATGAAGTTGAGATAACTATTAAAAGGCCATTTAATTAAAATAGACATAAGGCCTAATAGCCCGAGTGTCTCTGTGTAGTACAGCCCAGCAGAGAAAATGACATTAGTATTGACCGCCCTGGGTCATCAAGGAAGGGTTAAGTCATTTTTAATGAATGTTTTACCCATTGTAGATAGATACTTGGAATATTCGCTTAACTTGAGTGTTCTGGATAATCAGGGGTTTTTTTTGTAGAGTGAAATTGTCCTTTCCCATGCTGTTAAACCGCTTAATTTTAGAGGTTCCCATGTTGATTCCTTTGCAGTCAATATAGTCTTTTTTAAGGGGATTTTTGTCTTGTTTCTTACTTATAAAGGAATATTTAGTGATATTCTGATTTTGTTTGGGAAACTTTTTAAAAAATTATCCTTTGATTGGCTTAAAAGTCAAAAATGTCCAATTAAGCTTGTTACCAGACTTTTAAACAATCGTTTTTATCTTAGGTAGCTCAAGCGTATTTCTCTTGTGAGCAGTTCTGTAATAAAGAAGGACTTCATTACAATTCAGATAATGCTCACTTACTGTACAGTATGCTGTCAGCAGTCTGCTCTGGGATTGTGTGTGAATGTTATTACATATGTCCCCATGGAGGGTGTGGTCATCCAGCAACAAGTAAAACGTTCAGCCCCTGGTAGACTGTGTTGGAAAAAATTATTTTGGGCTCCATCCATCTGTCACTCAGATTGTGTCTCAGTTCTTCTTTGCTTGCTCTAGTTCTCTACCATCATACTCGGACTACATAATCTAAAGTCAAACAGAATGATAAGTTGGCTTATATAGCAAAAGTGGTTAGATTTATAGAGCCCTTTAACATTGCCTATATCCCCTGATGAGTTAGCCCCACTCCGTAATTTTGCTGTCTGTTGAGACTTTCAGGTGAATCTCAAGACTTCTTCAATTCTTTGTTCCCGAGCCCTTTCTTAAATACCACTTGCATTTAGTCTGAAGTCCTTCTAATAGGGAGGTTTTGCTTTGTAGTATTGTGAGGGCTACAGCGATTCCAAGTGTTTAATATGCTTATAGAGTAGGTCTAGGCACCAAGGAGATTTTAACCATATCCTCCAGGCTGTTCATTTTCCTGTCCAGAATGTTTTCGAGCTATATATATCTCAGTGGGGTTGGGTACCATGTTTCAGGAAAAATATGCAATTGTAAATATTATTATGAACACAACTTGGTAAATACAGTGGGCCTTACCCTTGCAAAAGTGACATAGAAAAAGAGTGCCCATGTTTGAAATGTGGTAGTTACACTTCCCTTCTTAACACACTCATCACTGGAATTGGTAGTTAAGTAATAGCTTACTTATTCCCTGCTCCCTTTCCCAAATAGATAAGATTAGATACACTGCCTTGACTTAGTTGATTTTGGAATAGCTTGGCTACCTCTCTGGAAGTCATTTCAGGTATATTCATAGAAGTGGAATCAGCACAGTTCAGCACCACATGCTTAAGTTAGTACATTGTTAACCTGACCTGTTATTTTTCTGTTTACAGCAAGGATACATTCATTTATACACCAAACACCTGTCCTGTGGGCTGTGTGCCTGAGGACTTGCTCACTTCTTTTGGATAAGCTGTGCCCAGCTCCAGGCTCCTTTCATTTCTGTAACATTTTAGTTAAATTCTCTCTGAGATATTTGAAGTACTTTAATCATTTGGCTCCATCATACCCAAATATGTGCACAGCAGATTCATATACTCCCTATGTTTTTATGTTTGGAGTTCATGATCAGCAAAAGTTGGTGTTTTAATTATATCCAAAGACCTCTGTGTTTTGACCAAGTCCCCAAACTAAAAATTGGCAAGGATTTAGGTAGAGTGAATTTAGAGAACATAGGACATGTTTTTGTACTGACTTTGAAAAATTTGACTTTGTTTCATTTTTTGCCCACTTCTCCAAGGGGGAGAATGTATTTAAAAGTGTTGATGCTTCTTTCCTATCATTGATAAGATAGTTTATAGAAGAAGAGATGTAGAATGATCTGAATGTGTGCCTATATTAATCACCAGGAGTTTCTGCAGGTCGGGGTGAAAGCTGAGAGTGGGTGTTTTTAACTAACCCCAGGTTATGTTGCTGCTGGGGGTCCTCAGTGGGACCATACTTTGAGGATCAAGGAGTAAGTCTCTAGCTTTCACTCGTCACTAATATGGACCTCAGAGTTTAACAGTCATTTCACACTTCTGATTTCCCTTGGTAACCTAATCAGCCAAAGTAAAGAAAACACCAATTTGCTTTTTCCTGTAACAACAGTTAACAAAACAAAAATTTTATTATGAAAGAAGATAATATCTCAGAAACTGTTTGCACCAAAACAAGAGTGTAGTTTACTTACTTACAGTATATCTAGCTTGGCAAGAGTGTTATATATGTGTGGCTTTTTGCTGTATTTGTTTATATTCAGTGATTATTAGTATTCATTAATTCAGTAAATATTTGAGTGCCTACAATGTGCCAGACACTGAAGATATAGTACTAGACAAGATTGGCAAAAATTTCTGCTTCAATGGAGATGGATAAACAAATGAGTAAGAGACACGTGTGCACACACAATATGTGTCATACACAGTCATGGACTGGATAATGTTTCGGTCAGCAGTAGACCACATACATGACAGTGGTCTCATAAGATTAGAGTACTCGATTTTACTGCACATTTTTTGTGGTGTAGATAACACACATATCACCGTGCTCCCGTTGCCTCAGTATTCAGTGCAGTACTGTGCTGTGCAGGTGTGTAGCCTAGGAGCAGTTGGCTCTGCTGGACAGCCTAGGTCTGCAGTAGGCTCACCACGTGAACTCTATGATGTTTGCATGATGACAGAATTGCCTTTGTCAGAATGTATCCTTGTCGTGAAACAATGCATGACTCTGCATGTTTCAGATGATAAGTGCTAAGGAGCCAACACGTGGGAGGGAGTTAGGGAGTCTTTGGGGCAGGTGTACAATTTAAAATCTGGTGTCAAGGAAAATCTCACTGGGAAGGTGCATTTGTGGAGTGGGGAGGGAAGGGCGAAATGCAGAGGACCCGAATTTGGGTTGTTCCCAGTGTGTGCAGGGACTGGCATGTTGTCCCGTGTGGATGTAGCAGTAAGCAAAGGAGAGAACAGAAAGACTGGAGGCCAGAGGCACTGAACAGCCAGATTTTCTACAGCTTTTTAGTCCATGGTGAGCAGCTTATTTTTTGATCTAATGAGAATTTGTTAGGTTTTGAACTAAAAAGTGTCATACTTTGATGTATATTTTTAAAAGTTGGCTATGGCTGTTGGGTTGAGAACAGACTGCTCAGTGGGGCAAGAGCTAGGAGGAACTGCCAGCTGTGACATTAATGTAGGCGAGGAGAGTGCTGACTTGCACTGGGGAGCTGATAACAGACTTGATGAGGGGCAATGGGTCTGGAGAGGGATTTTAGTCTCCATTTTGAAGCTAGAGGGGACATGGTAGGTGGGCTGGAGGAAACAAGATGACCAAGGTTTTTAGCTGAAGAAGAGTGAAGGTGGCAATTACTGAGCTGGAGATGCCTCAAAAGGAGCGTGTTTGGAAGTGTAGATCAGGAACTCAGTTTTGTGTACGTCTGAGTAATGAACTGATGGGATTCTGATTAAGTTTCCCCCATGGGTAAATAATCTTTTTAGCTCATTTTGTTAATAATGATTTTTCAGACACAGATGGTATAGGTAGAATCAGGCTCACATCTTCCATTAATGCAATTGCGAAGATGTGTGTGCATTATGTCATTATTAGTAAGTTGCTAAAACTAGTTTCATTTTGGAGAAAAAGCATTTTTAAATATCTTCTAGTATTGCTTTGAGGATCCAGTTTAAGTAGAACATGTGAAGGGGAGGTCACAATGTCTGGCACATAGTAGTTCAATAAAAGTTAGTTTCTTTCTCATCTTTAGTGTTAAAATCTTACTTTGTAGGAAAAAGCAAAAGTATGAATGAGAATACATTGAATTCTATTTCCACTTAGACAGCAAGACCTGGCTAAGAGTCGCCAACTCTGTTTTGTCCTATTTTGTTCAGTTCTTTGCATGGCTTTCTATTTCTGTGCTCTACCGTGGGGTTGCACCCCGGAAACACACGGGCCTAGCGTGATGTGTGTGCTGGCTTGCCAGCCAAGCGGCCCAAAGCTCCTCTTGAGTGCACTGCAGTACAACCACTTGACCCGCACTTGAACGTAGTCCTGTGAGATGCCAGCTGCCGTGACCAAGCAGTATTCCCACTCCTCTTCTGCACTCCGGCAAGGCTTTCCTGGAACATCCCCTTGCCCGCATCTTTATCCGGTAACTCACTAAAGCCATTCTTGACTCAAGCAGGTGCCCTTCATTGATCACAGAATCTACCTTTGATTTCATCAGGCCAGATTCACAAACAGAATGGGAGTGCTTTATCTATACCTTCAAGAGAATGGAGAGTGAAATAACTGGAAACACTGGGTTATTACAGCTTAATTTCATCCAAGCTTGGTGTCTTTACCAAAGATGGTTGGGGAAAGAGAAGGGAGATTCATCTTATTCAGGCAGTGATTTGCTCAGAATTTTACAAGCCATACCCTGTACAGACCTATTTGAATTCTACTGTGGGTTTATTGAACCAATGTTGGAGCAACTTTGCAAAACAGACCAGGCCAGTTAGGTACAGCTTCATGAGTTGATAGCAGCAGCAGCCCGTGTCTTCCCTAAGCTGACATTCCCTGCCCAAAACACTTCTGTGAAAAGTACAGGATAAACAACTCAGAGAATAGAGTGTAAGATACCTGCAGAAATATAGTACTTCTTTCTAGAATTTTACAGACTGTCCATGTTTGTCCCTTGCCATATAGCAATCACTATTATTAGTGCTGTACTTAATTATTTATCTTGATTTCTAATTGTTAATGCTTCCCCCCCATATTGTGTGACATTTGTAATTAATAAAAATCACTTAACGATGAATTGGTGAGCAGTTCATGTTTGTGTTTTTACTTAATACTTAAAAAGGGGCACATTTTTAGGGGTGGATGATTTGGAGTCTTTTGTGAGTGGGACGCTATCGACTCAAGTCACGTTTAGTACTATTGGACAGTGGTTTTCTTAATGTGGGCAGGAAGTCCAAGAATTTGAAATGGTTATATTTAAACCTGACCTTTTGAATGGTGCACTGGTAATCCCTGGGGATTGCAGTTTGACCCTGCAGGCCCTGTACACAGGTTTCTGTGTCTCATCTGTGCCATTACTTCTGTCTTTTCTTTTGTAAACATTTAATTGGAGGTGATTATCAAAATCACTGAAACGGAGTAACTCACCTCTCTTCTTGTCTGTTTTCTGGCGATGTCGGTAGTGAGGAGTGGAATAACTAGAAGGGAGCGGCAGGGCAGCAGCCTGGCCCGAGGGAAGGAAGGGTGCCCTTGACACATTGGGCGGGTTTGGCAGTTTAACTGTGACTGACTTTGTTTTTTCTGTTACACATTGAGAGAAAAACTAAATGTGATTTTTCCATAAAAATGCTGATACAAATGTCCAAAACGTTTCTATGTTAAATAGTCTTTTACATTTTTATGCATATAGGTTACAACCTGCCATATTCATTCATCCAGTGATGATGAAATTGACTTTAAAGAAACGGGTTTCTCACAGGATTCTTCTTTGCAGCAAGTGAGTCACGCCTAAAGCTTTGCTTTTTGTTTTTATTTTAAATGCTTAGTTTAGTTGCCTTTTATGAATCAGCTTCAGAGTCAGATTATGTATTAGAATGTGATTTGGGGTTACTTATTAGGCCAAAGCATTTAAAATAGGAAGTGCTGGGTACATGAAAGATAGATTTATATTGATTATGTTTCAAGGGATTGTTCCATACCTGATAACAGTGATGAGTCAAGTACATTTTCAGAAAATTTGAATGAACTGAATAGTTAAGGCATCTCACACATGCTTGTTACGCAGACCTTTACAGTAGTTGAGTTGTTGCTTAAAGAGTTGTGTAGTAGAGATCTGCCGGTAAAAATAATAGAAATAAGACGTTTAAAATGTAAGTAAAAGTAAACTCTCACCATCCCCTGATGTAAGTTCTATTATAGTTACATCTAAAGTAAATTTTTAGTTGAAGTAATTCATTGCAACCCCTCTCTGCCTGCCCCTGAATTTATCATGTCCCTTTATCACCTGCTTATAATTTTTGTGGGGTAAAGCCTCGATATGAATAATAAATGTACTCATTTATCATCCATTGTTAGTTCTTGGAGAAGTGACAAATGATTTTACTTCTCTACCAGGTATGGGAGTTAAAAACAGAAGCCCTTTTGCAGGCTATCAGCTTTTCATATGGAGAAGTTGTCCTTAGCCAGGACCAGAATGCCTTGGCTTACATATTGCTTTGGTGCAGCGATAGAATTGATGGGGATACCTTCCCACCCAGCACGGAATGTTGTTGCTTGGCTTCTTTTTTTTAGTCTCTAAGCTTCGACTTAGATGAAGCTTCACATGCTTATGCTGGCCCTATCTTTTGGCTTCCAAGTCTTACACCTGTCATACTCCAGTATTGGTTGAGCTAAAGCAATTGTTTGATTTTAATACTAAGGCAGTTTGGCATTCATCTTTCCTGGATAGGTCTGAAGTGTAGCATTTCAGCATTTGGCTGGCTTCTCTGTTGATTCTTGACACTTCCTGCCCTTTGACAGCGGATTTCCAGAGGTTAGGGTCAGGAAGTAGCCAGTCCATAGGGGGCACTGTTGAGCAACAGTGCCTTCTCAAAGAGTGGAGCTCTCACTGCTTCCTGCCTTGGCTTGCTATTAGGCTGCACGGGCCATGGCGGTGGCCCACCATGGCTCATTGTGAGCCCTCGTGCCTACAAGCATCCCTTTTCCCAGACCGCTCTGGGATTGTCCCAGGAAGCACCTTGACAATGGGCTCTCCCTCCACTGAAGCAACTGTGGAGTACTGAAATAGTCCACCCAGTTGGCCGTGAACCTGAGTGCTATACATTGATCCACCCCTAGAAGGAAGCTTGATGATATCAAATGTGTATGATCAAGGTAATTTTGTACCTGTTGAAATACAGCCTTAAGAAAAAGAACACCTTACTAGTAATAATAATAAACTTGGAACTTCAGGCTGTCAGTTTAGTCTAGATTTGGTTAAATTTAGGCATTTGGAAAGTGGATTCCTTTGTTTCTCACGATATCTGGTACCAGGGTCATACCTGTTCTGGGGAGAGTTTCCTTACATTGTTTTGTTTGTTTGACCGACAGCTCATGTGCATACGAAGCAATTTCATTCACAAAACTAACTTACAACAGCCCTTGCCAAGCTCTTAGTCTTGGGAAATTTACCCACTTCATATGAACCTTTCAGAGTGGAAGAATAATTACTCTTCTCTGATTGACAAGCTTCCAGTACATTTTTCTTTGCATGTTTAAACCAATCATGGATCATTTTGAAAATAAATGCGCTCCAAAGCACTTCTTAAAATTTTGAGAATGCAAAAAAGTCTTGGTTAGTGAGTTTCGTCATCGTCTCTATTAAGATCAGAATATTAGTTTGTAGACTTGAACTTCAAGTTCTTATTCACGTTTGAGGTTGGGCATCGTGTTGATAAAGTCCCCGAATGTAGAGAGCTCAGGGCAGATCATTTAACCAGGTAACCCAGCCACGTCACTGGTGGGGAGTGCCTCCAGGCGTTTGTGCCCTGCCCGTTTGTTTCTCCCTTTAGCCTCGTCTGGTCTCCTAAAGTCTAGTGTTTGACTCCCCACCTCCCTGATTCTGCCTTATAGAGGTTTGGAGGGTGAGGCCCCCATGGAATATCTGGAGAATTCAGACTGACTGCCGCATATGGGCTCTGAAGCACTGATCTCATCATTTCCCACTACCTCACATCACATACGGGCATGCTGGTCGACAATCAGGCCTCATTTAGTTGACCAGTAGTTTCTGTTGCCTGGGTGGCATTACTGTTAAGAGATTTGCTTAATAAAGTGGTTGGCTCACTTCTCAGTGACTTGAACAGTTTCTGACTTTGGCCAGGATGACAGTACTAGGAAAGTGTGCTTTTTAAAAGTAATTAATACAGCCATGTTGTGCTTTCCAGATACAGGTTTCTCAGAGTTCAAAGCACTTTTTATATACCTTTAAATATAATACAATAACAGTCTTCACTTACATATATTTGTAAGCGGTGGTAGCTTTATTAGTAAAAATGAGATTTGAAATGTGAAGTTCTTTGCTAGAAGCTGTAATAGACTTAGAACTAATGAGGATTACATTTGATCATTTTTCTTTTTTCTGTGCATTATTGCATGGAAGTTACTAGTGTCTGTGTCAGTTGCTATGTATCTCTCCAGATGGATTAATAGATAAATACATATTTGTATATGTATTCTGTATGTACATGTGTGTATACATTTGTATTTAGTATTTGTTTTCTATTTTTGAAGCATTTAAAATATAACAACATTTTGGGGAGTATTCCCCTTTACACCCAGGAGAATCACATTAGGATCGCTGGAGGTATAAAAATTTTGAGAGAGCTGGCTGCGATGGCTTGCACCTGTAGTCTGGCTACTCTGGAGGCTGAGGTAGGAGGATTGCTAGGTGGTAGGAGTCTAGGAGTTTGAGTCTAGCCTGGGCAACGTAGCAAGACCCTGTCTCTTAAAAAAACAATTTTTTTTTGAGGGGAAAAATAAAACAATTGGGAGGGACCTTTTCCCATGCATGACCAAATTTCTGATCTGTAGATAAACTCAGAGCATGGTTCATGCTGCTTACTCAACAGAATCACTTCATGGTTCTTTACCAGATCTTTGAAGTACTGAGCATCTGTTTTGCCTCATAAAAGATAAAGCTGCAATTCAGAGGAACTGATTTCTTTTTGATGTAATTAATATTAGTGCTGGCTGTCATATTGTCCATTCATAGGCCCAGAACTCAGCCCAGCAGCCCAGGACTTGTCCCTACCCTTCTGCTTTCAGCCAGACCCCCATGCTCAGCCTTGGTTTGCACTCCATGCCTTACCAAGTGGCCATTCCACAGCCAGTCGCTCGCTGCTCCCTGCTCCCTACCCCCATGTGCTCATCTAATATCACCTCTGGGGGCAGGAAAGGGGACAGCATGGAAGTGGGAGTGAGCAGAGGGGCAGTGGGTGTGCCGTTGTCTTGCATGAGCGACAAGGAAGGTTTTGGGTTCTCTCTGTCTAGTCAAACTAGACATACAGAGCTTTTTTTCAGACCTAAGCAGTATAGCTACCTTCCAAAGCCTAATATAAGGTTTATTTTTAAAGTATCTGCAATAATTATCCATGCCATAATTCCCTGCCACCAGAATAAGTAGTCAGGAATTAATGGTAGAGGCATTTCTGCAGTGTACATCTGCAAAGTGGAATCTGTAGGCTCTGCCCATTTGTGGAACCAAGGAGAAGGTGGTTTAATTCAGTCACAGCTGCCTCCTTCCCAGCAAGTGCCAGTGGGAGTGATGCCTTCAGTTGAGCCAACAGCCGCCTCTCTGCGCCCCATGGGCTCACCCTTAGAAAACGGCAGTCTCATCTGTATGCAGCTCTGGTCACCGTATTTATTGTTTGGGTTAGAATGAGGAGGTGGCACTAATTCGTCTTCATATGTTCTTTACTCCTTCTGATTAATACGTAAGAACATACTTGCTGATTTCACTTGCTTCTTTGGGCCTGCTTGTTTTAAATTAGAATATCAACATTTTCCTGGGGTCCATTATAACACCGCCCCCCCCTCCATTTTTCAACTGAAAACCCAAGCAAGTCTGGTACTCTCTAGATTTGGCGTAAGGAAACAGAACTGGCTCCTCTGTGGGTCTTCTAGTGTTAGAGACTTTTCAGAGTGATTTTGGATAAGTAGTCAAACATTTACCCTCTTCTTAAGGTAGGTAGGATAGAAATTATTTTCGTTTTATATTCTTCCCAGCCTCTAAGACTTAATTTTTTTAAAAAAGAAATGAAATGTCCCTGAACACTTTGTTCCTAGGATTATGCTTGTGTTCATCAGTCAGTTTTCCTCTGGTTTGCTGTAGTAGACTGGGGTGGAGGAGGTGGCAAGGAGGGAGGGGGTGGTCACCACTTGTTGGATCTTAGGATAAAGTTGGTTGTGTCCAGAGGTGACTGATACACCTTATAATTTCAGACTGTTCCGTGTAATGTGATCACTTCAAGCTAGGCTTAATCCAAACCTCTCTCTAAAGATAATTCACAGTAGAGGACAGAGTGGTCACATAATGTTTCTTACAGTGACATGTGCATTAGAATGATTTGTAGACCAAATTTCAAACGTTTCCTTTTTTGGCAAATTGTGTCTGAAATTATTTGATTTTTCTTTTAGAAAAACACACCAACTTTTAAAGCCCTATGGCTATGTAAATAAGATGATTTCTGGAACACAAATGGGCAAATAGTATGTAGAATATCATTAGAATCATTATATCACTGTCACTGGTCCTGGGGTTGCCAGGCCTTTTCTGATTATCAGATGCAACAAATGACGTCCAATTTTATTGACCAGTTCGGCTTCAACGATGAGAAGTTTGCAGATCAAGATGACATTGGCAAGTGAGTATATTTTTCTGTTTTCACTCTTGCTGTTTCACACCCTTGATCTTGGTAGATGTATATGTGATTCTGCGGGATTCTTAGTCTTGAGCAATCGTGAGTGGGAGGAACCTGCTGTCTCCACGGTGTTCCTCTAGTTCTAGCAGATTGACCCTGAGACTGGATAATTAGGATTTGAAATAACACTCCAGTGGCTTTGTGCGGTGGCTCACACCTGTAATCCCAGCACTTTGGGAGGCTGATGCAGGCAGATCACTTGAGGTCAGGAGTTCAAGACCAGCCTGGCCAATATGGCAAAACCCCGTCTCTACCAAAAATATAAAAAATTAGCCAGTTGTGGTGGCAAGCACCTGTAATCCCAGCTACTTGGGAGGCTGAGGCAGGAGAATCACTTGAACACAGGAGGCAGAGGTTGTAGTAAGCTGAGATGTTGTGCCATTGCGTTCCAGCCTGGGCGACAGAGCAAAAAAAAAAACATCCCTGCAAGGAAAGAAGCTATTCACCTGTAGGGTTTCTCCTCTTTCTCAGAAGCCTGTTTTTATTAAATTGCACTTTTAGGAATTCAAGTCACCGTTCTTAATTTTAGCTTTTAATGTTAAATAGTATTATCTAAAGTCCTTAATCCTGACCAGGCGCAGTGGCTTACACCTGTAATCCCAGCACTTTGGGAGGCCGAGGCAGGCAGATCACTTGAGGTCAGTAGTTCAAGACCAGCCCGGCCAATGTGGCTAAACCCCGTCTCTACTAAAAATGTAAAAAGAATAGCCAGACTGGGTGTGTGTGCCTATAGTCCGAGCTTCTGAGGAGGCTGAGGTGGGAGAATCACTTGAACTTGGGAGGCAGAGGTTGCACTGAGCCAGGATTGCATCACTGCACTCCACTCTGGGCAACACAGGAAGACCCTGTCTCAATAATAACAATAACCATAATAATAAAGTTATTAATCCCTGTGTTGTTAACTGGGGCATCACATCATGTTCCAGTAGATGACCAGGTTGGCAGGAACAGCTCTGCCCTATGTGTATTCTCTTCTCTAGGTGACTCATCATAAGGTAGATTTGGGTTTTTTGCAAGAGCCAGACACTCTAACCACTCATTCTGCAGTCAGGGTAAGAAGCAGAGAAATGAGAATTATTGATACTGTACAGAATTAACAAGTAGAAAATGTGTAGGTGGTTAACAGAAATGAAAACAGGTGGTCTAGCATCTGACATTGGGATAGAAGATTTATAAACAAAATATTTTGAGATAGATGTTACAGTTTATTGACACAGTTTAAAAAAAAAATAGGAAGGCAGCTGGTATTTGAATATCGGATGACGACTGTCACAGGAGACACGATTATGCCATAGATACCCAGTATCTGCTGTGGTCTTTGGAAGCAGTAAATCCTCAATAATTTGTTGAACCACAGCCAGTGGAGGCTGTTGGTTGTCACAAATTGCAGTTTACAGTATGTGAGAAGCCAAAATATTTTTACAGCACACTCTTAATTGTGCTATAAACATGCCGTATGGGCGCAGTGGAATGGAGGTGCCCCTGTAAACAGCAGCAGTTGAAGGCTGTTACCTGCCTTGAGAATTGGTTCCTTTTAACCCAAAAAGAGCAAGAACACAAGATGTTCTGTCCATACCCCAGGAGCATTCTACTGAGACCAGGATCCACCGCCTCACGCCACACGCTGCAGGTCCGTTTGGTGTCTTGATGTTCATGTGCCTGGACTCTTGCTTCGTCTTCCTAGTTAGGATCTGTAATCTCTTTACAGTCTATATTGCATGCTTGGACTAGTGATTGAGTAGAACAAATCTTTTAAGAATCATAAGATAGCCCTTCCTCCTCAAACTTAACGTTTAATAAGCAATGAATTCTTTTACTCCCCGCTTGCTTTTCTAGATGATACCTTGTTATAGCATAAGATTTCGTGGGTGTCTGTATTTTGTGTGTGAGTTTGACTATCCCTGGAGAAAACTCAGTGTTTGACAGCTTTTGTATACTTGTGTTTTGACTTGCTTCTTTGCAGATAACCTTTTTCTTGGTTATATGAGTATGGCCCATGGAACCATGGTTGTTACCATAGATGTTAAAAATCTTTTACAGGAAGGATTCGAGGGTGTCCCAAAGGCTTTATGTCTCAGAAGACTTCCATTGCAGCCCTCCTGTCCTACATAAATTCATTAATACCAAGGGAGCTGGCATCATTTAATATAAGAAGGCTGTTTCTGTTTTTTTTTTTATTTATAGAGATTTTGATAATAGTGTAAATATTTTAAATTTGGAAACTTTCATAAATACGGTTTCTGTGAACCGATAGTAATTAATGCTTCCTACACTTCTATTTTTTTTTTTTACAGTGTTTCTTTTGATCGAGTATCAGACATCAACTTTACTCTCAATACAAATGAAAGTGTAAGTATAAACGCTCTGTTGTGAGTGGTGTGGTGCATGAGAGGTTAAAAATTGGGTTAGTCCGTGTGTGGATGCCACATGCTGGGACCCCTGTGCTCTAGAGACCTAATCCTAAATTGGTGTTACATACTTCACTCTGTCCCACGACCTGCCTGGCACTTGTGGGTGTGTGATTTTTGCAGCCCTAGTTTATGACTTGATGGAGCTAATAAAACCAGGGTCACTTGTGATTGCAGCGTAGACAGTTGACTTCAAGAGAAGGCTGCAGTTTGACACCAACCCACTGCCTTTGACTCCTTTGTATTGCCGGGAGAAAAATGTGGACTGGGTCAGGGCAAGCCCCTCATTACTAGGCATTTCTGTGGAAGCACCGAGACAGTCATGTCATCTGAATGGGGACAGTTTATTGATTTTGTGTTGACTAGCATGAGAGACCACTGGCTTATTTGCTGATGGAGTAAGGTAGGAACTGCTGATTTGAGCCATTGAAGGTCATCACTGCTCAGCTGGACTAGTAAAAGCAAACAAGTATGATTGCTTTTCCTTGCTAGAACAGACCTGGGACCGCATTTCCAGGACCGAGGAGGCTCCTGGGATTAAAATGATGCTTTGATGAGGTGAAAGAGGATATGGTTTATGCTTCTTTTTGCTAGTCTTTTTTAGGGGAATTCTTGCTGTGGACACAGAAACTAACGTTAGGTGTTTATATTTTATTTTGGTATATGTGACAGGCACCATTTTGTAAAGCAGTGAAAAAATGCAGTTTACATTGGTAATGCTTAAGAGAAGATAACTTGATTTTAAATTTGTTTTGTTGGTTTTTTTCTCTCATTTTTATTTAGGGAAATATTGCCTTGTTTGAAGCATGTTGTAAGGAAAGAATACAACAGTTTGATGATGGTGGCTCTGATGAGGAAGATATATGGGAGGAAAAGCACATTGCATTCACACCAGAATCCCAAAGACGATCCAGGTGAAAGATAGTTGGTTATAGTTGTAATTATAGCCAACCTATAAAGAAAATGATTATCATGAGACATACATTGTGTAATCACTAAACGTACATGTTTACGCCAGAAACCAGTGTTTTTTTGTCATGGCCAGAAATGCCCTTGGTGGGAGTTGGTGCTTCCAGTGTGACAGTGATCCGCTTGAAAATACTGCAGGTGTTTAGACACAGTTCATGAGATGCTGTGACCCAGCGTCTTCTGAAGGGGAAATGTGGCAGACAAGCATGGTCACATAGTGCCTTTTACTAAATAAATATTCCCTCACCAGTAATTACAACACCAGTTATGTGTTGTTTCTTGTAAAAGATGGAAAACTTCCCAAAGAAAGGGGAAATTGTTTTTAAAAGTTAATCTATTTGGGGAAGATAGGGTCATGTCAATTGATACATCTGGGTCAATCTAGTACTTTTTTTAATCACCCTTACCACAGGAACCTAAATAAATGTTGCTTCTGTACACAGACAGATCTTGTTATATGAGTATTCGTTATCAGAATCTTCATATTTAAGAGAGAGGAGTATTTGATCAGCAGCTGAACTTTAATTTTTATTTCATTTATTGTTACTCATTTTATTCATTTACTTATAATAAGTAATGTTTTCACATGGCCTAGAATTCAAAGGGAATCAAAGAGTATGCATTGAAAAGTAAAACTGTCTCATCCCTTCTCCCAGCCATCCAGTCCTCTTGCCGGGGAGTCCTTCAGCATCACCTCTCGCTGCCAGTTACGTTACCTCTTGTGGGAATGCTTGTTGCCACAGGTTATAGCAGACTCAGCGGTGGCTTGAGCAAGTGAAGCTGTGTTTGTCTCAGCAGTCCAGACTTGATAAGGGAGTTGAATAAGGCTGTTAGACCAGGCGTCTTTTATTTATTCCTGCTCTCGTCTTGTTGATTTATCTCCTATGATCACAAGATAGCTGCTGTAGCTCCAGAGCCAGACAGCAAAAGAAAAATACCTTCATGGCATTTTTGTTTGTTCATTTGGATAAAGTCCCACTCAGACTTGTTTGCCATCATTTGCTGAGATTTTGGTTCTTAGGTTCAGTGGATTCACCAATGGATTCCTTGCCCACAGCATGACTAATATGTGTGAGGACAGTAATACAGTATGGCCTCACAGAGCACTGTGTGTGGAAGGCGCAGAGAATTTAGTGTGTCGGGGAAGACAGTGTCCTGGGGGAGATGGCACCTGATACCCAGAGGGAACACTGATGACAGAAGGCAGCTTTTATTATTTAACAACTCTATTGAGGCATACTTGACATAAACTGCATTTATTTCAGTTGTACAATGTGGAAATTTCAACATGTGTATACATCCATGAAACCAACATCATAAACTTAACCATCACCCCAAAAAGTCTTCTCATGATCTTTTGTATACCTTCCTCCTTCCTGTCCCCTACAACCATCTGTTTTTTGTTCCATTAGTTTGCTTTTTCTAGAGTTTTATATAAATGAAATCAATACATTATACTTTTTTTGTCTAGCTTCTTTCACTCACCATAATTAATATGAGAGCTATCCGTGTTGTCTAACGGATTAGTCCATTTCTGTTTTGGGGGGCGGGGGCTGGGTCGTATTCCATTAAGAGGATACACTACAATGTGTTTATTCATTTTCCTATTGATGGATGTTTTAGTTGTTTTTGGTTTGAGACGTATAATGTCACTTGAAGATAGATAGTGATGTTAAAGGTGCATACTGTAAACCCTAAAGTAGTCACTAAAATAACAAAGAGTTATTGTTAATAAGCCAACAAAGGAAATCAAATCAAATCATAAAATACAAAAGAAAACAGAAAAAGAACAAAGGAGAGCCTGGACAAACAAAACTGCTGAGCAGCAGGATGATAGAGTTAGTCCTAAATAACCATGTGAAACAAACGATGCAGACACCCTCATTTAAAAGACAGAGATTGGCTGGGCACAGTGGCTCACACCTAGAATCCCAGCACTTTGGGCGGCCGAAGCAGGTGGCCTGCTTGAGCCCAGGAGTTTGAGACCAGCCTCGGCAACTTGGCAAAACCTTGTCTCTACAAAAAATACAAAAATTAGCTGGGCATGGTGGCGTGTGCCTGCTGTGAGGTGAAGCACGAGGATTACTGGGAAGTCGAGGCTACAGTGAGCCAAGATAAAAAAAACAAAAAAAGATGGTCAGATTGGATAAAAAATGAAGCCTAACTAATGCTGCCTATGGGAAATGATTGAAATACAAAGAAACAAGTACTATATAAAAACACAAAAAAGAAAAATATATGTCAACACTAAGAAAAGCCAGAAGGTCTGTATTAATCTCAAAATAGATTTCAAAGGGAAGGGATAAAGAAAGTGATAGATATAACGATAAAGGGGTCAATTCATTCTAAGAGGACATCGCGATTTTAAATGTCTACACAACCTAATGACAGAGCTTCAGGATACACAGAGGAAAAATTGGTAGAGCTGTGAAGAGAAGTAGAGAAGTCCACAGTGATAGCCAGATATCTTAACGCCCCTCTCTCAGTAACTGATGAAATGGTAGGTGCAAATCAGTAAGGCTGTGGAGCACTTGAACACCACCGTTACGTAACTTGTCCTTCTTGCACGTTTATAAAGAATCCTTCCCAACAACCACAGAATTTACATTCAAGTGTGTGAAGTATTTACCAAGATAGACCATAAAGCAAGTCTCAAATTTCAAAGGGTTCAAGTCATTTTCTGACCGAAATGGAATGAAATTAGTAATCAGTAACATAAAGACTTTTGGTAAATCCTCCAGCAGTTTTTTTTTTTTTTTTTTTTTTTTGAGACGGGGTCTCGCTCTGTCACCCAGGCTGGAGTGCAGTGGTGTGATCTTGGTATGCTGCAACCTCCACCTCCCGGGTTCCAGTGGCTCTCCTGCCTCAGCCTCCCAAGTAGCTGGGATTACAGGCGCCCACCACCAGACCTGGCTAATTTTTGTATTTTTAGTAGAGACAGGGTTTTACCACGTTGGCCAGACTGGTCTCAAACTCCTGACCTCAGGTGATACGGCTGGGCGACAGAGCAAAAAAAAAAACATCCCTGCAAGGAAAGAAGCTATTCACCTGTAGGGTTTCTCCTCTTTCTCAGAAGCCTGTTTTTATTAAATTGCACTTTTAGGAATTCAAGTCACCGTTCTTAATTTTAGCTTTTAATGTTAAATAGTATTATCTAAAGTCCTTAATCCTGACCAGGCGCAGTGGCTTACACCTGTAATCCCAGCACTTTGGGAGGCCGAGGCAGGCAGATCACTTGAGGTCAGTAGTTCAAGACCAGCCCGGCCAATGTGGCTAAACCCCATCTCTAC
>NW_012115266.1:1644727-1679380 GCF_000951035.1 Colobus angolensis palliatus | reverse complement strand
GGAGAAAAATGTGGACTGGGTCAGGGCAAGCCCCTCATTACTAGGCATTTCTGTGGAAGCACCGAGACAGTCATGTCATCTGAATGGGGACAGTTTATTGATTTTGTGTTGACTAGCATGAGAGACCACTGGCTTATTTGCTGATGGAGTAAGGTAGGAACTGCTGATTTGAGCCATTGAAGGTCATCACTGCTCAGCTGGACTAGTAAAAGCAAACAAGTATGATTGCTTTTCCTTGCTAGAACAGACCTGGGACCGCATTTCCAGGACCGAGGAGGCTCCTGGGATTAAAATGATGCTTTGATGAGGTGAAAGAGGATATGGTTTATGCTTCTTTTTGCTAGTCTTTTTTAGGGGAATTCTTGCTGTGGACACAGAAACTAACGTTAGGTGTTTATATTTTATTTTGGTATATGTGACAGGCACCATTTTGTAAAGCAGTGAAAAAATGCAGTTTACATTGGTAATGCTTAAGAGAAGATAACTTGATTTTAAATTTGTTTTGTTGGTTTTTTTCTCTCATTTTTATTTAGGGAAATATTGCCTTGTTTGAAGCATGTTGTAAGGAAAGAATACAACAGTTTGATGATGGTGGCTCTGATGAGGAAGATATATGGGAGGAAAAGCACATTGCATTCACACCAGAATCCCAAAGACGATCCAGGTGAAAGATAGTTGGTTATAGTTGTAATTATAGCCAACCTATAAAGAAAATGATTATCATGAGACATACATTGTGTAATCACTAAACGTACATGTTTACGCCAGAAACCAGTGTTTTTTTGTCATGGCCAGAAATGCCCTTGGTGGGAGTTGGTGCTTCCAGTGTGACAGTGATCCGCTTGAAAATACTGCAGGTGTTTAGACACAGTTCATGAGATGCTGTGACCCAGCGTCTTCTGAAGGGGAAATGTGGCAGACAAGCATGGTCACATAGTGCCTTTTACTAAATAAATATTCCCTCACCAGTAATTACAACACCAGTTATGTGTTGTTTCTTGTAAAAGATGGAAAACTTCCCAAAGAAAGGGGAAATTGTTTTTAAAAGTTAATCTATTTGGGGAAGATAGGGTCATGTCAATTGATACATCTGGGTCAATCTAGTACTTTTTTTAATCACCCTTACCACAGGAACCTAAATAAATGTTGCTTCTGTACACAGACAGATCTTGTTATATGAGTATTCGTTATCAGAATCTTCATATTTAAGAGAGAGGAGTATTTGATCAGCAGCTGAACTTTAATTTTTATTTCATTTATTGTTACTCATTTTATTCATTTACTTATAATAAGTAATGTTTTCACATGGCCTAGAATTCAAAGGGAATCAAAGAGTATGCATTGAAAAGTAAAACTGTCTCATCCCTTCTCCCAGCCATCCAGTCCTCTTGCCGGGGAGTCCTTCAGCATCACCTCTCGCTGCCAGTTACGTTACCTCTTGTGGGAATGCTTGTTGCCACAGGTTATAGCAGACTCAGCGGTGGCTTGAGCAAGTGAAGCTGTGTTTGTCTCAGCAGTCCAGACTTGATAAGGGAGTTGAATAAGGCTGTTAGACCAGGCGTCTTTTATTTATTCCTGCTCTCGTCTTGTTGATTTATCTCCTATGATCACAAGATAGCTGCTGTAGCTCCAGAGCCAGACAGCAAAAGAAAAATACCTTCATGGCATTTTTGTTTGTTCATTTGGATAAAGTCCCACTCAGACTTGTTTGCCATCATTTGCTGAGATTTTGGTTCTTAGGTTCAGTGGATTCACCAATGGATTCCTTGCCCACAGCATGACTAATATGTGTGAGGACAGTAATACAGTATGGCCTCACAGAGCACTGTGTGTGGAAGGCGCAGAGAATTTAGTGTGTCGGGGAAGACAGTGTCCTGGGGGAGATGGCACCTGATACCCAGAGGGAACACTGATGACAGAAGGCAGCTTTTATTATTTAACAACTCTATTGAGGCATACTTGACATAAACTGCATTTATTTCAGTTGTACAATGTGGAAATTTCAACATGTGTATACATCCATGAAACCAACATCATAAACTTAACCATCACCCCAAAAAGTCTTCTCATGATCTTTTGTATACCTTCCTCCTTCCTGTCCCCTACAACCATCTGTTTTTTGTTCCATTAGTTTGCTTTTTCTAGAGTTTTATATAAATGAAATCAATACATTATACTTTTTTTGTCTAGCTTCTTTCACTCACCATAATTAATATGAGAGCTATCCGTGTTGTCTAACGGATTAGTCCATTTCTGTTTTGGGGGGCGGGGGCTGGGTCGTATTCCATTAAGAGGATACACTACAATGTGTTTATTCATTTTCCTATTGATGGATGTTTTAGTTGTTTTTGGTTTGAGACGTATAATGTCACTTGAAGATAGATAGTGATGTTAAAGGTGCATACTGTAAACCCTAAAGTAGTCACTAAAATAACAAAGAGTTATTGTTAATAAGCCAACAAAGGAAATCAAATCAAATCATAAAATACAAAAGAAAACAGAAAAAGAACAAAGGAGAGCCTGGACAAACAAAACTGCTGAGCAGCAGGATGATAGAGTTAGTCCTAAATAACCATGTGAAACAAACGATGCAGACACCCTCATTTAAAAGACAGAGATTGGCTGGGCACAGTGGCTCACACCTAGAATCCCAGCACTTTGGGCGGCCGAAGCAGGTGGCCTGCTTGAGCCCAGGAGTTTGAGACCAGCCTCGGCAACTTGGCAAAACCTTGTCTCTACAAAAAATACAAAAATTAGCTGGGCATGGTGGCGTGTGCCTGCTGTGAGGTGAAGCACGAGGATTACTGGGAAGTCGAGGCTACAGTGAGCCAAGATAAAAAAAACAAAAAAAGATGGTCAGATTGGATAAAAAATGAAGCCTAACTAATGCTGCCTATGGGAAATGATTGAAATACAAAGAAACAAGTACTATATAAAAACACAAAAAAGAAAAATATATGTCAACACTAAGAAAAGCCAGAAGGTCTGTATTAATCTCAAAATAGATTTCAAAGGGAAGGGATAAAGAAAGTGATAGATATAACGATAAAGGGGTCAATTCATTCTAAGAGGACATCGCGATTTTAAATGTCTACACAACCTAATGACAGAGCTTCAGGATACACAGAGGAAAAATTGGTAGAGCTGTGAAGAGAAGTAGAGAAGTCCACAGTGATAGCCAGATATCTTAACGCCCCTCTCTCAGTAACTGATGAAATGGTAGGTGCAAATCAGTAAGGCTGTGGAGCACTTGAACACCACCGTTACGTAACTTGTCCTTCTTGCACGTTTATAAAGAATCCTTCCCAACAACCACAGAATTTACATTCAAGTGTGTGAAGTATTTACCAAGATAGACCATAAAGCAAGTCTCAAATTTCAAAGGGTTCAAGTCATTTTCTGACCGAAATGGAATGAAATTAGTAATCAGTAACATAAAGACTTTTGGTAAATCCTCCAGCAGTTTTTTTTTTTTTTTTTTTTTTTTGAGACGGGGTCTCGCTCTGTCACCCAGGCTGGAGTGCAGTGGTGTGATCTTGGTATGCTGCAACCTCCACCTCCCGGGTTCCAGTGGCTCTCCTGCCTCAGCCTCCCAAGTAGCTGGGATTACAGGCGCCCACCACCAGACCTGGCTAATTTTTGTATTTTTAGTAGAGACAGGGTTTTACCACGTTGGCCAGACTGGTCTCAAACTCCTGACCTCAGGTGATACGGCTGGGCGACAGAGCAAGACTCTGTCTCAAAAAAAAAAAAAAAAAGATGCTGGAATCTACAAAAAGACTACTAGAACAATTAAAATGACTTTAGCAAAGCTGCATGATACAAGAGCAATATAATTTTACGTCTTCATACTGCAACGAACAGTTGAAATTGCTAAACAAGCCGAGCATAGTGGTGCATGTCAGTAGTCCCAGCTGCTCGGGAGGCTGAGGCAGGAGGATCCCTTGAACCCAGGAGTTTGAGACTGCAGCACGCTATGATCACACCTATAAATAGTCACTGCATTCTAGCCTGAGCAATATAGACCCCCATCTCTTAAAAAAGGGAGAGAGAGAGAGGGAGAGAAAGAAACTACTAAATAATACTATTCATAGTAGCACCAACACTGTTAACTGTATTAAACATGACTGGGCAGGTGGCTCCTGCCTACAATCCCAGCACTTTGGGAGGCCAAGGCAGGAGGATCTCTTGAGCCCAGGAGTTGGAGACCAGCTCAAGGAACATAGGGAGACCCCATCTCTTTTTTTTTAAAAAGGGAAAACATTTAAATATGTAGGAACAGATCTCACAAAGGATGTCCAAGACTTGTATGCTGAAAAGCCTAAAGCATAGCTCTGAGATAAAGACAACTTCGTAAATGTTTATAAGTAGGAAGACACAATATTGTAATACTAAGCTGCCAGCTCTCCCCAGGTTGAATCTATAGATTCAACACAAACAAAATCCTTCCAGCCTTTTTTGTAGCTATTAACAAGCTGCTTCTTAAATTCATATGGAAATGAAAAGGATCTAGAATAGCCAAAACAACTCTTATAGAGAACAACAAAATTGGAGGACAAACACTACCTTATTTTAAAATTCAATAGTTAAAACAGTATGATACGGGCAAGAAGGTAGGGCATAGATCAGTGGAACAGAATAGAGAGCCCATAAATACAGGCTTATACAAATGTGTGGACAACTGACTGTTGATAGAGGCGAAAGGCGATTCAGTGGAGAAAGGATAGTCTTTTCAACAAATGGTGTGGAACAATCAGGCATCCATATTAAAAAAAGTGAATTGATCCATACCTCTTACTATATAATACATTAACTCAAAATGGATCTTAGACCCAAATGTGAAACATTTGTATAAAACTTCTACAAGAAAACTTAGAAAATCATTGTGACCTTGAGTTAGGCAAAGATTTCTTAGATGTATCACCAAAAGCACAATACATAAAAATAATTTTTTTTTTTTTGAGACGGAGTTTCGCTCTTATTGTCCAGGCTGGAGTGCAGTGGCGTAACCTCAGTTTACTGCAACCTCTGCCTCCCGGGTTCAAGTGATTCTCTTGCCTCAGCCTCTGGAGTAGCTGGGATTACAGCTACCCGCCACCATACCCGGCTAATTTTTGTATTTTTAGTAGACGTGGGGTTTCGCCATGTTGGCCAGGCTGATCTCGAACTCCTGACCTCAGGTGATCTGCCCGCCTCAGCTTCCCAAAGTGCTGAGATTACAGGCATAAGCCACCACGCCCATCCATAAAAGAATAATTTTAGTAAGCTGAACGTCATCAAAATTTAACATTTTCACTCTTCAAATGACACTCTTAATAGAATGAAACGATAAACCACGCACTAGGAGAAAACTTTTGCAAATGACACATTAGGTAAAAGACTGGTATGTAGAGTTAAGAAATCTCTTTACTCAAGAAAAAGACAATCCAGTTTTTAAAAAGCACAAAAGTGTGAAAAGACAAGAAGATATATAGGATGGCAAATAAGCATTTCAAAAGATGCTCAACCTCCTTGGTCATTAGGAAAGCACAAATGAACACCACAGTGAAATGAACATCTCCACCCCTGCGAGAAGGTGGTTCTTAGATTGTGGCCTCCACTTTAAGCAGAGCCCACATGCTCCTGCAGTGGAGGCTTAGTGTGAGGTTGGGCAGCACGCACGCAAAGCTGAGTCTTCCGGGCATCCTGACCACGTGGTGCTCAGGCATATGTGATCCTGCTGAAGCACCATAGGATCTTTCGTTGCTGGGTGACTGTTAGTATTTTCTGGATTTAGCTGGTGGCTGATAAGCAGCATTAAATACTTTGGTCTTTTTTTTTTTCGTAGCTCGGGGAGTACAGACAGTGAGGAAAGTACAGACTCTGAAGAAGAAGATGGAGCAAAGCAAGACTTGTTTGAATCCAGCAGTGCTAACATGGAGGATAAAATGGAGGTGGATCTGAGTGAACGTAAGTGGTTTCATTCTTCAGATCAGCCGCCCTGTCTTGGAATTAGGTACTGCGAACAATTGGCAAAGGAGCAGTTCATAGCATCTGAGATGATTTCTGAAGGAGTGGTTGGGTTGAAGCATATTGTCAAGTGAATTCCTCTTGGAGGTTTTAAGTAGGGATTTGCCCTTGCGAGAGAGAAAACAACTAATCAGAATGCCCAGAACGTGCTGTTTCACATGGTTTGGGAATAGGTGGCAGGAGCTAAGGCCAGAGGCCAGATCAAGAGTTGTATTCTGAAGGTTGTAGGGAGCCCCTGAGGATTTGACTAAGAAGATCATTATTGGATCTGTTTCAAGACATTCATGGCAACAGTAAAAAAATGGACAAGAAAGCGCATAGTAGAGACAGGAGAACCATGAAGACATTGAATTGTTGTTACACGTGAGAAATAATGAGAACTGCGAGATGGGCTCCAGGCAACAGGGAGGTAGGAGGAGGAGACAGGGCAGATGCCCTGATCTGTTGGCTCTGGCATCTGTAGGGTGTTTTGTTGTTGTTGTTTAATGTACAGTTCAAGGCTGGGTGCAGTGGCTCAGGCCTGGCATACAGTAGGAACTGTAGGCCAGGAATTTGAGACCACCCTGGCCAACAGGGTGAAACCCTGTCTCTACTAAAAATAAAAATAAAATTTAAAAAAAGCTGGGCATGGTGGCATACACCCATAGTCCCAGCTACTCGGGAGGCTGAAGCAGGAGAATCGCTTGAACTCAGGAGGTGGAGGTTGCAGTGAGCCAAGATCGTGCTGTGCACTCCAGCCTGGGTGACAGTGAGACACTGTCTGGGGGAAAAAAAAAAAAATCACAGTTCAGTAGTATAGTCACACTGTTGTGTAATAGATCTTTAAAACTTTTTCGTCTTGAACTAAAACTCTGTACCCATTAAACAGTTCCTCATTTCTACTTCCCCAGTCCCTAGCAGCCTCCATTCTACTTTCTGTTTCTCTGGGGTTGTCTAGTCTAGGGCTCTCATATAAATGGAATCATACAGTATTTGTCTTTGTGACTGGCTTGTTTCATTTTGCATAATGTTTTCAGAGTTCATCCCTGCTGTGGTGTATACAGAATTTCCTTCTGTCTGAAGGCTGAATGACATTCTGGAATATTTGGTTCTTTTAGCAGGCTGGGTATGGTGAAGTGACAGGGAGGTAAATAAACACGTGGCTGGATTGTGTGCTGCTGCTGCTGTGATTGTGGGCCGGGGTGTAGGAATAAGGAGGGAGGAAGTGAGCACCCTGGATGAGGTTCGAGTTTGCCTACCTCCTGGGGTTAAATGTGGCCGGGAACCAGGCCTCCTGCTTCTCTGCTCCTTGGGAAAGACTGCTTTTGCATCTTCAGATCTCTGGAGGCACAAGTGGGTAGGGTTGGGGAAGATTCTCTCTCAGGGCTACAGGGCTGCCCCAGAGCCTCTGCCATTTCACCAGTCTCTGTGGCTTCTTTTGGAGGTTTTGTGGACATTTAGAATGGTTTAAAATGTTAACATGGACTCTGAGGAGCTAATCTCCTCAAAGAGATTATCAAAGAGATAACAACAGAAAAGTCATTTGTATGTAATATAATTTAGTTGTAGAGTGGAACTCAGGTGGAATGGTTCCAGAGCTTTGCATACAGTGGGCAGACACAAATATCTGTCAAGTTGACTTTTCGGAGGTTTCAGGTGAGATTTTCAAACATTTAAGCATTTATTCCTTCTGAGCGTCGGTGGAGCCCTATGACACTCACACAGGTAGGTGGGCAAGAAGCGTGGAGCGCACCCTAATTAAATACCTCCTCTGTGCAGGCCTGCCTTTGATTTTTGCTAAGTGAATAGTCATTATGAAATTAAACAGATGAAGTCAAATACCTTGCTCAAAGTCACAGTCAAGCCTGTCTTTAAAATCAGAACATTTCTATTCTACACAGGTACTTCTTAGTCAGTTGTGTCTGGGATAAGCCCTTACATAACTTATACCAGGTTCCCTAGCATTCCTTCTTGCAACCTGGAGATTCCTAATTATGATAATATCCCTGATGGAATGCGGTGGTTCCCACATCCGGCTTGTCCCCAGCAAGGAATGGAGGATTCAGCACTCTGAAGGAAAAGCATGGTGTGCAGTTAGAGTAGATCCACAGAGACCTGACTTCATCAGAAGAGACACATGTCTGAGGAGGTGACATTTAAAGAGAGACCTGCAGATTAGACCCAAACTTGGCCAGCAGGCAGCATAACACGAAGAGCCCCACAGACTGCAGGTGTGCCCAAGCAAGTCCTGCCGCTTCAGCCTGAGGCCAGACCTGGTTCTGTAGGACTTAGGAAGCCTAACTGCAACGCTCTGCAGTGAGCCCGCAGAGTGCGCCAAGGGCGGCCAGACCTGAAGTGGGAAGCAGTAAGGTTGTTTCTAGCTTATTGGAGTTGAATAAACCAACATGTTCTTTTTTTAGAAAAATAACCTTTTTACTTTTGAATAGTTTAGATTTATAGAAACATTGCCAAGATAGTAAGTCCCCATATATCCTTCACTTAGCTTCCCCTAGTTTGAATATAGCTGTGGTACATTTGTCAAAACTAAGAAATTAACATTAATCCCTCTTTGTGTATGTAGCTTTGAATCTCTGTGTAGTATTTCTTTTGGAACAGTTGTTAGAAATGGGAGATTAGAGGCCGGGCGTGGTGGCTCACGCCTATAATCCCAGCACTTTGGGAGGCTGAGGTGGGCGGATCACGAGGTCAGGAGATAAAGACCGCCCCGGCTCACACAGTGAAACCCTGTCTCTACTAAAAATACAAAAAAATTAGCCGGACGTGATAGTCCCAGCTGCTCAGGAGCCTGAGGCAGGAGAATGGTGTGAATCTGAGAGGTGGAGCTTGCACTGAGCAGAGATTGCGCCACTGCACTCCAGCCTGGGCGATAGAAAGAGACTTGGTCTCAAAAAAAAAAAGAAAAGAAAAGAAAAGAAATGGGAGGTTTGAGAATGTGGGGCATTGTTGGAGTGCCCTCCAGGTGGCTGTGCCCTGCCCACCCCTGCCCTCATTGGTGAGAGTGTCTTTCTCCCACAGCTCCAGTCTCTTTTGCTAATGTGTTTTTGATAAATACCTTGTGGTACATGAAACAGCTAAAGCGTTTTCCAAATAAAATTTCTCCCCTCTTTTTAGCACCCAACTGGTCAGCTAACTTTGATGTCCCAATGGAAACTACCCATGGTGCTCCATTGGACTCTGTGGGATCTGATGTCTGGAGCACAGAGGAGCCAATGCCAACTAAAGAGACAGGCTGGGCTTCTTTTTCAGAGTTCACGTCTTCCCTGAGGTGAGTGAACATGTGCTGTCTCTGCACCCTTCCACGGGGGACCTGGGAATGGTCAGGTGTTTGCTATTAACGTGTTCTTCACGTTGACTGACTTCCAGGTTGAATATACTGTCCTCAAAAAGATTAAACATCAGCATACTGACACAGCTCTGTGTTGTAAGAAAAACAATCACCATCTTCCTTTCCTTTCCTCTTGGATTAATTGGAAATGGGAGTAGTTCTTGAACAAAGTAGCTTGGGAGGATGCAGTCCCAGGGAGTTAGCAGGATACAGCAGAAGATGCATCTCCATGGGCTTTTCTGGCTTCACAGAGCTGTCAGGGCAGAATTGAGAACAGGAATGAGGTGAAGCCAAGAAATCCTGACAGGCACAGCACTTCTGTGTGGGGTGTGGCAAGAAAATGCAAAGTGGATCTTGAATTCAGTAGATAATACGAACTTAGAGTTCACTTGCGGCTAGTCCAGTGCTGTAAATTAAGGGCTCCCAATCATTGGTAACTCAGAAGATAGGAAGAAAAACTGTTTTGGGCTGACAATTACTGTCTTAGACAAACCAGAAAATAAGCTGAAACCCACGTTGCTTTGTAGTAACCGTAGTAATAGCGTTAAGTTACTGCTCAGAGGTACAAGTGAGATTTGTGAAAAATGTCTCCAAAATAATGAGTTATTTCATCTACCCTGCTTTTCAATACAGGACATACATTTCACCTCCTCCTTTTTTTGGTCTGTTTATAACCCGAGGATAAGAGCCTTTGGTTACTTGAGGGTGTGATTGAAGCAGCCAGCCTGCTTCTCTTTAGCCTCTATGTGCACGTCTCTGAGTTGGTGGGAGTGAGGGATAAAAGAGGAAGTGTAATGATAATGATCTCCCTCGCCTCCACACCTTACTGCTCAGGCGTGTGATGTTTTTTACTATGTTTCCACAATTCCAACAACAAATATCATTAAGAGGGCCAGTCTCTCCCAGGCAGTGTGGCTCGAAATAAGTAAAGGTTTTTGTAAAACCAGTCAACCCAATAAATACAGTTGCCATTGTACGATGTATGTCTTTGCTGTTCAAGCTCTGGGAGACTCCTAGTGATTATGGTGGGATGAGCGGTTGGGACATGATGAGCCTGTCTAGAATGCTCTACAGAGTCCCTGTCTTACTGCCCTGCTGGCTTAACAGAACATTTCCCTGCCCTTACTCATCTGCTCTTTGAAACAGCTACTGGCACTTAGATCCATGTGTCGTTGCAGTTGGTAACCCAGTGACTCTCACACAGATGCTAATGTCTCCTAACAGAAACTTATTTGTAAAGGCTTATTGTGAATCATGGGGTAACTGAGGATCACTCCCTGCTGCTAATACCTGAATTGTCTCTCTTTTTTGAAAGCACAAAAGATTCTTTAAGGAGTAATTCTCCAGTGGAAATGGAAACCAGCACTGAACCTATGGATCCTCTGACTCCCAGTGTGGCTGCTCTGGCAGCGCAGCCAGAAGGTACGTGCAGAGAGGCCTGGGCACACGGCAGGGTCACATGGGTGCTTTGCCAAACCAGACCTGACTCTCAGGCTCAGGGGCTAGTGGAGCCAGGGAAGTGAGATGGTAGGTCTGATGTCCACAGGGCAGCTGATGAAAGAAATTGTGCCTGCCCTTCTAGACGCGCAGCATGCTGACTCTGGAAAGAGTAAGGGCTCTAAGTTACCAGGCAGGCAGCATGCAGATGAGGAAACTGGGTCTAGAGGAAAGAAGGCCTGAGCCCATAGTACCCAGGGTGAATAAAACTGGAATTAGATGTGTGCAGCTAAGCCTGTGTGTAGTTGTTCCTTGGAGTTTGCTTTGCTCAAACACGTGGGTATATCTGGGTTTGTTTAGAGCTATGGGACTGTTTATTTTCACTTCACCACTGTAAGCAGATTGAATAGTCCTGGGAATCTCTAAAGTTACAGTGGGTTTTCCTGTTACTCTGCCTAGTCACATGTGTTCCTTACACTGGCCCTGAACTGTTTTCACCTTGATGGACAGGGCTTTGGGAGGAGGGGGATGCTAGCAAAGGGAGTGTGATGAGAACTGAAAGGATGTGGAGGGCACGAATCCTGAGGTGGGCGCAAAGAGTGAGTTCTTAGAAAAAGAAATGAGGTGCAGGTAGAGGGTGTGAGAACCCTCCTTCCCGGGGGCCAGGGAAAGGAATAAAACCATTAACTAATGCCGGTTTCATCATTCTCCTGAACATTTGATACAGATTCCCACATTTTCTTCCTCAGTGGTTCTGTAAGTGGGTGCTCTGATCCCCCTTTTCTGGATAAGGAAACTCAGGTTATAGATGAGGTTCCTTGTCCAAGTAGTCTACAGCTAGGAAGTGGTGATGTCGATGTTTGAATCCAGGAAGCCTCACCTCGGCCAGGCTTACCACCTATGTGGCTTCCTATTAGAGAACAAAGAAATGCTCCACCAACACCACCACAAGAAAGTAATTTTTAAAACAAAGAAAAGCAAATAGAGCCCAACTGAGGAGAACAAGCAAGTAGAGGGTAGAATGTGTAACTGCCTCCTGTGCCCCAGACTGGAACAGTTAGGGGCACAAGTGTCTGCTGGGAGAAGCTGTGTACGGAGGTGGACGCTGAGCTGGGAGGGATGTAGGGGACTTGCTAGTCTCTAGTAAAGAAAACCCATGAAGCCCCTCTTTAGTGGGCACCTTTAAGAAGTCCATGCCCATCAAGAATGTGGCCCAGGCACAGCAGGCAGAAGCCATCTCCCTCTTGTTTTCTTCAAACAGTAGATGTCACGTTGGGTAGATGGGTTTGTACAGTGGTGGGGTGCCAGTTCCTTTTTGGACTTACTGTGTGTGACCATCAGCTTACTGTTCTTTTCAGCGCCAGGCAGTGTGGCCATGGAAGCCAGCTCTGACGGAGAGGAGGATGCGGAAAGTACAGACAAGGTAACTGAGACAGTGATGAATGGCGGCATGAAGGAAACGCTCAGCCTCACTGTAGATGCCAAGACAGAGACTGCGGTCTTCAAAAGGTAACCAGGGGTGAGATCCTGCTGGCAGCTTCAGGTTATTGGGAGGATGGTGGGGCAGAAACCTCAAACATTACAATTTTTAATTTGATTCAAATGAATGTTCAGATACTAGCTTGATGTCTTTCTACTGTCTCCGTTAAACACAATAAATCTTAATGAAAAGATGGTGAGTTTAGGCCCCTAAGTGTCTTTCCCCCCATAAATGTGTTCAGAAGACTGTATTTTACATCTAGCAGTTTGATAGAACTATGAGAATTGACAAATCTTTAATCACAGTAGAAATTGGGTTGTGTAGCAGCTACAGAGCATGGCCCATGAAAACCGGTTTCGGTAACATACAGATGATTATCTCTGGACATAATGCAGTCATGAAAATTCAGTAGCAAAATGATAGCTTTAAAAAAAAGTGACACCTAGAAATTAGCCTCCCTTCTAAACTCAAAAAAGGAATTGTAATGGAAATTAAAAACCTAAAACTGAAAGAATAATGGGGAAATGTCTGTCAGAACTTCAGGAATATAGCTAAGCCTGCGCTTAGAGCTTTAGTCCTCCTCTTAGAGAAGAAGAAACGCCTCCCAGCTTTTTACCAAGTCACTAAACAAGGAGCGAAAGAAGAAAACTGATTATGTAGAGACTGATTTCATACATGAGTGTGGATTCTCTAAACTTCTAAGTTAAAAGCTCGCAAACCAAATATAGCAATGTATTTTAAAGTCATGACCAAGGATATGTGCTCCAGTGTGACAATGTAAACACTAATGTGTACATGGTAAAAATTATTCAGAGTGATTCACAGACAGAATGAGAACAGCATTTGATTACAAATTAAAGCTGTTCATGATTTTCTTTGCAGCCTAGGAATAGAAAGCAAGCAGGTGGAACTGATAAGTATCTCTAGAAAATCTAGAGTAGACTTGATTCTCACAGTGAGGCCTTAGAGGTATTCCCTTTAAAGACAAGAACCTGAAAGTGGGACCTACAGTTGCTGTTTGTCTTCAGCACTGTGCTGGTGGCCTTAGCAAATGCAGCATACCAAATAAATAGATAAATGTCATTGTTTATAGACTATGATTTATACATAAAAATTCCAATTGAATCTGTAGAAAAAGATTAATAGAAAAGTTTAGCAAGTTTACTGGAGACATACAAAAATCACTTGCATCCTACAAATCACTACAAGATATTCCATATGTGCCTGTTTGTTTTTAATAAAAATGTAAAACCTTATCTATAACTAGGAATATGACCTTTGTGGGAAAACAGTTTAAAACCTCATTGAATATATTGAAGACCTGAATATAAATACCAAGATTTACCATGTTTATCAATGTGAGGATGTCTTTAGAATTTCTGAACAAGTTAGTCTATGAAATTAATGAAACTGCTATCAAAATCCCAATAGAGATTTTCATGGAAATTGAGAAACTGATTGTAATAGTCATAAAGAAAACCAGAGAGAGCCAGGAATAGCCAAAAATAGAAAAAAAGTGAGGGGCTTCACCATATTAGATATCAAGACTTAGTAAAGCTGGCTGAGTGTGGTGGCTTGCACCTGTAATCCCAGCACTTTGGGAGGATTAGGCAGGCAGATTGCTTGAGCCCAGGAGTTTGAGACCAGCCTAGGCAACAGGGCAAAACCCTGTCTCTACAAAAAATACAAAAATCAGCTGAGTGTGGTGGTGTGTGCCTGTGGTCCCAGCTACTTGGGGGTGCTGAGGTCGAGGCTGCAGTGAGTCGTGTCCCACGCTGCACTCCAGCCTGGGAGACAAAGCGAGACCCTGTCTCAAACAAAAACAAAAACAAAACTTAGTAAAGCTACTGAGATAGTGTGGCTTTGGCAAAGAATTCTACAAAGAGACCCCCTCCACTACATTAGCTTGTTACATGTTAGAATGCTATTATAATTCAGTGAGGAAAGAGTGGACTAATAAATAGTGATTATCCACATAGTAGAAAAATAAAATTAGATATTTTGTCTCAACATAAATATGAAAAGCATGAACTGTACAGCTTTTAGAAGACAACAAAATAGAATATCTTTACAGTTTGGGTGTAAGGCATTTTTTAACCATAAAGGAAAATATTGGTAAGTTTGACTTTAATTTCTAAAAACCCAGAAGACATAAAATGAAAAGACAAGCCACAACCAGTAAAGAACCAGTAGCCAGGATATTAGAAAGAACGTAATATCAATAAGAGTCTAATTTTTTTAAATGAACAAAGGATGCAAACAAGCAGCTGTCTGTGGAGGAAAACAAGGAGCAAACCAAATCCGGAGTAAATGGGACCTGTCAGTTAGAGTAGTAAGTAGATGCTGTTTCATGCTCACCAGTCTGCTAATTCCTATCTTAAGTTGTTAGAGAAAGTAGAAAAAGTACAAAACCTGCCTGGCTCATTTTATGAGGGCAGTGAAATCCGAATTCCAAAACCAGATAAAGATAATTACAGAAAATGATCAGTTCATGCCACTTACAGGCTACTGAATGCAAAAATCCTGTGTAAGGTATTTGCTGACTGGATCCAACAGTGTATCAAAAATAATTTTTAATGATTAGTTAGGGTTTTATCCTGGAAGGCAAGGATGGCTCAAAGTCAGAGAAATCTGTCAGTTTAATCTCCATATATGGTATTAAACAGAAAGTCATTTGATTTTTTTGGATAAGGTTCCATAGCTATATATGATTAAAACTCTGAGAAAACCAGTAACAGAAGTGAATTTATTCTCTGCCTCCTGGTCTCAAGCCATCCTCCCACCTCAGCCTCCCAAGTAGCTAGGACTAGGACTATAGGCACACGCCACCATGCCCAGCTAATTTTTATAGGTTTTTTTTGTAGTGACGGGGTTTCACCATGTTGCCCAGGCTGGTCTCAAACTCCTGAGCTCAAGCAATCCACCTGCCTCCACCTCCCAAAGTGCTGGGGTTACAGACGTGAGCCACCGCACCCAGCCATGAATTTCATTAACTTGGTATAAGTTTAAATACCAATATCAAAGTGCTACAGCAAAACTTATACCTAATGAGGAAATTTTAGATGCATTCACTTTAAGACAAAGACCAAATAAGGATGTCCATTTTCACTGCCAGTGTTAGGCAGTCCTGGAAGGAAAAGGAAATAGAGTTATAAGTAAAGATCAGGAGGAAGTGATAAAACTGTTGTTCTTTGCAGGTGGTAATGATTACCTACAACTAAGTCAGTAGCAAACTTGTAACTAATAAGAATTCAGTAAAGCTGTTGAGTAAGAAATCAGTTTTAAAAATTAGTAGTCTTTTTCTTCATCAGTAGTAAGCAACCGGAACCTATAATAAAAAGCAAGGTATTATTCCAAAACACATCAAAATATAAATTATTCAGGAATGATCTTAACCCAAGTCTCTATAGAGAAAACTTGAAGAAATCTGGACAAGTGGAGACCATGGCATAGCTTAGTGCTGCAAAGACATCTGCCATCTTGAAGTTAGTGTTTAACACAGTCTCAATCCAAATTTCAGTTGGAATTTTAGAAGGAACTTAATACTCTAAAACTTATATGGAAAAATAAAGGTTCCCAAATTGCTTAGAGGTAATCAAAAGGGAAGACTGAAAAAGAGACTTGCCCTGCCAGATACTCAGTCACACTGCAAAGTCACAGTGATTGGAACAGTTTTGATATTAGCGTCCAAACGGGTCCAGGTGTCAGTGTGATGAAATAGAGGGATTAATAATGGGGAGGGGAGAGGAACAGCTGGCTTACCAAAAGGAAAAGTCAGGGGAGATCCTAAAACAGCTCCAGCTGGATTAAAAGACAATAAGAAAAACATATGCAGTGCTTTCTGTGCACCAGGCCCTGCTCTCTACACACTTCATGTGTGGTAACTCCTGGATTATTCTTAGGAACCCTATAAGATAGGTACTGGGATTATTATCCCTGCTTTCCAGGTGAGGAAACTGAGGCACTAGAGTTAAGTGATGTGGCCGGAGGCCAGAGTCTCATGATGGTTAAGGAAAGAAATAGAGAATGTCTTCTTAACCTGTGGGCAGAAAAGGACTTCTGTATCTATCTATCTCATCTGTCTGTCATCTATCTGTCTGTCTGTCTGTCTATCTTATCTATCATCTGTCAGTCTGTATCTAATCTAGATTTTTTTTTTGAAGACGAGGTCTCGCTCTGTTGCCCAGGCTGGAATGCAGTGGTGTAATCATAGCTCACTGTAACCTCCAACTCCTGAGCTCAGGCAGTCCTCCCGCCTCAGCCTCCCAAGTAGCTGGAACTACAGGTGTGTGCCACCACTCCTGGCTTAATTTTTTCGTTTGTTTACTTTTTTATTTTTGTGGTCCAGACTGGTCTCAAACTCCTGGCTTCAAGTGAGCCTCCTTCCTTGGCAGGACTTCTTTAAAAAAAACAGAAAGCCTTCAAAAACAGAAACTATAATGCAAAGAGTTGAGTTAGACTATATTAAAGTTAAGAATTTCTGGCTGATAAAATGCTGCAGACAAAATTAAGAGGCTGATGGCAAACTGAAAAAACAAATCTGTAGTAGCTAAATCAACAAGAGACATTAAATATTCAAGGACTTCCTGTAAACTAGTGAGAAGAAGAAAACCCAAATCAGAAAATTAGGAAAAGATAACAGTTTATAGACAAATCTTAAAAGCTTAAAAAAAAAATGCTCAAAACTCAACAGAATTATAAATGATAACAATATAGCACTTGATACTCTTCTTATGTGAGCAGCAGTTAAAGGTGGATAATCCTGAGTGGTGGTGGGCTGCAGCCTGCAGGGCTCTGGTGGCCTGCTGGTGAGGAATACAGACCGGGGCAGTCATTCTGGGTAGTAGCCCGGGGTTCTTTGTAGGTAGAAAAATGGCCTACAGCTCTCCACTCCTGGGTGTCAAGTACTGAGAAATGCCCCGACAGGTCTGCCGGGGCCATGGACAGTGATGGTCGTCACAGCACCCTGCATGGAAGTGTGGAGGTGGAGGGCAGCTGTGGTTGGGAGAAGCCACGCAGAGTGGTAGGTGCATGCCACGGGTGCTGTGCCACAGTCAGCGGGGACAGTGGGTCTCCCCAGCTGGCTGAGTTAAGAGGTAAATACAATGAGACGTAGGGTTGAATCCATCCCAGTTAGCGACTCAGAATACACACATGTTATGACTATATATTTTTTAAAGAATTAGAAACACATTAGTTGCTTTGAAGGGAAAGGAGTGGAGAGTGGGGATGAAGAAGAGTAACTTAAGAAGGGACCAGCTAATTCAGATGATCACTAAATCATACGATTTTCACTCCTTTTCCTACTTGGAACTATCTGGAAATGACCCAAGAAAACATCCTAGTGAGGTTTTTCATAAGCAAAATCCAGAGCAGAATCAGCTCTGAGTGATGGACCTTTCCCCGAGGAACCTCTAACTGACCTTTCACTCTTATTAGTGCCGTTTCAATGGTGTAAAAGGGGACTCGCAGACTGAATAGGCAGAGTCCAAATTTCTAGCCCACAGAGCTGAGGAAAGTGTCTCTTGTGTCTTTCTCCACCAAGAACCATCTCAGGGGGAAAAACAAACCTCCTGGGTCTCGTTTTCCCCAAATCCTCTGTGCCCTTAGGGTCAGCTCTTGGCCCCCACTTTTCCCTCGTGGCATTTGTGCTTCTTACACGGTGTTCAAGGGCAACTCGAGGAGCGGTGAAATCCGATGCAGTCATCACGGTGACCTCCTCATGTGACTGAGACTTCCTGCCGGCAAGCTGATGGGGTCTGTCTTGCTGCTTTAATGGTGGGCTTCGCCCCAAAAGCAAAGTGCTTTAACTAAAGACTCATTCCTTCAAACAGGTTCTTTGACACCTTCACCGAGTCTGCAGTTTTGCTTACGTGCAGTCGTGGACATATTATTCCCCCAAATTCCTCATTTCTAGGAGTATTCTGAAACTCTTGTACATTTCTTTTTCTGTTTTGCACACTGGGCTTCAGAGTGTTGAAATCCTATCGGTATGTACAGTGTTATGGGACCATTCTTTATCAGACGCCAGCCACATCACATTGTCCCTCTTTTGGTTCCCACCTGTGTGCAACCCTTTCCTTTTGTGATTCCCCAGTCACTGTCTGTGGTCCCTGTGATCATGCACCCTGCGCATGCTCGGTCCCAGGACGCTTTGCCTCTGTGGCAGTCATGACTCCAGAGCCATCTGCATGTGACCTCATCCTCTGGTGCCTAGGTGCCGGTCCCTAGGGTGTTTGATGTGCCTGTCATCCTCTTTACTGCAGTGAGGAAGGGAAACTGTCTACCTCTCAAGATGCTGCTTGTAAAGACGCGGAGGAGAGCCCCGAGACTGCAGAGGCAAAGTGTG
The DNA here is from genome assembly GCF_000951035.1 of Colobus angolensis palliatus. Classification (NCBI taxonomy): domain Eukaryota; kingdom Metazoa; phylum Chordata; class Mammalia; order Primates; family Cercopithecidae; genus Colobus; species Colobus angolensis. The sequence goes on along the minus strand of NW_012115266.1, from coordinate 1,660,780 downwards.
CCGCGCCCCGACCTCCCAGCAGTAGTCCCGAGCAGAGGTAACCACCCGCCTCCTCAAACCCACCCTGGCCCTGCCCCGACCTTGTCTGTTACTTCCTGGGAGTTGGAAGGGGACTAGCGGGGTTGTTTACAGCTGTGCTCAAGTCTTCGGCCACTGACCTGGCAGGACAGGGTTTTCTCAGTCCTTACTGAGCTGATTCCGACTGAACTGAGATCTTAGAAACAGCAGTTCCTCTCCTTAGCACAGAAGCTGAAAACCAGTTTTTAGAGACTCTTTAACATCACTTGCTCTTTTAGAAGTGGCTCTGAACAGAGGGGTCTCCTCTCCCTTGTCGATGAGGTAATGAGCTGAGGGTAGCATTGAGCCCCTTCAGGACTTGAGTTCTCAGTGGCCCCACTAAAGTCATGCAGCTGCCAGGCACATGCAGACCGTAGTGCCTGTTTGCCCACAGTCCTGCCTGTGACACAAGGAGAACTTGCTGGAGGTCATTTCATACATGTAGCTAAATAATTCTTAGTGTTTAAGTGACTTCCTGTAATCTTAAGTATGAAATGCCCACTCTCAGAGCTGTGTCACTTGGAATGTGATGTTTTGTTTCTAGTGACTCTTTGCTTAGCCTGAGCCAGTGGTCTGAAGGGATGGGCCAGTCTAAGCCTCAGCTGCCTGGAGTCCATGCCAGGCCCTTAGCAAGACTGAGCATGGCCCAAAGATGAGGCTACGCCCCTGGTCCACAGGAAGCTTTGTTCAGCACTTCCCACAATTAACTTCTGTGAGCACATGTAGCTCAGATTGTGTATTCCTTCCATAAGGAACAAAGTGACCTTTAAAGCTATTTCACAGAAGTTTTAATCCCCCACCCCCACCCCATCCTCCCCGAAATCTTGCTGGCATTGTGTGAGAGCATAACCAGTGGGAACCAGCAGGGAGCACTCTTTGTTGGTCCAAAATCCTGTGTTCACAGTGTAGTAAGCTGTTTGTGTTCCTCCTGTGGAAATCGTAGCCAAAATAAAGCATTTGTTTTTGTGATTAAAAATTTTTTTTGCATCTAAAACAAATTAAGAACTGTTTGAGCATGTTGGCTCTAGCGAAGGCTTTAGGGGGAGGAGGCAGGGTAGCCCTCTAGCACTGGGAAGTCACCTCAACTCTGCTGCTAAGGATTGGGCAAGTCACTCTTTTTCTTGGGGTTTTCAATGTGTTTTTCTAATGGTCCTTTATAGGTCTAATTCCCAATCAATTGTGTCAGCTCTGTGATTTCTACCTATACATTTCCTTTATATTGAGGGCTGTATAGGAGGCAAGGTCATCCAGGTCCGTCCCAGTTTGGGGAGTTGCTTCAGGGGAATATTCTTAGTGTTTCTGTCATAAGGATGCACAAAGCTCTGGAGTCATTTCCTTGGCTTTCCAGAGCACAGAAGAATCGTCGGCGTAAGGGGAAACCACTTGCTCTCCTGTGGCTGGGAGTGCCTGCTCTGAAGAGCCCTGCCCTAACCTGCAGGGCCAAGGGATGGAGGAAAAGGTGGGGTGAGCCAGTGGAAGAAGAGGGGCATCACTCGGGTTCATGCCTTTGTCCATCTGTCTTTCTTCCATCTGACACACATTTGTGTGTGGTGGCCACTGGTCTAGGCCAGTGCAGCACACGGACACCCAGTAATCTCGGGGCATACTGGAGGCACGTTCATGAAGAAGCCAAGAAGCCACGAAGAAGGGACAGGGGTCCATGTAAGCTGGGGTGCGGGAGAGAGGATCTCTGAGAAGGTGACATTGGAGCAGGCATTAGGGCAGACCTAGAGTGCGTCCTAGATTGCACGTGTTCTAAAGCGACGTATGACAACATGGGAGATAGAAGCTCGCCCGTCTTCCCTGTGTGGTTCCCGTCCCAGCCAGATAATTGCACTGCAGTTCCTTGGATTGGCAGGCTCACTGTTTACTGTCACACTTAAAGATCTGCATTGCCACATGATCTCACTTTTCACAACTGTTTTATCAAGCATGTTCTCTGTGCTTCCGGTGTGCTAAGCATGCCGCGCACATGATGTCCTTACTTCATATGTATACTAGTGAAGCTCTGTGGCGTGTGATGAGAGGGTTATGTTCCCTTTTTACAGAGGAGAAAACACAACTGAGAGGTGCTAAAAAATCTACTTATAAGATCATTCAGTTTGTTAAGTGAAGGCAGGTTATATACCGGTTATGTCTGGTTCTAGAAGTCTCGGTTCCTATGTCTCTCATACATGGAGCCACCATCAGATGGAAGTGAGCAGAGTGGATTGTGTGTGCAGAGCTAACTGCTTGGCTCACTGTATAACCAGCAGCTGTAAGGCATGGAAAGCATTCTAGCTGTAAATTGTGAATGCTAATGGAAAAGTGCTTGTGGGCATCCCAGGTACAGCCCTAAGCACCCTTTCCCAAGTCTGCTTGATACAATTTTGGTTAAGCCTTCCAGAATATGTTATATATTCAAGTTGTAATTTTGGCAGGAAGGCAAAACCTGGACACTTTGTTATATACTGTCCCACCTGTTACTCCCTCCCAGTTTTGAGCCTGACATTTGCTTTGCGGGAACATGTTCTTCAAGCGGAGACCTTTTTTTTCCAGTAATTTGTTTTATTTGCAAACCTTTTCTTTCATTTTCTATCCCCACCCCCCCACCTTTCCTAGTAGCAGAATCCTGTTTCCAAGTGAAATAGTATGTGGATTCCAGTATGTGGGTCACATAAAAGTGTTCTTGAAGGAGGGGTGAGCACATAGCTCCTGCAGGCTCTGGAAGCCACAGTTTGCACCCCACTGACCTAGTCTCTCCCTGTGCTCCTCGAGGCCGCGGTGGGGCGGTTTTCCCAGCGCATTTGCTCTGCTGCAGCCCTTGCCAAATGCCTGCTTACCTGGTGATGAGGCTTAGATGCCACTCAGATTTTTCTAGAGCTTGATCTCCATTCATTTACATGTCATTTTATTAAAAACTATTAAGTTCAAAACAATATTAAAATAAGCTGTCCCTGCCCTTGGGGAGCTCAGCGAAACGGGTTTTGTTTTTCATATTTCTGCCGCAAGTACCTCTGATGCCTGTCTGTTGCTTCCTAGGACTGGCCAGCCAAGCGCACCGGGTGACACTTCAGTGAATGGCCCTGTATGACGGGTGACGTCTGCTGCTGCTGACTGAGGACTGCAGACCGCCACCACTCAGGGGCTCTGGAGGGCCAGCTGGAGCCCACCAAGCTGTCACTGCTGCACTCGCTCTGCAAGGGATCAGGACCAGCAACCTTTATCTTCTAGATTCTAAGACATTGTACAGAGACATTCAGAAGTGTAAAAATATCGCACATTGACAAATACCAAGAATTTTTGCGTATGTTTATATTGTATTGTTCTAAATAATGGGTAGCCTGTGAAATAAGATCTTGCCACCCATGTAATAATAGTAGTAATACTATAGTTAAAATGGCTGTAAGAATAGTTTTATAAAAGTGGATACACAGATCTATTGTATTTGAAACATAACTATTTGACAATTATTAGTGTGACCAAAGTATTAGGCGGTTTTCATACATTTTTCACCTTGTACAAAATTATGAATTCATTTTTCTTCCAGGCTGGCAAGGAGTTGTAGAATGAAAAGGCCCTCTAAGTGTTATTTTGGTTGTTCTAACTTACAAAAGTGATTTTGAATAAGAAATATTTGGTGTTCTTTTTATAACCAGTTTTCGATTGATAATTGTTTTCTGTATTGTTTAAAATGGATCAAAAATGTAAGTCTATTGGTAGAGATTAAGTATTTATTGCTACATCATAGTTGATAAATTGATGTTATTGTAAAGCCATATGTTCTGTTCAAGTCTTGTTTGCTTGAAATGATTATTCCTACAAGTGAAACACTAGACTATTTGGAGTGTATATGGCTTGTGTTTGGGGTTTTGTTTTTTTTTTCTTTTTTTTTTTGGCTTTTGTTTTTGTTTTTTGTTTCGTTTGGTAGTTCATCTGCCTTTTAACCCATTCACCAAAATTTACCTTGTTAACAAGCATCACCAATGAACATTTCAGAGCAATCTGCATATTTAACAGACCTAAATCCTATTAGGCAAGTCAGTTGAAAATGCTCGTGCTGCTAATGGAATTAGAGTGCGTTCATTTTACAGGCTAGTATTTTAAAAGTAGAAATCAAAATCTGGCACCGAAGCATGCTAATTGTTTACTGTACCTTGTGAGGTTTTCACTCATAAATTTAAACCAGTGTATTTTTTTAGAACTGGTTTGTGTATATATATAGTGATTATGGATACTAATTCAATGTAATTTATAATTTTCTATGTCAATATAAAAATACATCATAGCCTTCTCAAACAGCTGAAGCAATATATTGTATATTGCCATATTGTCTGGTGAAAGGGTTAAATTACTTCACCTCTTGCACTTTTAGATGCAAATCAGTTTTTCATTTCTGTAATAGAAAATTATTCACGTATTTTTACATCATTTGTTTTTCCTGACCAGTATTTAAAACCAAAAGGATATTCTGAAAAATGGCCAACAATTTTTTTAGAAATAGCATCCCAAGCAGCGTGCCTAAACATTACATTGCATATGGAAATAAAAGAATCAAACGTCTAATGCCTTATTTCTGATTTCCTTTTTCATTTGAAGTGGTGTAGAGACTCCAGCACTCACAGGACAGTGGAGTCAGCAGTAAGCCCTGGGACAGGTGGCAAGAGTGGCTCCCTTGACCTTTGCACGCCTCCTGAGGAACCCACTTTCCCGGGTGAGCTCCTCTCTGAAGAGACTGTCCTCGGGCCGCCTCTGGAATCAGCACTGCCAGAGGACAGGGCTCCTCCTGCTTGCCTCAGGACTGCCTGACTTGCATGGCATTGGACTTCGGGAATTGCTGGTAGATAACATGCTCTGGTCTCACCTGGTGGCAAGCTTTGCCAGCCCTGGCCAGGGTTTGGCTCCAGTGGTGGCACATGTGGCCTCCGTGGTATGGACATGGTGGCTTCTGCATCCCACCGTGGCCTCCATGTTATGGACCAGGTGGCTTCTCCATCCCACCATGGCCTCCGTGGTATGGACCTGGTGGCTTCTCCATCCCACCGTGACCTCTGTGGTATGGACCAGGTGGCTTCTCCATCCCACCCAAGGTAACAGTGTCTCGCTTCACCCACTGGCTGCTAGTGAGGGAGCCTCTGGGACTTTTCTTTGGGGCAGCATTTTGTTTTGTCTTTCGTGGCAGGGAAAGGGTGTGATGATGGGGAGGACAGTTCTTTTGGAGGTTGGAGGGGCCAAGCCAAGGACAGGAGTGAGTGTGCCCTCATTTTGTTTCTACTTTAATTCTGTGTGTCGGCCATACTGAATTATGAGACTAACAGATGTCTACAATACAATACCTGTATTCAAAATAACAAAAATAAAGCCTGATTCTTTGTTTCTAGAAATCTCTTGTACCTTGCTTGGGCTTTTAATGGGTTGATGTGTCCTGCCATTAGGTCCCGTGTTACACTAGGTACTGTGTGAGAAAGACTGCACTGCACTGTGTGAGACTGGCCTCTGGGATCAGGGGCTCATCCTCCCCACTGCAGTAGCCCAGGTGCCCAGAAGAGGCAGTGCCTGACACTGGTGCTGAGTCTTGGGACGGCTTCAAGGGTTCCTCTGGAACCAGGTGGTTAACTTTATGTGCAGCATGCCCCACCTATGTTGTTTGGCTTCCAGCCCAAGTCACACTCAGGTGCTCCATAATGATTCTTCAGATGCGATGCTTATTACATCTCCTTATTTTGCATTTTCCCTTCACCTATTTGCTTAAAAACATGTTCTCTAGCCATTACCTCCTAGCAGGTCCTCTGCACAGCCTTTTGCTTTCTGGGCACGCACTCATCCCTGCGTGCCTGGGCCCATAGGCATCTCACACGGCACTGAGTACACACCTCTGCGTGCCTGGGCCCACAGGCATCTCACTCTGAGCTGTCTGGGCACACACCTCTACATGCGTGAGCCCATAGGCATCTCACTGGCAATCGTGTAACCAGGCCATGAGCTCTCCAGCCAGGTGGCTCATCACAGCCCAACTCAGCCACTTATGATGGTGTGACCTTAGGCAGGTCTTTGTCTCAGCTTTTTCCGTCAGGTGAGGAAACAATAGGAACAAGTTCAAAGACTAGAATAGCTTTTTACTTACGGTAAATGTTTAGTAAACATTAGCTAACTTGTACTCACTTAACCCCATAATGTCACCTGCTAGTTTTTCTAAATTTCCACTTCAATCCCACCTATTATTTAAAACCTTTACCTTCAGAAAAGCTGAGCATCTTCATCGGATGGGTTTCGTTGTCCTTTGGCTTCCAGGGTCAGCTGCATCTCACGTGCCAAATCTGGCCACCACCTGTGTCTGTGAATAAAACTGGCTATTAGTATGGAAAGAAATGAAACTTTATTCCTACTGCATGTCATACACAAAAATTCATCCAAAATAGATTTACAGATTCAAACATGAGCGCTTAGACAATGAAGTTTTTAGAAGAAAAATTTATCTAAAATGTAGGATAGGCAAAGGCTGCTTCGGATGCAGAGCACATACCATAGAAGAAAGAAATTGGGCTTCCATCAACATGAAAATGTTCTGCTCTTGCAAATGGACAAGCAAGCAGCAGAATGCCACGCAAGAAATCACACTTGTCCTGACAGAGGGCTCAGACCTCGGATCTATATAGGGGAGAAAACTGCAAATCAAAATTAAGATGAAAAGCCCAACTTAACAAATGAGTAAGAGACTTGAACACAGATATTCATGAAGAAGGTACAGATGTTCCCTGACTTAGGATCCATGCCGGCCGCTTTCCCTCACGATGGCACAGCTGGGTATGACTGCCGCTCCCTGCCACCGCTCAGTACTGCAGGAGGGCGCCGCGCTGCGCGTCCATCAGCAGCCCAGGAAAAGATCGGAATTCAGAGTGTGGCTTCTACTGAGTGTTTAATGCTTCCACACCATCGTAAAGTCCAAAAACCTGAAATCGAACCATCTGAAGTCAGGGACCTGTGTATACATGAGTGTCCAATAAGAACATGGAAAGTTGTTCAACATCATCGTTGCCTAGGGAGGGCAAGTTAGAATCACAAAAAAGGTCCCATTTTCCATGTATTAGTGTTCACATGAAAAAGACATCACCAAATAGTAACGAGAAGGTGCAGCTGCTAGAACTCACCTACTGCTGTCTGAAATAATACATCCAGTTTAGAAAACCAGCGGACAAATTCATTTTTTGGTTTGGGGGTTTTAAAAAATGAGACATAATCCTGCAGACTCTCCTAGATACTCAGTGCAAATATATGTCCACAGATGATTTGTACAAGGGTGTTTATTGTCCCTTTATTCATAATATGTCTAACAGCAAAGGTGGATGAGCAGATTCTGGTACGGTCATATGATGGACTTCTACTCAGTAACCAACGCGGGTGAACCGTGATGAATGCAGCCATGTGTATAACATCTCAAAAACATGTTAAAGGCCGGGCATGGGGGCTCACGCCTGTAGTCCCAGCACTTTGGGAGGTCAAGGCAGGCAGATCACTTGAGGCCAGGAGTTCAAGACTAACCTGGCCAACATGGCGAAAACCCGTCCCTAATAAAATTTTAACAAAAATTGGCCCAGCCTGGTGGTGCATGCCTGTAATCCCAGCTACTCAGGAGGATGAGGCATGAGAATCACTTGAACCCAGGAGGCAGAGGTTATCATGAACTGAGATCTTGCCACTGTGCTCCAGCCTGGGTGACAGAGTGAGAGTCTGTCTCAAAAGTAAAGTAAGTAAGTAAATAAATAAAATGTGTTAAGTGAAAGAAGTAAGATATGTAAGCGTCTATACAAAACTCTAAAACTGACCAAACTAATTGATGATAGAAATTTGAGTAGTGTATTCGCCTGGTAGGGAAGAGGGAAGGATTGGCTAGACAGAGCACAGGGCACCTTCTGGGGTAAGGGAAGTCTTCTGCAGCTTGTTGGTGATGGTGGTTACATGAGTGTATACATGTGTCCGAACTCATCGAAACCTACACTTAAGACCTATGCATTTAATTGTATGTGATTTGCCGCTTAATCTTTTAGAAGACCTATGGAAAAGGGAAAATAAAAGTAAAGCCTAGAAAGCATTGTGAAGGAGAACACGCCCCCCGTGGCACGCACTGTGGCCCCGGAACTGCCTTTCCTACCCCGCTGAGGAGGGACTGAGGAGCAGGGCACGCTCTGGGCTCCAGCCTGGATTTGCCCACCCATAGAGAGGACACATTCCGGATTGTTCTCTTCCACAAACTTTCTGTCCTGCTGAAGGGAGAGGTCTGCATCCCTGGGTTAGACACATCTCATGGAGGCCTCTGCCTGTGACCGGGGGAGGGGGACATTTTTCTAATCCAGGGATAAAGTCAGAGAACTAATCCAAACCATGCCCCTCAAGCAACGTTTAGTTTTAAAAAGAAAAATAAAAGGATGTTGAATCCATTTGTCCGTTGTGTCTTATTTCCCAGAGGGCACTTCAGGAGGGCTGAAGGGGGCACGATTATCTCCACTAAAACTCCAGCTAGGCGCTTGTCACAGGAGGAGGTAGAAAGCAGTGGTTTCTATGAAGGGAGTGGTGTGAAGATGGGAGAACAGGCCACGCCAGCTGCTGCTTCCCTTCTCGGGGACAGCCACGCTCTGACTGCGGCTCCAGGGCTGCGTCTAATGTTTCAAAGGCCCGGTCACGGGGTCCTGTTGGGAGGAGGTGCTTGTGCCCTGGCCTCATGTTTCTCTGTGGGATCTTGGCACTAGAGGAGTGCCCTTGGCCTCTCCACACTTGCACTCTAATGGGAGCTTAGTGACGTCGATGAGAGATTTTGCTGACTTGCATTTTCGGTTCAGTCAAAAATGCTTTCTAGGCTGGGCAGGGTGGCTCACGCCTGTAATCCCAGTGCTTTGGGAGGCCAAGGCGGGCGGATTGTTGAGCCCAGGAGTTCGAGACCAGCTGGGCAACACAGTGAGACCTCATCTGTATAAAAAAGTAATACAAATTTAAAAGCCAAACTAAGAAGTTTTTTTTCCCCCATTTGTCTTTCAAGCCCTAATTCTCACTTATTTCTGAACTTTGGTGTTGCGAGTAGGAGGAAGTTTCCCTAAACCCCGTCTTTCCTACACAAACCAAGACATAGCTTGTTACGCTCAATCTGTTTTTTCTCTTTAGAAGACAGGTGGTCAGATTGGGGTTGAAACTAGAACCCAGGAATATGCTGTTGATGTAATCATCATAAAAGTGACAGGCTGAAAATAAGTGGATAGAAAAATAGGGCACGAGCAGAAAATAAGAGTATTCCTATCAGGCAAAGCAGAGTTTAAAAGCACCGTGCAGGGGTAAGATGCGCTTCATCAAACTATAAATACCGTAGTGGGACAAAACAATTAGAAACGTAAGGAAAGGGTCGTCTGTTTCTAGCTGTAAGAGTAATTTTATCGGAACGCACATCCTGCCAACAATGATAAAAGTTGGGCTTTTTAAAAACGCTTTTACAACTAGAGTACTTGAGCCCAGGAGTTCGAGACCAGCCTGGGGAATGTGGCAAGACCCTGTCTCTACAAAAAAAAATTTTTTTTTAATTAGTCAGGCATGGTTGTGCGTGCCTGTGGTCCCAGCTACTCGGGAGGCTGAAGTGGGAGGATTGCTTGAGCCAGGGAGGTCAAGGCAGCAGTGAGCTGTGATCACGTCACTGCACTCCAGCCTGCATGACAGAGCAAGACCCTGTCACAAAACAAAACAAAAAAATCAACACAAACTAGAAACAGAAGGAAACTATGTCAACGTAAAAGCCATACATAAAAACCCACAGCAAACATTTTACTCATTAGTGAAAGACAAAGATTTTCCTCTAAGAACAAGAACAAGGCAGGGATGCCCTGTTTCACCACTCCTATTCAACAGAGCACCAAGTTCTAGCCAGAGAAATTAAGAAGAAAAAGAAATACAAGGCATTCGATTTGGAAATGAAGAAGCAGAATTGTCTCTGTTTGCAGATAATATGATTTGAAAATGTAGAAAGCCCTAAAGTGTCCACACACACACACACACACACACACTATTAGAACTAATAAATGAATTCAGCAAAGCAGCAGGATACAAAGTCAACACACAAAAGTCAGCTGAGTGTGGTGACCCACACCTCTAATCCCAGCACTTATGGGAAGCTGAGGAAGGAGGATTGCTTGAGCCTGGGAGGTTGAGGCTGCAGTCAGCTATGGTTACGTCACTGCACTGCAGCCTGGGCAATGTTGCAAGACCCTGCTCAAAACACACGCACGCACATCAGTAGTGTTTCTGTATGATACCAATGAAGAATCTAAAAAAGGAAATTATAAAAATAATTCCTTTTACAATAGCATAAAAAGGATGAAATACTTAGGAATTAACCAAAGAAGTGAAAGGTGTGTACAAAAGAAACTACAAGACACTGCTGACAGAAAGAAAATATTAAAATATGGAAACACATTCCATGTATAGGAATTGGGAGACATAATATCGCTAAAATGTTAATACTACCCAAAGCAATCTATAGATTCAATGTAATCCCTATCCAAATCCCAATGATGTTTTCTTGCAGAAATAGAAAAATCCATTCTAAAATTAATAGGGAATCTCAAGGGACCGTAAACAGCCAAACAATCTTGAAAAAGAACAAAGCTAGAGAACGCATACTTCCTTATTTCAAAACTTACTACAAAGCTACAGTAGTCAAAACACTACGGTACTGGCATAAAGAGAGACATATAAAGCAATGGAATAGAATAGAAGCCCAGAAATAAACCCTGGCATGGTCAAATGATTTTTTTTTTGAGACATATCACTCTGTTGCCCAGGCTGGAGTGCAGTGGGGCGATCTCAGCTCACTGCAACCTCCGCTTCCTGGGTTCAAGTGATTCTCCTGCCTCAGCCACCTGAGTAGCTGGGACTACAGGCGTGCACCAGGACACCTGGCTAATTCTTTCTGTATTTTTAGTAGAGATGGGGTTTTGCCACGTTGACCAGGCTGGTCTCGAATGCCTGACCTCAAGTGATCCACTTGCCTCGGCCTCCCAAAGTGCTGGGATTACAGGCATGAACGACCATGCCCGTCCTATGGTCAAATGATTTTTGACAAGGGTGCCAAGACCATTCAGTGGGGAAAGGACAGTGTTTTCAACAAATGGTACTGGGAAAACTGGATATCCACATGCAAAAGAACAGAATTTGACCCTTATCTAACACTATATACAAAAATCAAAATGGATCTAAGACCTAAAATAAATTCCTAGAAGAAAACACAGGGCAGGAGCTGCACAGCACTGGATGTGGCAGTGATTTCTCGGCTACGACACAAAGGCACAGGTGACAAAGGAAATAAATAGACAAATTGGACTTCATGAAAAATTTTAAATACGGTTCATCAAAAGATACTGTCAATAGGCCGGGTGCAGTGGTGTATGCCTGTAACCCCAGCACTTGGGGAGGCAGGTGCAGTGGTGTAGGCCTGTAACCCCAGCACTCGGGGAGGCAGGTGCAGTGGTGTAGGCCTGTAACCCCAGCACTCGGGGAGGCAGGTGCAGTGGTGTAGGCCTGTAACCCCAGCACTCGGGGAGGCAGGTGCAGTGGTGTACGCCTGTAACCCCAGCACTCGGGGAGGCAGGTGCGGTGTAGGCCTGTAACCCCAGCACTCGGGGAGGCCAGCGTAGGAAGATCCCTTGAGTCCAGGAAATGGAGACCAGCCTGTGCAACACAAGGAGACCCGTCTCTACAAATAATGATTTTTAAAAAATACCGTCAACAGAGTAAGAAGGCAATTCGCAGAACAGAAAATATTTACAGACCACATGTCTGATAAGTGATTAATATCCAGAATATTTAGAACTCCTAAGACTCAAAAACAAACAAACAACCTGATTCAAAAATGGGCAAAGGATGTGAATAGACATTTCTCCAAAGACGTTATGCAAATGACAGACACATATAAAGGTGCTCATCACTGATCATTAGAGAAACGCAAATCCAAACTACCGCCTCACATCCATTAGGATGGTTACTATAAGCACATGCACACTCACACAAATAAACGTTGGCAAGGATGTGGAGAAATCAGAACCCTTGTGCACTTTGGGAATGTGCAACGGTATAGTCGCTGTGGAAAACAGGATGCGGGTTCTTCAAAAAGTTAAAAATAGAATTTCCATATAATGCAACAATTTCACTTCTGGGTATATACACGAAAGAATTAAAAGCAGGGTCTTGAAGGGATATTGGACACTCATATTCATGCCAGCATTATCCTCAATACCTACAAAGTGGAAATAACTCAAGTACCCATTGACGGATGAATGATTAAGCAAAACGCTGTGTGCACAGAAAGTGGAATATTATTCAGCCTTAAAAACGAAGGAAATGGTACAATACGCTACAACATGGATGAAACTTGAGGACATTAGGCTCAGTGAAATAAGCCAGTCACGGAAAGGCAAACACCGCAGGATTCCACTTATTTGAGGTGCCTAGAGTTGTCAAATCCATAGAGACAGAAAATAGAGTGGTGGATGCCAGGGGCTGGGGGGTAGCAGATGAGGACGTAGTGTTTAATGCTTAATGGATATAGAGATGAAGTTTTACGGGTGAAAAGAGTGCTGGAGATGGCAGTGGTTATGTAACATTATTAGGGGAATTTAATACCATTAAACTGTACCTTTTTTGTTTTTTTGAGATGGAGTTTTGCTCTTTTTGCCCAGGCTGGAGTGCAGTGGTGCAATCTAGGCTCACTATAACTTCCGCCTCCCAGGTTCAAGCAATTCTCTTGCCTCAGCCTCCCGAGTAGCTGAAATTACAGGCACAAGCCACCACGTTCAGCTAATTTTTGTATTTTTAGTAGAAACAGGGTTTCACCATGTTGTCCAGGCTAGTCTCAAACTCCTGACCTCAGGTGATCTGCCTGCCTTGGCCTCCCAAAATGTTGAGATTACAGGTGTGAGCCACAGCACCCGAGGGAACTGTAACTTTAAAAAATGGTTAAGATGGTATATTTTATGTTATGTGTATTTTACCACATTTGGAAAACATATTGCACTACAGAGGAGTGAGTGGGTGGCTGAAAGGAGGGCAGAAATAATGGCCACACTTAAAGATCTAAAGGATAGGTGGTTCCATTTAATTCTCCAGTCTGGCCCTGCAGAAGCCAGATGACCCTGAATTTAACTAGAGTTTAGAACTGACTTAACCAGATCATAGCCCTGGTGGCGCTGTTGCACCAGACACGGTAACTTTGCTAGAGCAGATAAATATGGCCTCAAATACACAGCATGTAAGCCTTTGATTAGGCAAAGTTCTCTTCTAGTCCAAATCTTAATGTAATCGTGAGCATGATATCTCATCACATTTGCTGTCTTCTACTAGTTAGAAGCAATATTGTGTCCATTCAGGCTGCTAACGAAATACCTTAGCCTGAGTACTTCATAAGCAATAGAAATATCTTTCTTGCAGTTCTGGGGCTGTGAGGTCCAAGATCAAGGTGCCAGCAGATCTGGTGTCTGGTGAGGGCTGGCCCTCTGCTTCCACGATGGAGCCTCGTTCCTGTGTGTTCACGGGGCAGAAGGGGCAGGAGTGCCTTTTGACCTCTTTTATATGGGCACCAATTCCATTTGTGAGAGTGGAGTCCTCATGCCCTAAACACCTTCCAAAGGCCCCCACCTCTTCGTGCTATTGGCCCACAAGTTTCAACATTGGAATTTTGGAGGATACCAAACATTTAGACCATAGCACACGAATCCCACCCACAACCAAGAGTGGAGGTTATATAAGGACATGAACACCTGGAAGGAGGCATCAGGGGGTTCCCTTAACGTCTGTCTACTACACCTTCTAAAATAAAAGACAGGCTGAGCACTGGGGCTCACACCTGTAATCCCAACACTTTGGGAGGCCGAGGCAGGAGGATTGCTTGAGCTCAGGAATTTGAGACCCCATGCCTACAAAAAATTTTAAAAAATCAGCCAGGTGTGGTGATGCACACCTGTCATCCCAGCTACTCGGGGGGCTGAAGCTGGATCGCTTGAGCCCAGGGGTTCCAGGCTGCACTGAGCTGTGATTGCACAACTGCACTCCAGCCTGGGCAACAGAGCAAGACCCTGTCTCTAAAAAAATAGAATAAAGGCTGGGCGCGGTGGCTTACGCCTGTAATCCTAGCACGTTGGGAGGCCGAGACAGGCAGATCACGAGGTCAGGAGATCGAGACTATCCTGGCTAACACGGTGAAACCCCGTCTCTATCAAAAATACAAAAAATTAACTGGGCATGGTGGCGGGTGCCTGTAGTCCCAGCTACTCAGGAGGCTGAGGCACGAGAATGGCAGGAACCCGGGATACGGAGCTTGCAGTGAGCTGAGATGGTGCCACTGCACTCCAGCCTGGGCAACAGAGCGAAACTCTGTCTCAAAAAAAAAAAAAAAAGAATAAAAAGGCAAATTGCTAGGCCGGGTGTGCCTATAATCCCACTACTTTGGGAGGCCAAGGCGGATGGATCACCCAAGGCCAGGAGTTCAAGACCAGCTTGGCCAACATGGTGAAACCCCATCTCTACTAAAAATAAAAAAAAATAAGAAGAAGAAGAAAAAAGGAGGTTGGCATGGTGGCGTGTGCCTGTAATCCCAGATTCTCAGGAGGCTGAGGCAGGAAAATTGCTTGAACTTGGGAGGTGGAGGTTGCAGTGAGCCAACATTGCACCATTGCACTCCAGCCTGGGCGACAGCACAAGACTCCGTCTCAGTTGCTGCACCTTGAGTCTCCTACTGTTGACGCTGTTGTGAGACCTTGGTTCTCATCTTCTTAGTTTAAAATAATTTAAACAAGAGACACACAGCAGAGGAGAGGTAACATAGAATAATTTATTACAAAAGAAAAAGAATACTCTGAAAGCTAGATGCAGAACAGAGAGTACACCCCGAGAGAGAGAATTCAGGGTGGGCTGCTTGTGAGGATGAGATAGCACAGACTGGGGCTAGGTGTGAGAAACAAACTTGCCTGTCCAAACCCAAAGAACGGACTCAGAGATCCAGACAGCAGTGAAAGTGAGACTCTTAATGATGGTCTTACAAGGTTGGCTGTCTGATGGGCAGGCACACCCAGCACAGTTTCAACAAGCCATTTGTCCCCTAGTGCTCAGGTCTCTCCCCCGTTTCCTCATAGACTGAGTGCTATGGGGTCACAGTCTTCCCAGACGCCGCCTATCAGTTGTTGGGTTGGGGCTGTAGGTGTTTTATTTTTAGGGGTTATCCTGCTGCATCTTGTTGCAGCCCACAATGCATTGCAATCCTAGTTAGCTCAGGGACTCTTCAAGTATTTGACTTACGACCTAAGTAGCTGGGCAGGCTGATAAGATGAGACAAAGCAAGCTATTTTGCAGGCTAGTAAACTTTTTATCTTAGACTAAACTTCTTTGGTTTGGGTGAGGGCAACTAAGAGTGGGGTGGTAGAAGGAGGAATGGGGAAGCCGACAAGCGGGCATCGGTATCCAAGCAGGGCCTAATATATCCTGTTTCTTCTGTAGTTTGCAGACCTAAGCCAATTTAAGGTGCTTTGCCTTTGAAATGGACCACCGTAGACATTGTTTCCTTCACTAGAGAGACTCCCTTTATGGCCGCCTTATGTGATTATTCATAAGAGGGTGAGAAGAGGTGTTATGAGGAAGCCTGCTCTGGGTGGTCCTCCAGCGTGAATGCACAGTAGCTGTGCACAACTCTTCCTACATCACGTCCCATTAGCATCTGAAATCTCCACCCAGGGGTGTGTTTGTTGTTGTTGTTGTTGTTCGGGTGTTTTTTAAGACAGAGTCTTTCTCTGTTGCCCAGGCTGGAGTACAGTGGCGCCATCTCAGCTCACTGCAACCTCTGTCTCCCGGGTTCAGGTGATTCTCCTGCCTCAGCCTCCCGAGTAGCTGAGACTACAGGCACCTGCCACCACACCTGGCAGATTTCGTATGTTTAGTAGAGAAGGGGTTTCACCACGTTGGGCAGGCTGATCATGAATTCCTGCCCTCAGGTGATCC
>NW_012115266.1:1635429-1643517 GCF_000951035.1 Colobus angolensis palliatus | reverse complement strand
TCCTGCCTCAGCCTCCTGAGTAGCTGGGACTACAGGCACCCGCCACCACGCCCAGCTAATTTTTTGTATTTTTAGAAGAGACGGGGTTTCACCATGTTAGCCAGGATGGTCTCCATCTCCCGACCTCGTGATCCACCTGCCTTGGCCTCCCAAAGTGCTGGGATTACAGGTGTGAGCCACTGCACCCGACTAGTTTCCCTTCTTATTAAAGAATAAATCATAAGCGTTAGAAATAGTAGTTTCTTTTAAAAACTAACTTCCTTCAAGCCTCCTTGTTTTTATACTAATAACTCTTTGTTAAGCCCTATCCTATGTAGCTGTGAGATACAAAGGAATGATACATTCTAGGTCCTTGTACTTTAACCAAGATATTTGTTCTAGACAAGCTCCAGCAAGTCCCAGCTTGCAGCCTATGCCCCTTCCTTATTTGGAAATGTTATTACTTTTCTAACTTCTTTCGCAAGCAACTTCCTCTTTTCCTTTTGATCTCCATTGCCTTTACCTATTAGGAAAGTTTTAAGTTGTTAGCCAATCGGGTTTAGCTTAGACTGTGAGGTCCAGCTCTAACCAATGGAGACAGGACACAGCAGTAAGGGCCTAATGCGTAAGGGATAAATATTCTTGCCTTTCTTTGTTCAGTGTGCTCTCGTGGCAAGATTGCTGATGAGCAGCACCCTTTCTGCAGAAAGTATAATTGCCTTGCTGAGAAAACTTTTTGTCTGAATGCTGATTTTTCCTTGCAGTACCAAGGAATAAGCATTTTGTTTACAACAAAAGGCAATGGCAGGGAAGTCCTGGCAGAGAAGTCCTCCCATGGTTGGAGCTCACAGGGTGCACCTGGGCATTTACTTCGTAGGAGAAGCAGCCTGAGGTTAGAATAGGTAGACTCATGGAAGGTGCCGAGTGGCCTGGCTGGCCAGTCTAGGACCTAGAGGGAGAAAGATGGAATTGATCAGGGAGAGGAATGTTTGGGGTGGACGAGTGTAATGGGCACGTGCGAGTGAATACATGTGAAGGTCTTTGGACCACACAGTGCTGCCCAAGCATCTTCCATGGAAGAGGCACTGAACCTCAAGATCACTCAACCCACTGATGGGAACCAGCCTTAGTGGCCACACCAACCGAACAAAGACAGGCACATGGACAGAGCGGCCACAGCCGAGCCAGAGGACAGGCATGAGGTCAACAGTGCTGACTGCAACTTCCCAAAGCCATCTAGCTCCTTCTCTATCTGAATGTCCAACCTGCCAGCAACAGGAGACCAGCATCCCACTGCCAATGTGGCCCAGGTCCTCAGGAGACAAACCAGCCACTTGACAGCAAGTGAACCCACTGGGACTCTTTCATTCTGGAAAGGTCAGTGGTTTGCACAAAAATAGACACCTCTTCTGGGTAGGAGTTTGACTTTCCTCCCTCCAAGGCCTCAGTTGGCATCACTGTCCAAGCGCTTGAGGAATATCCAATTCACTGGCATAGAAGGGCTCACAACATCACTTCTGATCAGGCAGGCCACTTTGCAGTGAAGGAGATGTGGGAAAGGGTCTGTGTCCCTAGGATCTACTCGTTGCCTCTCATCGTTCAGAAGCTGCTGGACTGGCTGGGTATTGGAATGGCCTCCCACATGGACAAACAAAGCAAAGCCCTGTAACGACAGGCCCTGTCATCCCGGATGCTGCAGGCACATTGAATCAGAGGCCTTCATATTGTACTGTGTACTCAGCAGAAAGCACATGTGGGTCTGGGAGCTGAGGGGTGGGAGCAGGGGTGGCCCACTCAGCATCATTTCTGGTTACCCCTGTTTGTGTTTTCCATCCCCACACTCTTGGCTCTGCAGGGTTAGGGGTTCTGGTTCCAAAGGGAGTGTTTGCTGGCCAGGGGACAGAACTACAAGCCGTAGCTTCTGCTGGGGCACTGCAGGCTCCTTTTGGCCCAGCCAGGAAGTCGTAAGAGGAGCCACTGTCCTAGTGGGGATGCCTGGCCCTGAGCAGCAGGGGGACGTGGGGGCTGCTGTCACCTGAGAGCAGGTGGCAGAGAGGAATACACGTGGGACTCAGGTACCCGAAGTGGGCAGGCGCTTCTTGGTACCCCCTCTTCCTATTATGACCAGAAATGGACCTGAATAGCATCTCTGACCCCAAAGGGGCGTGGTTAGCAGGGGCTCACAGTCCTCAGGAATGAGGGCTTGGGTCCAGCCACCAGATGTACCTGATGCCAACAGGAGACAGCTGAGCGCCAGGGCAATGTAGAACAGAAAGTGGAGGAGGGGATGAGAGGGACTGCTGTGTTCCCAGATGCCTCCATTGGTGATGGGGCTGTCATTTTTTCTATTAATTTCCCTCTTCTAAGTACACGGAGACAGGGGCCCTGGAGGGGTGGCTTTCCACACGTGTGGAAAAGTGGATCCAGCCAGTGCGAGAGTGGACAGTGGCAGGCCCAGGGCAGAATCAGAGCTCCTTAGAGAGAGGATGCTCCGCCCAGCAGCTGCAAGGCATGTGGTCAGGGGCAGCCTCCAGCTGCCAGCTCCCTGGGGTTTGCCTTCCTGGCTCAGCGTGGCCAAGGATTGAGCAAGGCAGCAGGACCAAGGTCACTGGCTTATGGGGTGCTGCCCCCAAGTGCTAAGCCCAGCTGTCTCAGGCCAGCCTTTGTCCTGCGCTCCTGGCTGGCCGGGGAGCCTTTCTCGGATCTGAGCTGTGGAGTGCAGCTCCCCTGCATGACCCTTCTCCCCAGTGAAGCTTTGCACTGCTGACACCAACTGCAAATTTCCACAGCACATCAACGAGGGCAAAAAATGAGGGGAAGGGGGACAAAGAACCCAGAGACAGTGGGCGGCAGGTCCAGATCCACATCTGTGTAACTGAATTCACTTCATTAGATGTAAATGGAGGCCGGGCATGGTGGCTCACACCTGTCATCCCGGCACTTTGGGAGGCTGAGGCAGGCAGATCACCTGAGGTTAGGAGTTCAAGACCAGCCTGGCCAACGTGGCAAAACCCTGTCTGTACTAAAAACACAAAATTAGCCAGGCATGGTGGCAGGGGCACCTGTAATCCCAGATACTCAGGAGGCTAAGGCAGGAGAATCGCTTGAACCCAGGAGGCAGAGGTTGCGGTGAGCCCATATTGCACCACTGCGCTCCAGCCTGGGTGACAGAGTAAAGCTCCATCTCAAAACACATACATGGACAAAATGCTCCAATTAAAAACAAATACCGCAACATTGACTAAAATGTTATACTTGATCGTATGCTACTTATAAGAGGCATGCACGTATAAAGTCACAGAAGGGCTGAAGGGGACTAAAATGAGAGGCCATGATGACGCTAAATGAGGAGAGCTGATTGTTTGGACGAACGGAGGCAAGATGGCGCATTTTTTACATTCGTAAAAAACTTCAAAAGGTAGAGGATGGTCCTCAGGCACCAATACAAGACCTAGTTAAATTAGCCTTTAAGGTCTATAACTCCAGAGAGGAGACGGCTGAAGCACAGTGACAGGCTCGCCTGAAACAGAAAGTACAACTCCTAGCAGCGGCTTTACAGCCCAGTCGTAACCCCAGACCAGAGAGCACACACCCTGCAGACTCCAAGGTTACAAAAGGAGCCTGCTATAGGTGCGGTAAGGCAGGACACTATGCCAACAGGTGTCCACGGGGTCCTCGAGCCCCAACGCAGCCTTGCTATAAGTGCAAGGCGTCAGGACATTGGGCCAGTGAATGTCCTAACCCTCGTCCACCAGCAACCCCCTGCCCTATTTGCCAACAGGAAGGACACTGGAAGTCTGATTGCCCCACCCTGGGAACAGGTGCTGCGTCTCGACGTGACTCCCTTTCCCAGGATCCTGGGAGCTCCTTCCAACTCCTACATCTGGACGACGACAACTGAAGGTGCCCAGACTCGGGGACCCCCATCACCCTCGCCGAGCCGTGGTTAACCCTCCTGGTAGCGGGTAAGACAATTAATTTTTTAATAGACAGCGGGGCTACCTATTCTGTTTTGCCGTCCTTCTCTGGACCTAGCCTTTCATCCAATATCTCTGTAGTAGGAGTGGATGGAAAGCCATCCACTCCACGAAAAACTCCACTCCTTAATTGCTGCCTGGCTAACAACTACTTTGCGCACTCGTTCCTCATTATACCCTCATGCCCTACCCCCTTATTAGGCCGAGACATTTTAAGCACCTTAAAGGCCTCTATATTCATTCCCACCAACTCATCCACTCCCCTTCAACCCTCTCACGACCTGTTGCTTATGCTTTGTGCAGGCGTACACGCTTCTCCTATGTTGCCTCCACTCCCTATCTTCCCTATTTCTGTACACCCTCAAGTGTGGGACACTTCCACTCTGGTCATAGTGGCCCACCACCCACCAGTTCTTGTCAAGCTCAAAGATCTCACTTGTTTTCCAAACCGCCCCCAATTCTCTCTCTCTCCGACACATCTGCAAGGTTTAAAGCCAATTATCACGCGACTACTTAGCCTACATATTCTTGTCTGCATACATTCTCCCTGTAACACTCCAATACTTCCAGTTAAGAAGGCAGACGGAACGTATAGGTTAGTACAGGATCTTCGGCTAGTCAATGAGGCTATCCGTCCCACGCACCCGGTAGTTCCCAACCCTTACACCCTTCTGTCCCATATCCCCACCAATTCTACTTATTTTACTGTGCTAGACCTTAAGGATGCTTTCTTTACCATACCCCTGCACACAGACTGCCAGTTCCTTTTTGCTTTCACATGGGAAGACCCAGACACACATACCTCCACTCAACTGACGTGGACAGTTCTTCCACAAGGGTTCCGGGACAGCCCCCATTTCTTTGGTCAGGCCTTAGCAAAAGACCTTGCCTCCTGCCCTCTCACTAATAGCAAAGTTCTGCAGTATGTAGATGATCTCCTAATCTGTAGCCCTACCAAACAAGACTCTCTTCTAGACACTGCAACTCTCCTCAACCATTTAGGCTCATTAGGTTATAGGGTATCTAAACACAAGGCCCAAATTTCCTGCCAAACCATCATATACTTAGGAATTGAAATCACCCCAACAACCCGGTCACTAACTACCGACCGTGTGGCCCTAATACCAAACCTTCTTCCCCCTCAAGATGCAAAAGAAATTCAATCCTTCTTAGGTCTAATAGGTTTCTTCAGACATTGGATTCATAATTTTGGAATCTTAGCCAAACCTTTATACGCCGCAGTTAAAGAAACCCCACATGGGCCTTTGTCCAACCCCAAGTTAATTTCGACTTATTTCACCTGCTTAAAAGCTTGCCTTCTTTCACAACCCACTCTTTCACTGCCTGATTTTCAGCGTCCTTTCCAACTCTTTACAGATGAAAGGCAGAAAGTGGCAGTTGGTCTCTTAGCCCAGCCTTTCGGCAGCACCCACCACCCTGTGGCCTATCTATTCAAACAACTAGACCCAACTGTACAAGGCTGGCAACCCTGTCTGTGTGCGTTAGCAGCGGCAGCCTGCCTGACCCAGGAAGCAAAAAAAAGCTCATTAGAGGCAGTAATTTAACGGTCCTCTCCACATACCGTCTTCAGGATTTCATCTCTCATAAAAGTATTAGCCACTTAACTCCATCTCGGCTCCAACTTTTTCATCTCTTATTCATAGAAGACCCCACTGTTACTTTAGAAGTTTGCTCCTCTCTAAATCCAGCCACTTTGCTGCCAGATCCTCTTAAACCACCCCATACTAAACATTCTTGTCCTGAGGTCCTGGAGGCTCAACCCCCCAGTCACCTACACTTGTATGATCGGCCCCTTCAGAATACACAACTAACTCGATTTGTAGATGGCAGCTCCTTTATCAACCCCCAAGGAAACAGACAGGCAGGATATGCAGTAGTTACCTCCTCCACAGTTTTAGAGGCAAAACCCCTACCACAAGGGACCACATCACAGCAGGCAGAACTTACTGCACTAACCAAGGCACTTCTCCTATCAAAAGGAAAAATAGTAAACATATACACAGATTTTAAATATGCTTTCCTAATTGTACACACCTATTCAGTCATCTGGAAAGAGAGAGGGTTTTTAACCACTGCGGTACCCCTATTATTAACAGAAACCAAATAAATTACTAGATGCACTGTTGGCACCTTCCAAGGTAGCCATTATACATTGTAAAGGGCACCAAACTTCATCTAACCCAGTAGCAGCTGGCAACAATTTTGTTGACACCACTGCTAAGTCAGCCACCGGATTTTCCACCCCTAAGCCTCCTTCTGTCTGTTTTCTCTCCCCCCAGTATGCCCGTAATTACACTCAGGAAGAAAAGGCTAAAATAAAATCCAACAGCCAAACTAACTGCAGATGACTGGATATATATTAATAACAAATTAGTTATTCCGGAGACACAACTCCATACCATTCTAACAGACATGCATGGTTCTTTACATATAGGACCCAAAGCCTTATACAATTTTCTAAATCCCCTCCTCCACTGTCCAATCCTATAAAAACACTTGCTTGCAATCAATCAGCAGTGCTCTACCTGCCTGGGGGCAAATCCTCAAGGCGCATTGCGTGGTCCCCATCCCAGCCGCCAACTCGGCGGACGCCAACCAGGTGAAGACTGGCAAATTGATCTCATACATATGCCAAGACATAAAAAATTCAAATACCTCTTAACCCTTGTGGACACCTTTTCAGGGTAGATAGAGGCCTATCCTACCACAGGAGAAACCGCTAACATTGTTGCCTCTATACTCACTGAACGTATTATCCCTAGGTTTGGCCTCTCGGTCGCTCTTCAATCCGACAATGGTCCAGCATTCATCTCCAAGGTGGTCCAGCGGGTGGCAGCTCTCCTACACATCACCTGGAAACTCCACATCCCTTATAGGCCTCAGTCTTCTGATTCAAGAAATCACTCGCGTCACCTTCAACCAAATGCTTCTTCATCCGTGCGTCCAAATGCCAACCATAGGCCCCGACCTTAAGGACGCCCCTTAACAGCAGGAAGTAGCCAGACAGACCAGGGCGCCCTTTATCACTATTACCAACAAAAGGTTGGACTGTTTGGACTAACGGAGGCAAGATGGCGCATTTCCGGGTTCTTCATCACCGGCTTTTCCCGTGTGCGCGAAAATGCAGCTGACGCCCGGGAAGGTGCAGATTAATCAGGCATGCGCCAGGTGATGTCAATCCGAAGAGACCAAGATTTACCTGGTGGCACCTGCGGAGAGCCCCTCCCTCTCCCCGACACGCCCGTGCCCCGCCTATTGCCCTTCCACTCCTAGAAAAGTCGCTCCCGGCAGACGCGCTGCGGGCGGGCTTTCTCAGCCCCCACTCTTGTCAGGACTGTATTAGAAACTCCGCCCTCCCCCCAGCTCCGGTCCCTGAAGCTAGATGACCAAAGAATAAATTTGCAGTTTTGCTTTTAGCCTTGCCTACTCGCTGGTTCTTTTGTGCCGGCTCTGGTGGTCTTAGAAAAACAAATCACTGATGTGGTGTTATTAGCTGTTCACACCAAAGGCGGCTGCAAGGGAAGAAGAACTGATGGAGTGAAATATACACATTTCATCACCATGAGAGGGCCAGTCCACCCAGACCATGTAACAGTTCTAAGTCTGTACTCACCCAACAAACCTGGTCTTAAAACACAAAGCAAAATCTTACAGATGTAAAAGGAGTGGGAAATTAGGATGTGGACATCTGGGTGAGGGCCATTATCCTGCCCACAACCTATGGGTTAGTTTTATCAGATGTAAATCATACCACAGCCAGGCACAGTGGCTCATGCCTGTAGTCCCAGCTACTTGGGAGGCTGAGGTGGGAGGATCGCTTGTGCCCAGGAGTCGGAGGCTGCAGTGAGCCCTGATCACGCCGCTGCACTCCAGCCTGGGCAACAGAGCAAGACGCTGACCCTAAAAATAAATAAATGATAAATAAATAAAATCATCCCACAGTCAAATCAATCTTTGGTGTTTCAAAGTGACCGAAATCATCTCGGAAATGTAAAAACACTCCTTGATAATCTTTGCCATGAAATGAAAGCTACCAAGTTTCTCAGGAGCATTCAGAAGAGACACACTCCTTCACAAAGTATACAGCACACGGCAGAGCGGGGCCCAGAGG
>NW_012115266.1:1633039-1633839 GCF_000951035.1 Colobus angolensis palliatus | reverse complement strand
ATAAAAAAATGGTCACTGAAATAAAAAACGTGCCTCAATAGACAGGCTAAACTCTAGTCTAGACATAGGTAGAGAGCCGATGAATTGGAAGCCAGTATTGAGAAATTCAGCCAGAACCTTGCATAAAGAGAAAAAAGTTCTGAGAGGAGGGAAGGGCTGCTATGCAGTCTGATGAGAGATCCAGAAGATCACGGAGAAGCCATATTTGAAAACATTAGCCCTGAACTTTGCAGAATTAGGGAAAGGCATGACTCCTCAGCTTGAAGCTGAGGTTTGAATACAAAGTAGGATAAAGAATAGTCTCTTAACCCTTGCCCAGTTGTCGCTGGATATCAGAGACAAAAATGCCATTTTCCAGAAAGTATGTAAAACGTGGTCTCATTAAAGAAAGAACAAGTGAGCAAAGGGCACGTCCCCCGGAAGATTCTATGATGGTGTGAGCCTGGGGTGAGCACAGAACACAGGGCAGGTTGTTCGTTTGGGTTCCTAGGGAAGGACGGCGGGGCTGGCGGAGATCCAAAACAAAGCCCAGAACCGCCCAACCACGTGAAATCATGACATGCGGGCCGGGCGTGGCGGCTCACACCTGGAATCCCAGCACTTTGAAAGGCCAGGGCGGGCAGATCATGAGGTCAGGAGTTCGAGACCAGCCTGACCAACATGGTGAAACACGATCTTTACTAAAAATACAAAAATTAGCCAGGTGTGGTGGTGGGCGCCTGTAATCCCAGCTACTCCGGAGGCTGAGGCAGCAGAATCGCTTGAACCCGAGAGGCAGAGGTTGCAGTGAGCTGAGATTG
>NW_012115266.1:1611644-1631770 GCF_000951035.1 Colobus angolensis palliatus | reverse complement strand
GGTTTTCAAGCTTTTCTGTTTGGTGTCGGGTTTTAGTAGCTTGTCTATGACGTGTCAAGGTTTTTGTCTGTTTACTTTATCTGACTTGCAATTCATTGAGCTTCCTGAGTCTTCATGTTAATGTTTTAAATCAAATCTGGGAAATTTTCAGCCATTATTTCCTCAACTATATGTATTTTTCCTCTCTTTTCTTCTCTCCTCTCCCTCTGTGATTCCAATTGCATGCATTTTGGACTGCTTGATAGAGTCTTGTGGGTCTCTCAGGATATATTTCTTTTTCTTGGTGAAAAATGAAGTCTTTTTTCTCTATGTTCTTTGCATTAAACAAATTTTATTGACCTATCTTCAAGGTCGTGGATTTTTTCTCCTACTGTCTCCAATAAGCTATTGAGTCTATCCAGTGAAATTTTCATCTATGTTGTTTGAATTTTCAGCTTGAAGAATTTCCATTTGATTCTTTTTTGTAGCTTCCATTTCTCTGTTGAGATTCCACTCTGTTTATTCATTAAGACTATATTTTACTTTAATTATCTGATCATATTTATAATAGCAGCTTTAAAGTCTTTGTCTGCGAAATCTAACCTTTGGGTCCATTCAGAGTCCATTTCTATTCACTGCCTTTTTCCTAAATATGGATTATACGTTCTTGTTTCTTTGTATGTCTAGTTATTTTTTGTTGGTAACTGGACATTGTAGATAGTATTTTGTAGCAACTTTGGATTCTGTTATGTTCTTCTGAAGATTGTTGGGTTTTGTTCCAGTAGGCAGTTAACTTGCCTGATTTGAAACTATAGAGTCTGCCTCCTCCATAGTGTATAGTGACTGATGTCTCTGCTCAGCTTTTCAACTTCGAGCTGTAGTCTTTGAAGCCAAACTTTGCACCTGTATGCTCAACATTTAGCCAAGGATTTGAGCAGAGGTCATGTTCAGATTTGGCAGCTTACCCTCTCTGTAGTTCCCTTGCTTTGGGGGTTCACCCTTAATTTTCCAGCTGCTCAGCAGCCCTACACTTTGTCTTCTGACACCTCAAACCAATAAGGATTCAACTTTCTGCCACCCATGCTGTGCATGATTTGGGGAATAATGCACTCAAAGGAGCAGAAAACTCACGAACATCACCTAGTCCTCTTATATCTTTCAGGGTAGACTCCTGTCTCATATCTGCCTCATTTTTCACCAAGCTTCCTCAAGTCTCTGATACGTGTTTGTAGTTTGATGGTCATCCAAGGACTGGGGCAGAGTTTAGACTAAGATTTTGGGTCTCATCCCTTCTACAGCTCTCTTGTTTCAGGATTTCTTTCCTACATTTCCAGCTCCTTTGCAAGCCTTGTCCTGCATACTCTCCCACCTTGAGCTTGGAAGACTGTGGCTTGCCATGGCCATGGCTGTGGGGTTAGAAGCATGCTGAGGCAAAGGGCTGGCCTTTAATTGCCTACATCAGTCCATCACTGGCTGTGATTTCCATCAGCTGAGGGCACTTCTCTATTGAGGGGGAAGCAGTGAGACGTTAACAGCCAATGTTCACAGCAGCTGGGGGCTGGGTATACTAGCCTGGTACAGGAGATTTGGGCAGGTACCAACAGTAGTGAGAGAGTCCATTCCAACTCTGCCTTGGAGATAAGTTGGAGCCAACTGCCCTGAAACTGTATTCCTCCAAAGAATCTCTGCTATGTGCCCCGCCCCTGTGACCCTCCCTTCTGCTTGCCTCCTGACATATTCTTTTTTTTTTTTTGGAGACAGTGTCTTGCTCTGTCACCCAGGCTGGAGTGCAGTGGCCCCCTCTTGGCTCACTTCAGCCCCCGCCTCCTGAGTTCAAGTGATTCTCATGCCTCAGCCTCCCAAGTAGCCGGGATTACAGGTGTGCACCACCATGCCTGGCTAATGTTGTGTATTCAGTAGAGATGGGATTTCGCCATGTTGGCCAGGCTGGTCTTGAACTCCTGACCTCAAGTGATTCCCCCCCCACCCCGCCGTAGCCTCCCAAAGTGCTGGGATTACAGGTGTGAGCCACTGCACTCAGCTTTTGCTTCCTTTTAAAAAGTATTTTGGATTTTAGGGTCTTTCTTTTTCTATTGTGGTATTTCTCCAGTGGATCCCCCCTCTGAATTCTGACCCCAGTTCTTCCATGACATTAGCATTTATCCCTGTTGATAAACTGCCAAATCCTTTAAAACTCAGCCCACCTGAAATGTTCTACACCTGCACTGTGTTCTCGCCTTTGAAAAGAGCACCTGACTACTGAATGCCAGGAAAAAGCATATCCTTTTAAGAGAAATGCATATAGCCAAGGATGGAAATCCTGAAAGCAGATGTAAAATCTCCTCCATGTAGAAAATCATAGGCACCAGCGATGTTATTAGATGTGTATGACTAATTGCGGTTAATGCTTGCTGCTGTCAATTAGCCTCATTAGCACAAGCAATTTGAGCACAGGACATTACTTTAATTACCACAATCAGTTTGTTCATTTGTGGAGAGGGTGCATTTCCAAAAAGGTTACGCTATTTGGAAATGAACCCTAACCTCCTGCATTGTTAAAAATTCAGGCATAGAGGGGAGGAAAAAAACTACAAGCAGATACAAAAATAAAGGTGATGAACGTTACACAGTCATTTTTACTATTATTTTTCTACTATTTTATTTTCTCTGCTAAAGCGGACTAGGGCCATTGTAAGCTTTCTTTTCTGAAATCTATGCGTGGGAGGCAAAATGACTGGCATTAGAGTTCAGTCGAGACATTAAGCCCATCAAGGGAGGCAATGCAGAAAAACCTTCCAATCTGAGCTGTTATTCAACTCACCCCGGGCCCGGGAGGGGCCAGTGAGGACAGCCCCATCCCATCGGACCCTTCAAGCTTCTCCCTGTGTCCCGGCGAGGACAGTTTCACTCCCACCAGACCCTCCAAGCCTCTTACCCACGGCTGTGTCCTGGTCGCTGCTTCTTGCCTGGGCCCTGGAGTGCTCTGAGTTCCCCTCCCAAAATCCCAGCCACCGCCGCCCTATTTGGGGTGGGTCTCTGATGGAGAGCTGAGCTTGCTGCGTCCTCCCGGCCTGCAGGGAGCAGCACCCCCCACGGTAGCTCCCCTTTCCCGCCTGCTCTGCTGGATGCTGGGTTTCAGTCCAGGTCCTTCAGGCGCCCTGGGACCCCCTTCCCCTCCCCGACCTGAGCCTGTCATGGGCCTCTTTAGGGCCCTGGCTGGCAGCCCTGCTCCCTCGCGCCGCGGCGGCCATCCGTGGCAGGCTCCCGCCATCCGGATTCTCCCTTTCCTGCCGGAACCTCTCTTCTTGGAAGTGGCCTAGAAGCAGGGGTGGTCGTTCCACCGGCTTCTACTGCATATCGGGTCCTGGGGACATCGTGGCCCTGGGGACATCATGGTCCCTGCCTCCACGGAGCTGACGCTCTAGAGGAGCCGGACACAAAAGGCAAAATGAAAGCACGCGAGCTTCATCAGCCAGACCACAGGCTTAAAAGAGCGTTGGTGCCACAACTAAAATTCAGTGGACGGCGGGCGTGGTGGCTCACGCCTGTAATCCCAGCACTTTGGGAGTCCGAGGCAGGTGGATCACCTGAGGTCAGGAGTTCGAGACCAGCCTGGCCAATGATGAAACACCATCTCTACTAAAAATACAAAAAAAAATTAGCTGTATGTGGTGGTGCCCGCCTGTAATCCCAGCTACTGGGGAGGCTGAGGCAGGGAGAATTGCTTGAACCCGGGAGGTGGAGGTTGCAGTGAGCCAAGATTGCACCACTGCACTCCAGCCTGGGCGACAGAGCTGTAGTTCACAGGGACAGACAGATCTGTAGTTCACAGGGACCCACTCGATGAATTTCTTGGCATGTGCATCCCTGCAGAGCCACTCCCAGAACATCAAGTGTCCTGAAGTCCCTACTCTGCTCCTTCCCTGTCCCCTCCCGAAGGCAGTCCAGCCAACGGCAAGGCTCGGTGGCTCCCGGGCTCCCTGTGCTCTGAGCTGGTGCCATCTACGTGGGGTGGTGGGTGGTGGGTGGTCGGAGCCGCTGTCTTTGCTGCTCTGCAGTGTTCCATCCACCAAGTGAGCGCAGTGTATTTTTCCATTCTGGTGTGAACGGTGACC
The DNA here is from genome assembly GCF_000951035.1 of Colobus angolensis palliatus. NCBI lineage: Eukaryota > Metazoa > Chordata > Mammalia > Primates > Cercopithecidae > Colobus > Colobus angolensis. Next base: position 1,627,676 of record NW_012115266.1, on the reverse strand, counting down.
TGAGTTACAGAAAAAAAAATGTTCATCTAAACAGTACTTTTAGGTGGCCACTGGCCTCTCCGGACCCCAGGTCACAGCCAGCGCCCATCCTCACCCAGTGCAGTCTCCGGCCGGCTCCCTCCCGCCTCGGCCCCTGGCCTGTCCCGGGCCCCTGAGAGCAGCTCCTGGCCATGCCATCTCCCACAGCGTCCCCAGGCTGGCACTGGCCCCCAGGCCTGTCCGCTGTGGGCTGGTTGCCAGAACCTTCCCAGGGGTTCTGATGGCAGTGACTTCTGGCTCCCGGCAGCTGCCGGGGCCTGGCCAGCAGGGGAAGTAGAGGTAGGAGCTGCCTCTCCACAGGAAGGGCCTTTGAGAGGTAAATTCCTGACCCACAAAGGGGGCCTCTGGCTTCTTGTAGGACCTGCCTGTGCCGGTGGGGCCCCAGTTGAACGGCCACCTCTGCTGGACCAGGGCTCCCACCGGGCCAGCCAAGCCTGGGCCTTATGCTGGGAGGCAAAATGACTCGCATTAGAGTTTAGCTGGACGGGAAGCCGGGAGGACACGAAGCCCCCAGTGTCCCTAGCTTAGCAGGCAGGGACCGCAGAGGGAGGGAGGGAGGCGGGGAGGGCTGTGAGCAACTTCTGTGGGCAGACGCACTCCTCCCTCGCATGTGTCCTGCAAGGTGACATTTTAAGGCCCAGACACAATTCAGTTTTTATCGAGCAAGTTGTCAACATGCCAGACAGGAGTTGTGTAGTCTCCTGCCACTGTTCCTACCCGGGGACACAGAGTCCCAGAACAACATACTGTGTTCTCTCCGCATCCTCGCACCAGGAAACAACCTGTGGGGGAGTCGGCTCCGAAAACCAGGGCTGCACGGCGTGCCCAAGGGCGGGATTCTGGTGGCAGTCGAGTGTTTCTGCAGCTGGACACTCTGCTGCCTGGGGGGCCGTGCTAGGGCCGGGAGGACCCTCACATCAGACAGGAACTCCGTGGTCAGTGCCCCGCCAGCTGGGCTCCTCGGGAGAGCAGCCCGGGACACGGCAGGAGCCCAGGTCAGCAGGAGCCTCTGTCCTGACCTGGCAAGTTGTCTCCCACAATGCAGGGGTGGTTAAAACTGACCCCCTCCAGGGAGATGGTCCCCAGGCCCCCCTCATCTCCCCAAAGGAGGTGGGGGGTGGCTCAAGGCTTGTTGGTCACTGAGAGGGTGTAGGAGTTGGGCCCCACCAGGAAGGGGGTAGCAAGGGGCCGCAGACTTCCTGCTCACCAGTCTCCCCTGGGACATACTGGCCTTGGCGGCTGAGGGACCATGAAGCCTTGTTCTTAGATCCATGTCAGTTGTCCCCAGCGCCTGAAAGACACCCCTCACGCCAGTCCAGCTCAGTATTCTGCCCCAGGGCACGTGTGATCTTAGGAGATGCTTTTGGTTGCCACACAGTGGGGGACGGGGAGGCTGTTGCTGACGTCAGTGTGGAGGCTGGGGGCCGCTCATGTCCTCCCAGGCAGAGGACAGCCCCTCACGACAGAGAACCACGCGGCCCCCAGTGTCAGTGGTGTGGAAGCAGAGGCACCTTGGCCTAAGGGATCTACGTCTGGGGCTAAAGGTGGAGAGCAAAGAAAAGGAAATGAAGCCAGAGGCGCGGAAAGCAGCCCGGCCTCTGCCATCCTGGGCGTCCTGGAAAGGGGACGAGGGTGGGCTGGCCCCGGAGGCTCCGCCAGGCAGAGCTCCCCTCCCTCAGCCCTGGGCCCTGTGGCCGGGACTTTTGGGCCCTGTTAGGGCTGGACTTGGGTGTCCTTGGTCCTTGGCAGGACCTGCAGCCAGCACATGGGGTGGAGGCCTTCCAGGGTCCTTGGGTGGTGGCTCACGGTTCAGAGCAGGCCACTGAGCACCCGTGTCCAGGGGCAGTGTCCCGTGCATCCAACTCCTCACATAGGGAAGGGTTTCCGAGGCCCTCCCTATACCTTGGCCTGGCTAAATGCCTGGGCTGGCTGAGCCCACCGACCCCTAAGCCCATCAATGCACTTGTCACCTTGTCACTTGGCTGTGACAAGTACTCAATGCCTCTGCTCCCTGATAGCTCGTGAGCCCCTTCACCAAAGACTCCTCTCCTGCATCCCCACAGCCCAGCATGCACGTCACTCATCCTTCCCGTGCACAAAGCTCATTCTAATGCCCCAGCCTAGAGTCTCAGAGGCTTCCCCATGGGCCAGTCCTGATGCTTTGGCTGCAAGTGACAAAAGCAGACGTGACTCCCTCCGCTTCCCAGAGAGGCAGGCAGGGGCCGGGCCCCTCGGTGCCGGGGAGCTGTCATCTTCAGAACATTGCCTCTCATCCTCGTGTGTGTGACTTCGTGGTCTTAAGACGGCTGCACAGTTAAAGCCATCACACCAGCGTCCCAAAAGAGGAAGAGAACTTCTCCCCACCCAGCTCTGCAGGCCAGGATGGGCTCGCCCGGGAACTCTGTCATCAGGTGCTTGGCTCAGGCCGATCCCCGAGGGCGCACCCAGTGAAAGTCTGTGGGGTAAAGGAGGAGCGAGTGTAGCAAAGTGAAGCCCGTGGACATTCTCGAGTTTGCAGGGCCACATGTGGAGCGGTGATTTTGGGTGCACCCCTGTGCTGCCCCCCACCGGCCTCCCAAACCTCAGGGTGCAGCCTGCCTCTGGAGATAGGAGCAGGGCCCTGGCCGGCTGGGAGCGGCTGGAACTGCGGACATCCCCCATGCAGGCGGCCTGGTACACACTGGATGCGTGAGCCTGGAAAGGGGCCAGGAGGAGGGGTCTCCACCTTTCTGGGGCAGCCTGAAACCGGCAGATATGGCAATGCTGGTTCTGTTCCAGCACCCCCTCCGTGAAGTGCCATTTCCATGCGGCCCTCACTGGACCAAGGACACAGTTGTGGAGAAGTGTGAGCAAGGGACCCTGGCAAGGATGAAAGCAGAGGACCATCCACTGAAGATGCACCTCCAATCCCTCCTGGTCACGCCCAGCCCCACACCCAGGGGCCAGCTCAGGAGATGCCCTGGCCAGGCCTCTAACCACATCAGGTTCTTGTAGCCACTGAGCCCAAAGCCACCTGGCTCAGGTCCTCAAATGGCACTGCAGGCTTCTGTGGGTGCCAGTGATGGCAGAGAAGAGGGTCCCCCAGTGGCACCTGGACAGCCTGGGCAGACACTGCCACCCAGTCTCATGGTCTCTGGTGGGGTGGCCAAGGATGGGTGGTGGGGTGTGCCTGCCTTTACGCATCAGCCCTCAGATGACAGACACAGAGACACAGACACACACAGAGGGGAGAAGACTGGGGGAGAGGCGGAGACTGGAGTGAGGCGGCCACCACCGTGGAGTGCCAGGCACTGCTACCAGCAGAAGGTGGAAGAGGCAGGAGACACCCTCCCCACTGGCCTCTTGTTTATGAACTTCTGGCCTCCAGACTGTGGGAAAATAAATGTCTGTTGTTTTAAGCCATGCAGTTTGCGGTCTTTTGTTACAATAGCCCTCTCTCTCCAGTTACAGAATCAAGGGTGTATCTGTAGTTACCAGAGTCACGTGCTTCTGGCCGTGTTTACAGGATTTTACACGAGAACAACCTGAAAACTACCTGATCCTTCTCACCTGGCTTGACCCTGGCAAGGATCAAGTGCTTCCCGCTGAGTGGAGGTGAACCCAGAGGTCAAGGTTGGGTTCAAACCTTTGTTACAAAAAAAACCTCACACACCCACCCAATCCACACTCAAGGTGTCCCCACCTCAACCTTCCCTCAGCCAGTTCCCACAAATGTTCACAGCCCCAGCACCACTGCAGCAGAGGGGACCTGAACATCCAGCCTACAGTCCTCACCAACTGACCAAAGTGTCTGACTTCTGCAATTTTTTTTTTTTTTTGAGACGGAGTCTTGCTCTGTTGCCAGGCTGGAGTGCAGTGGCACGATCTCTGCTCACTGCAACCTCTGCCTCCCAGGTTCAAGTGATTCTCCTACCTCAGCCTCCTGCGTAGCTGGGACTACAGGTGTGCGCCACCACGCCCGGTTAATTTTTGTATTTTTGATAGAGACGGGGTTTCACCATGTTGGCCAGGATAGTATCAATCTCCTGACCTCGTGATCTGCCCGCCTCGGCCTCTCAAAGTGCTGGGATTACAGGCGGGAGCCACCGCGCCCAGCCAACTTCCGTGAATTTTAAATGACCATGTGGTTGCTGCTGGAACCCTCCCAGAAGGGGTGTGTGCAAGAGAGGGGCCCTAACAATTGAGGTCTCTCAACCTCCAGGAAAATTGTCGGCCTTTAGAGCTCAGCTTAGTTCCCCTAGCCTTCCCCGGGGGTCTCCGTTCTGGCCCTCTGGGTCTGTCTCTTGGCCCTGTGACCTGAGCTGGCTGTAGGATCCTCTTTTGGCCTCCCCCAGCCTGGACTGTCTCTTCCTCTGGCCAGGGGGTTGGGTCGGTGTTACAGGACCAGATTAGGGTGCACGAGTGGTGGCCGCAGTGGGACCCTCACAGTCCTGGGCACAGAACCCTTTCCCTTCCTCCAGGACTCCTGGAACAGGGCTTCCCTGGCAGAGCTCGTCACGAGAATCTCCTGGGGGATCCTGAAGGGGCCAGGCCCCATCCTGCTAAGTCAGGGGCAGGGAATGTGGCTCTGAAACCCCCCAGTGGGAGGCTGCGGGCAGCTGTCAGGGGCCCTGCTCACAGCTGGTTGTCAGAGAGGGGACCCGCCCCATGTGGTCTGCCTGCTGGAGGATGGGCCAGAGGCTGGAGGCGCCCAGGAGAATGTGCCACTGGGACCCTCCCTAGGACGAGACCCTCCCTAGGACGGGCCCCAGAGACCCTCCCTCCACACAGTTGGACCTCAGGACAAGGGCACAAGCACCTCCTTTCCCAGAGCCAGCTGTGGGGTGAGCCAGCCCTGAGCTGCAGCAGCCGCCTCATGGTGGGATGTGGGTTGCAGAGGCCAGGCACGTCCCTGACGCCCAGTGGGTTCTGCCAGCCAGGCTGAGCCACACCTCTGAGACCATCAGTGGCTCCCACTGGCCAGCAGCTCAGTCAGTAAAGGCCGACACCACAGCTCTTCCTACTCCAACCTTGACCTCTGGGTTCACCTCCACTCAGCGGGAAGCACCTCCACTCAGCGGGAAGCACCCAGAAATGTGCCAGGATCAAGCCAGGTGAGAAGGATCAGGTAGTTTTCAGGTTGTTCTCATGTAAAACCCTGTAAACATGGCCAGAAGCACGTGACTCTGATAACTACAGATACACCCTTGATTCTGTAACTGGAGAGAGAGGCCGGAAGAGGAAATGTCAGGTGGTGATAGGTCCGGATATGCGGCAGGGGAAAGCCAGGAGTGGGAGGAAGAGATGGGAGAGAAAGAGGCATGGTGGGAGGGAAGGCAGCAGACTTGCCAGGAAAGTGGCATAAGTAGAAACTGAGGCAGAACCAGAGGAAGACAGAGAGGCCCAGAGGAGCAGACAGGGATGCAGGGCAGAGGGGAAGAACCCTTCATGGCCAAGCATGGATCCAGAGCAGAGCTCAGAAAGCTACAGCCTGTGGGCTGAACTGGCCCGCTGCTTGTTTTCATAAATAAAGTTTTATCAGCACAGGGCCACACTTGTTCATTTCCGTGTTGTCTGTGGCTACTTTCATGTAGAGTTGAGTAGTTTTGACAGAGGCCATGTGACCAGCTCAGCCTAAAATATTCACTGCCAGCCGGGCGCGGTGGCTCACGCCTATAATCCCAACACTTTGGGAGGCTGAGCTGGGTGGATCACCTGAGGTCAGGGGTTCGAGACCATCCTGGCCAATATGGTGAAACCTCGTCTCTACTAAAAATACAAAAATCAGCCAGGCGTGGTGGTACTCGCCTATAGTCCCAGCTACTGAAGAGGCTGAGGCAAGAGAATTGCTTGAACCCAGGAGGCGGAGGTTGCAGTGAGCCGAGATCGTGCCACTGCACTCCAGCCTGGGTAACAGAGTGAGACTCCACAAAAAAAAAAAAAAAAAAATTCACTGCCTGGCTGGAAAATGTTTGCTGACCTTTGGTTTACACCCACGTGGTCTTTGCTTCTAGGACTGCCCACCCTTTAGGGATCATTGGGGAATCAAAGACTTTCCCCTTAGCTAGATCCAGGCCTGGAATGGGGAGGCGGCTGCCTGCCGATCACACACCTGCTGGTCCCAGGCAGCCCTGAGACCTCTCGCACCCGGTCCCTTCTGTGTATAAGACATCATCACAGCTCCGAGGCGAGCTCTCCCGCAGTCTCCTGTGAGCTGGCCTCCACACGGAAGGGTCATTCGCTGGAATGGTCTCCGCTCACGTTCTGAATTCTGACAAATATTCTCCAAATGTGATTTTCATCGCTTCAAGTGAGACCCAAATCTCGTTAGGTGACGCCAAAGCGAATTCAAATGTAAAACTCTATTTGTCTTTAACATTTTCAAATATTAAAGTTATCAACAGAAAGGCAAGTAAAGAAATAAAAGTGCAAATGAGATGGGGAGAGAATGGCCCGCAGGCAGTAGGCGGCTAGGCCCCTCCTCAGCACTCTCTGTGACTTGCCCAGGACTGGGACTTTGCCCAAAGGAGATCACGTTTGCCGGCACTGCCTGCCAGGTTCCGGACACAATGGAACAGTCTGGGCTCATAGCCAAAGGCAGGGGCTCATAGCTCAGCCACACACATCAAATAACAACAACAAGATCTAACCGCAGAGACCGTGCTCCCAGGGGTTCCTCTTTACCCTGTGTTCAGGGAAAGCAGTCATCAGCCCGTGGGTTTCAAACGGTCCAAATTACCAATAATTTCAGCCTAAATTAGGCCATTATGTGCTTGCCGCCAGGGTCCCTTCTCTTTGATGAAAAGAACGTACTGAGCGGTGATATCGTCCCCTCCGGGCAGAGGGATGGGGCTGGGGGAGGATGAGGTCCCTGGGCCGAACCCCTCACCTCTCTTTTTGAAGGGCAGGGGCTGGTGCTCGGCCCACTGTGACTTGGGCAGGGGCGGCAAGCTCTGACCTGCACTGGCCCTCAGGCCCCAGGTGGTGGCTCCAGGAGGACTTCAGAGGACCAGGGCCCAGCGGGAGAGAGGCTCTGAGTGCCCTGACAGGTGGGCACTGCCCTTCTTGAGTTCCCTGAGGTGGGATTACCAACACACGGTGCCGGGCATCTGTGTGCCCAGGAGGGGCCTTGGAGGTGGAGGCAGCAGCACAGGGGCCGGGGAAGCTCGTAGCCGGGTGTTACAGACTGAATGCGTGTCCTCCAAGTTCTTTTTTTTTCTTTTTTTTGAGACAGGGTCTTGCTCTGTTGCCCAGGTTGGAGTGCAGTGGTGTGTAATCAGCTCACTGCAGCCATGACCTCCCAGGCTCAAGTGATTCTCCCACCTCAGCCTCCCGAGTGGCTGGGGCCACAGGTGCACCACCATGCCCGGCTAATTTATTTTTATTTTTAGTAGAGATGAGGTCTTGCCATGTTGTCCAGACTGATCTCGAACTCCTAGACTCACACAACACATCCGCCTTGGCCTCCCAAAGTGCTTCGATGGCAGGTGCGAGCCACCGCGCCTGCTTCCCAAAACTCATGTCTCAGCCCCGACCTCCAGTGTGATGAGGAGATGGGGCCTTTTGGGAGGTGATCAGGGTTAGATGGGTCAGGAGGGCAGGGCCTGGTCTGATGGGACTCGTGTCCTTATGAGGAGAGACTCCAGGGAGTGGTCTCTCCCTCCCTCTGCGACCCCTTGAGCTCGCACAGAGGTCATGTGAGCACCCAGCCAGATGGCGGCACCCACAAGCCAAGAGAGGAGGCCTCAGAATGAGCCTCACCCAGCCCGCTCCCCGATTCTGACTTCCAGCCTCCAGAGATGTGAGAAACAGATGTCTGTGGTTTAAGTCCCCCTGGCTGAGGGAGTTTGGGATAGCAGCCGCCCGCTGGGGAAATGGAGGCCTGGGACCTCCAGGCCACAGGCCAGCACCTGGAAGGGCATCACAGAGAGGGAACGGCATCAGCAAAGCTGCAGGGTGAGCAGAGGAAGGCAGGGCCAGAGAGAGCACCCCGAGGGATTTTGGGAGACCGCGAAGGCCAAGATAAAGGCTCTGACTTTATTTTGTTCTTTGGGCAGTAGGAAGCCATGGAAAGTCATTTTTTCGAGGGAGAGTGCGGAGGTGGACGGCGCTTTAAGGAATGGATTCCAGTGCAGCGTGGTTTGCTCCGTCACCTGCCCCTCCTGGCGGGCACGGTTTCCCCATCTACTAGTCAGGGTCCCGCATACACTGTAGGACTCCGGGCCTCCAGAGCAGCTTCCCAACTGCGGCACCATTGACATTTGGGGCTGATTTCTGGCCTATGTAGTGTAGGGCGTTCAGCAGCCTCCCTGGTCTCCACCCACTCGATGCAGGTAGCACCTGCCCCAGGTGTGATGACACCAGCGATGTCTGCAGACATGGCCACGTGTCCCAGGGACAGAACCCCCCCAGTGAGAATCCCTGTGTTAGAGGATGAGAGCCAGGCCAGTGGACGTGCTTTCAAAGGCACAGTGTCCCAGCCTAAAGGGGTGCACAGACTCGGGCGGGGAACCAGACCCTGCCAGGGCGGTGCTGGGATGCCCGTCCTCGCAGCTTCTCTCTGGGTCAAACACCTCCAGCCAAGCTCTTGCTCCAGATTTGCTCCAGGCAGGCGGGGGTTTGGTGGGCAGCAGAACCACTTGAACTGAGCATGACCGACGGTATCGCTGACACTGGGGCCGGGGTCGTGACTATGCCTTGGGCTGTCCCGGATGGGGACAAGGTGCCACGGGAGAGTGAGATGAAGGGGTGGGGGCAGAGACTGGCATCCATGGAGCGCCCTTCATGTCCCTGACTGTTCAGAGTTGGACACAAATCAGCCGAATTCTCCTTCCACCCCTGGGTTGGGGAGGCTGTGGGTGTCTGTTTGACAAGAGTGGTGGCTGCAGCTTTCGCTGGGTGGATGCGTGAGAGGGCTCCGTGGCCATCGCAGAGCCTACGGCACACGAAGCATCTGAGTGACCGGGGCCACTGTCATCCGAGGGACACCCTGAGACCCCACTTGGGTCATCCGTGCCCCCAGGTGGCACAGTGGCAGCCCTGTCCCAGCTGTGGAGACCAATCACAAGCCCTGGGGGGTGGGCAACCTGGTGACTGCCTTCTGCTCCTGATTCTAGTGTTTACCCCACCCCGCCACGGACCCACCTGGGAAAATCTGGGGTTCGTGTGCGAGCGGCCCCCCTTGAGTCTATTGGCTGGAGGGGAGCTGGGAGTCTGGGCTGCTAGGGGAACTTTCCAGCAGCCCAGTGCCCCAGCTTGTACAAGGACCAAGAGTTGCCCAGAGATGCTCAGCACTGAGCTGGGACCATGGGGGCTGTTCCAGCTCCCGGAAGCCTCAGCTCTTCCCACACCTCGTGTCCTGGGCCGGAGTGCTCAGGGCTTGCTGTCTGTAAATCACCCGAGTCTGTCACAAGGGAAGCAGCCCCATGGTCCCCCGGGCTTTGCTTCTGATGTGTGGGAGGCGATTTTCTCTGTAAAGGAAGGAACTTACCCATAAGAAACAGAAGGCGGAGGGAAGTCGGTCCTCACTTCATCCCCTCTTCTGGGCATTGACTATTTGGTTTTGGTTTATGAAAAGTTCATTTGTGATCTATTATTCAATTAGGAAACGCGCCAGGCATGGTGATGCTTTTTTAAAAGGACAGAGATAACCTAATAAGTCAAATTCAATTTGGGGAACTGGAGTCTGTACGTTTTCCAGAGTAATTGACCTGCCCATGGGCTGAGATCCAGAGGGAGGTGGGGATGGAGGGAGATGTGAGTCATCATCCAGGCCCAGGGAGGTGGCGAGGCTGCGGGGGGAGTGGGACACCCCGCAGGTGTCCCCAGGCCAATGCAGGAATGGGAGAGGCAGTGTCCCTGACAGTGTCACCGCCCAGTGGATTTTTTATCTTGCTCACTACCCAGATGAAGCCGATTGATCAAGATGGGGGAAATGCAATGGAGAAAGTTTAATTTCTCCATTTTAATACATGTAGAGCTGGCTAAATGAGAAACCGAGGTTTTGGTATTCTTCAAATCAACCTCCCTGAAAATTCAAAGGATAGGTTTTTTTCAAGGATAGTTTGGCAAGCAGGGGGCTAGGGAATGGGTACTGCTGATTGGTTGGGACTACAATCACCGGAGTGTGGACAACAGTTCTTGTGTGCTGAGCCTGCTTCTTGGTGGGGGGCCATAGGACTGTTTGAGCCAGGAGTCTCTGGTCCAATGAAGACATCTGGGCATCAGAAATGTAAGCCTCAAAAGACATCTTCAAACGCCAGTCTTAGATTCTACAGTGGGTATTTACAGGAGTAATTGGGGAAGTTGCAAATCTTGTGGCCTCCTGAACAAGGGCTGGGAATCCTTTAACTCTGCCTACATCTTAGCAGAACTCAGGACCCACTCAAAATCCCAACCTTGTGGACTTGTATTAATTATTAATTAAAGATGGTTTAATTTGCAGGAAGGACTATTATCATTTAAACCATAAACTCGATTTCTCCCAGAGTTAGCTTTGAAGGATCAAGGGCAGTTTGGAGGTTAAAGGCAAGATGGGATGGGCTTGGTTAGCTCAGATCTCTTTCACTGTCATGATTTTCTCACTTAAAATTTTTGCAAATATAGTTTAAATGGGCAGCAGGGCCACCACCGGGGGAGAAGAAGAGTTGCCCCCACCTGAAGTCCCTGCACAGGTTGCCATCTGACCTGCACCCCCCAGAGTCGACCCCCTCCTCGGGGCCTCAGCCCTGATTTCCTTGACATGAGGCCGGCAGGTCCAAGGATAGGAAGGTTGTTTGCACCAGCTGGAAGCAGAGGGAATTTGGTGACCCAAGGGTCAGGTCACACCCAGAGCTACCCAGGCAGACACGCATGCACACACACTACGAAGGCACTGCAGCACACCCTGTGTACACGTGTGACACCAGGTTCTGCACTCCCACACTCACACACACACTCAGGCACCTGCGTGAATTATGTCTGTGCACACTCACGCCATCAAACACACTACTCATGCTCACACATACCCACACACACTAGTGCACACACACCTCCGTGCTCTCATATGTGCATTCCCACAGGACCACGGCAGGGGGCATGACGTGTGTGGGAGCACCTGGGGAGCCCTGAGCAGCCGAGACCCTGGGCTGGTCCAAGGAAGGGCCTGGGAGGGACTCGGGTGGGTGATGGGGGAAGGGCAGCCCTGCACCCCTGGGGGCCCTGAAGGGACGCTGGGCTGTGGGGTGCCAGGCTCTTCTCCAGTGAGGGTGTCCCAGGTGTGTGGGGGGTGTGGGGAGGGGCTGGTGCGTGATCAGGAGAACGATGGTCCTGTAAAAGTGGGGATGTGAGGAGTCCTGGTGGATGGGGCTTCCTGCCCCCATCGTGTCCGGCATGAACCCTCAAACCCTTGCTCTGGCCAAACTGGACTTTCCCGGGTCCTGGAACGTCCTGTGGAAATAAAGGAAGACCACCCAGTGAGAGCCGGCCGGTGGCATTCAGAGCCTGGTCAAAGGCAGGTGGAGGACGGGGAGGCCTTACAAGGGAGGCAGGAAGGCCCCAGTGTGCCATGGGGGACTGTTGGCCTAAAGGGTGCTTCCTGGGGCCGGCGTCCCACGTGATTGGGCAGCAGAGCGCATTTGGCTTCCTCGGTAGAAACCGGGACAAAAATGAGGGAAGCTGGCAGCTGTCACGGCTGGGGGTTATCCCTGGGGGGAGGCTGGGGGTCATCCCTGGGGGGAAAGGCTGGGGGTTACCCCTTGGAGGGAGCCGGGGGTGGGCTGTTCCTCTGGAGGAGGCTGGGGGTTGTCGCTCCAGGCTCACAACACTTGTCTCAGTCTAAAATGACTTGTGATCTGAACAGATGTCTTGTGCCTGCCTCGTTTCAATTGTGTGGTGACGCTATGGAGACTTCAGACACTCCACATTCACTCAGAACCGTGGAAACTGTTCCTCTCATCCGCTTGGATGGTTCTGGATACAGGAGCTTCGACTGTGGAAGGATCCATCCTGGGGCCTCACAGAGAGCAGGGGAGGAGCTGATCTGGGAGGGAAGGAGCTGGGCCCAGAGTCCTATGCCCCCCATCCAAGGCCTGATTTGAACTCCGACCCAGGCCAGCCATTGGAACTGGGTCTCAGTTTCCCCACCTGAAGTGCAGGGCACAGGCAGCCTCCCAGGCCTCTTCAACCTGGGCCAGGCTAGAAGTTGGAGCAGATGTGACCCCCACCAGGGAGCTGCAGCACCCACTCTGTGAAACCTCTGACGTGGGTTCTGGAACGTCTTATCTGAATGAGCAGAGCTGTTCCCAGACGGAGCTGATGTCTCCGGAGACACCACTTTCTTTGGCAGCCCAGGCTGCCCGGAGTTACAGCAATGACTCACAGCTGTTGTGTGAAAAGCCTGGGTCCACCTGGGCACAGAGTGGATAAGCAGGGTTTGCAGGAACCCTGGTCCTGTGGGAGATGGAATCCAGAGGCTGAGGAGGGAAGGCAGGGAAGGGAAGTGGGGTGGCCCAGGGGTGTTCACTGCAGCCCAGGGATGCCCAGGCTTGAGGTCGTGTCTCCAGAGCTCCACTGACCTGGCTTCAAATCCTCGTTCTGCCCCTTTCTTCCTGGGTTACCTTGAGTAAGTTACTTAACTTCCCTGAGCCTCTGTTTCTTCATTATTGAGGAGGTTAATGATTTCAGCTCTGAGTGACTTAGGAATTTGTGGCTGATATAAAAAAAAAAATTGACTTGAGGTGGTGGGAGCAGTGGCTCACGCCTGTAATCCCAGCATTTTGGGAGGCTGAGGTGGGCGGATCATCTGAAGTCAGGCATTCAAGACCAGTCTGGCCAACATGGTGAAACCCTGTCTCTATGTCTCTACTAAAATATGAAAATTGGCTAGGCGTGGTGGCATGTGACTGTAATCCCAGCATTTTGGGAGGCTGAGGTGGGCGGATCATCTGAAGTCAGGCATTCAAGACCAGTCTGGCCAACATGGTGAAACCCTGTCTCTATGTCTCTACTAAAATATGAAAATTGGCTAGGCGTGGTGGCATGTGACTGTAATCCCAGCATTTTGGGAGGCTGAGGTGGGCGGATCATCTGAAGTCAGGCATTCAAGACCAGTCTGGCCAACATGGTGAAACCCTGTCTCTATGTCTCTACTAAAAAATACAAAAAAAACTAGCCGGGCGATGTGGTGGGCGCCTGTAGTCCCAGCTACTCGGGAGGCTGAGGCAGGAGAATGGCGGAAACCCAGGAGGCAGAGGTTGCAGTGAGCCGAGATTGTGCCACTGCACTCCAGCATGGGCTACAGATGGAGACTCCGTCTAAAAAAAAAAGAAAAAAAAAAAAGAAAGAAAAAGAAAAGGAAATTGAGTTGCAGTAACAAGCTGAAAAGGAGGACGTCTCCCAGGTGCATTTCTGGAACCTCAAGGACAGGAAGGCAGCCAGGCCTCGGGAGCCCCAGAACCCCGGAAAGAAGCAAGAAGCATGCCTGCACCTGCTCAGTCCCAGGCTCTACTTTCTGCCCTATGGCTGTATTTCCTCTCTCTCTGCCCAGCCACCTGGAGGGCAGGAAGTGACATCTAGCAGTAGGCTTCTCTTCTTCAGACTGGGCTCCCCCAAGATACTCTTTCTTAGTCCCAGTCCCGAATTCTGAAGGGGGAGTTCTTGACTGACCTAGTTGGAGTCAGGTGTCCGGCCTGGTCATTCCTACGATGGTGGGTTGGGTTGGGGATGGGGGACCTCGTGGTCCAGAAAGGCTGCCAGGCACCGGCCCATGCAGGTGAGGAGAGGTGGTTATGGGAGTGACTGTGAGCTCATGGATGGTTCACACAGCTGATTCGAGTGAGGACTGGAGCCCAGGTCTTTTGAACTCCTGCCTTGGGCTGGGTTCCCTTCAGTGGCATCTTGGACATGGGCTTTTGTATAAGTGGTTTATGAGGGTGCCCGCTAGGGAGAGCCCTGAAATGAAGGAAGCTGGCAGGATAGAAGCAGCAAGGCCAGCCTCAGCCTGCTCCCCTGTGAAGCTCTGGTGTATGAATGGCTCCACGGGATCATCCCATTTTGAGGAAGGAAGTTGAGCTTTTCAGCCAGCCATTGTTAGGGGCTCCACAGACAGAAGCTCCAGGCCTCACTGAGCCGGGCAGCTCCCATGGGCTGAGGGCAGTTCTGCAGAAAGGGTGCTGCAGAGCCGTGAGCACCAGAAACAGCTGGGGACTGGGTGCACAGAGCCATAAAGGGGACCCCGGCAGGGTGCGTGGACGTCCACGGAAATCCTGGGGGCTGTGGACCAGCTAATGGGTGGGTGATGGACAAGTGACCAGGTGCTGGTCAGTGACGTAGGCTGGCAACGCCCCCAACCACAAAGGGAGAGGAGATGAGGGAAGAGGAGTCCTAGGCTTGGCATGGGTTTGGGGAGCACTCCCTCCTGTGTGGATGTCTGCCTGTGTTCCCCTCAACTCAAAACAGTCCCCCCACAGAGGGACCCTTGCAGGGGGAAACACGGTCTAACCACCCCAAGAAAACAGAGAGCCAGACACCGTGCTGTGGATTTGCGAGAACAATTCCATTTTCAGATCCACTATTAACACGAAGCTAAGTGTGAGAAGTGTTGGCTGGGATTTTCAAATCTAAACAATAATACTCACTTATGAACCTTTCCATCACAATGACCCAGAAATAAGACATGAAGAAGTTGGGATAATGCCATCAAAAGGGTCACGACGCCCTCATGATTCTCTTGACAGGCATGAATTTATATAATAATCAAAACGCATTTTCTCCATTAAGCAGCTCCACAGCCCGCCAAGGCCATCGCGGGTGACGGTCGCATTACTCACTCACGTCACCACCCAACCAGCTGGGGCATCGCCGAGCTTCCCATGCTGCTGGGAACACGGAGAATTGAGATGCTAGGTTTCAAAATGGTAAAAATATTTTTCCATATTACTTTTTGGGGGAATTTGTTAAGAATCACATGACTTCAGGGATAATTATTCCCTCCAGTCATTTTATTCACTTGATAAAAAAGTGGTAAAACATAGATAATAGAATATTTACTGTTTTTTATACATTTCTTTCTTCTTCTTCCTCTTCTTCTTCTTCTTCCTCTTCCTCTTTCTCTTCCTCTTCCTCTTCTTCTTATTCTTTATTTTGAAACAGAGTCTTGTACTGCTGCCTGGGCTGGAGTGCAGTGGTGCCATCTCAGCCAACTGCAACCTCCACCTCCCAGGTTCAAGCGATCCTCCCACCTCAGCCTCCCAAGTAGCTGGGATCACAGGCGCCCGCCACCACTTCCGGCTATTTTTTTTTGTATTTTTAGTGGAGACGGGGTTTAATTATGTTGGCCAGGCTGGTCTTGAACTCCTCACCTCAGGTGATCCGCTCTCCTTGGCCTCCCAAAGTGCTGGGATTACAGGCATGACCCACGGCGCCTGGCCCAGATCTGCCGTTTTGTGTCTGGCTTATTTCAGCGAGCTTGATGAACGTTCTCACGTTTACTCCACGTTGTAGCATCAGAACCTCTTTTAGATTTTAAGGCTGAGCCCTCCTCCATGGTGCGCACAGACCACCGTTTGCTTCCACTTCCATTCCGGACACGTGAGCGCTTCTGCCTTCTGGGTCCTGTGAACAATGCTGCTGTGAACACGGAGGTGCATCGCATTCCTAACCAACGGAGTTAGGAAGGACCCACTAATTTCAAGAGTCCTCAAAGTGTTCATACTCTTTGATGGATAATTCCACCGTCAGGCATTTATACAGAGGGAATCAGAGATGTGGCTCAGGGCACTTGTCACAAATGTGGGTGATGCTAGGAACATTAGTTAACAGGCAAAATAAAGAAAAAACACTTTCTCTGCACACCCAAGCTGGGGTGTGAATTCAATGTGCTCCCCAGGACACCTGAAGCACACGCGTGTATGCGTATCAGAACAGACATGGCTACACTGGAGCCCCCTCTGTAAACTGCCTAAAAGGCATTAGCTCCAAATGACCATCACAGAGGAGAGGAATCATCCGGGGAGGCGAGGGGTGCGGGGGAGATGA
>NW_012115266.1:1610678-1610994 GCF_000951035.1 Colobus angolensis palliatus | reverse complement strand
GGTGTAGGGAAGACAAGGAGTACAGGGGAGACGAGGGGCATGGGGGTGGGACATGTGGAGATGAGAGGTACAGTGGAGAGGAGGGGTGCAGGGAGACAAGGAGTGAGGGGGAGATGAGGCTGAGGGGGAGATGAGGCTGAGGGGGAGATGAGGATGAGGGGGAGATGAGGGTGAGGGGGAGATGAGGGTGAGGGGGAGATGAGGGTGAGGGGGAGATGAGGGTGAGGGGGCGATGAGGGGTACAGTGGAGATGAGGAATGTGGGAGAGATTGGGGAGCCTCTTCCTGAGCGCTGACCTGTCTTCGCCTGTACTGGT
>NW_012115266.1:1598037-1610568 GCF_000951035.1 Colobus angolensis palliatus | reverse complement strand
TGAGAGGTACAGTGGAGAGGAGGGGTGCAGGGAGGATGAGGGTGAGGGGGAGATGAGGCTGAGGGGGAGATGAGGCTGAGGGGGAGATGAGGCTGAGGGGGAGATGAGGCTGAGGGGGAGATGAGAGTGTGGGGGAGATGAGGGTGAGGGGGAGATGAGCGTGAGGGGGCGATGAGGGGTACAGTGGAGATGAGGAATGTGGGAGAGATTGGGGAGCCTCTTCCTGAGCGCTGACCTGTCTTCGCCTGTACTGGTGCTCCTCCATCTCCCCACCCTGTGGTCCACCCACACCTGGGCTGGACTTTCCACATCAGGCTCCACGAGGCTCCACTCCCTCCAGCACCCCACTGGCCACCCAGAGCCCCAAGGCCAGAGCTGTCTTGGATCCAGCTCCCCACCTGCCGTCACCCCCAGGGTCACCTACAATTCACCGTGGGGGCTGGGCTGGGTGAGACCGGAGGCCCTGCCCCTGCCCTCCCCACTGGGACCCGCTTTGTCAACTGAAAAGTTTCTCTGAGAAAACTGCACACTGGCAATATGTTTTGCTATGGGCCAAGAGATTTCCCACATCTGGAGTCTGAACACGTCATCTGAGACTGGGAAAGCAGCCCCCCGTCCCCATGCAAGTCCCCCCGCCAGCATGATCCCCAAACTACCTCGCCAGCGCAACACGTGCCTGGGGCTCACACCGAACCACACCACTTGCTACCCCCTTCCCCGCCCTGCACTCCCACCCCCAGCCATGCCCTTGAGGCCTCTGGGCCACCGAGGGCTTGGATTCAGAAAGAAAACGGCAGATGAAAGTCTTGTAATGGACCCCATCACGCCCCATGGCCAGGCACCTAAAGAAAAATCAAACCCAAAAGCGACCAAAGGAGCCAAATGATTTCATTTCAGACACATTGCAAAGAAGTCGGCCTTAATGCCACTCCGGGCAAATCATGCAAACCGGCGAAGTGGGTCAGTCCTTTGGACTTCTGAGAACTGAAAAGCTTTCATCTGTCTCAGAGCTCAACTCTTTGTGCCTGGAATTGCTGGTGTGGGGTGGGAATGAAGGGGTGCACTTTCCCTCCCAGCCCCTCCTTTCCCACCCAGGTCCTTCTTGGAGGTGACTAAGTCTCACGGTGTGCCCACTGTCACTCATTCTGCTTTTAAGAACTTTTCTTTCTGGACATGTCATTCTTGGTGAAAATATGTCTTTATTACTGTACACTGCTTCCTGGGAACAGGAGCATTTTTCAGATAACTTTGAAATCTCTTCTTGGTTAACATGCTATAATGCAGTCATTTCCACAGCAGAACTATTTTCTTCCTTCCTTCCTTCCTTCTTTCCTTCCTTCTTTCCTTCCTTCCTTCCCTCTCTCTCTCTCTCTCTCTTTCTCTCTCTCTCTCTCTCTCTCTTTCTTTTCATAGTCTTGCTCTGTTGCCCAGGCTGGAGTGCAATAGCATGATCTTAGCTCACTGCAACCTCCACCTCTGGGTTCAAGCGATTCTCTTGCCTCAGCCTCCCGAGTAGTTGGGGTTACAGGCAGGCAGCACCACATCCGGCTACTTTTTGTATTTTTGGTAGAGATAGGGTTTCACCAAGTTGGCCAGGCTGGTCTTGAACTCCTGATCTCATGTGATCCACCCACCTCAGCCTTCCAAACTGTTGGGATTACAGACGTGAGCCACTGTGCCCACCAGCAGACCTATTTTCAAAAGGAGAAAGTGAATACTATATTCTTTTCTCCCTTGTCACAGTTATGAGACTAAAGTCTCTGGAGGTTACCTGAGATTGTCTTAGTAATAAAAACTGTGTTCTTAGGCAAAGATGTCCTTTCCTTGATCAAAACTGAAATAGCAAAATGAGCATCAGTATCGTCAATTACACGTGTCTCACCCCGACTGGAGGATTGTAAGCCAAGACACAAAAGAGACCACTCTTCCCACAACCACGGAGGGGACCACAGATCCGAGTGGATTAGGGCCGGCTTTGTAGGCTGACTTCTGAGTCTTTCCTTGAGAGCCACTGTTGCTGATGGCCCGGGCAAGGCTGCCAGCACCCTCCCCCGAGGCTGGCGTGACATTACACACGCTTCTGGAGCAGAGAGGGGGATGCTTCCCTGCGGGACGGTGGCCGGTGGCCGTCCTGCTTGTGCTGAGGACTCCTGCCCCCAGTGCGCTCCCACATGGGGCAGTGGGTGAACTTGGGGAGAGTCACGGGTCCTTGGATGCCACCTAGAACATTCCCAGCTGCCTGGGGGCCTGCTGGTAGTGTCCGCCGGGGCCCGCTCCACACCCACCAGGGTCAACTGGCCCAGAGTGCGTTCCCTGGCTTGGGACTCAGACCCCTCCAGCTGTGAAGACAGCCCTCGGCTCTCATCCCTTCCCATTAGAAGCTTACTTTGGAGCCCTTGACTTACCTTGGACCCCCTGGGGCTGAGGCTGGGCCAGGCTGGGGAGCAGCCAGGAGCCGTGGCTTTCTCTGGGTCCTCCCCTCCCCTCTTCTGACAGTGGACAGCTTCCTGCCCCCCAGATCCCACTCGGACCCTCTTTTTCCCAGCAGGGCTGAGCCCAGCCCTGCCCAGCGTTGTGTCCTCAGGAAGGCGGTCCCCAAGCTGGCTTTCAGTTTCTACATCTGAAACGAGGGTGGGGAGGGAGGCTGATGGGTGACTTCCATGACGCGTTCTAGAACGAGGTTCGAGCTCTCTTCCTGCAGGGGGTGCTCAGGCCTAGAGGGTGGCCTGACTGTCCACAGCCCCCAAAGGGCCTTCCCACCTGGGGGCTGTGGACAGTGGAGGGTGAGTGTCCTCCTGGAAGGTTTTCAGGCACGAGGGGAACCAAACTGTGGAGACGTGTAAACAGGCCCTGGGAGTGAGCAAGAACCCCGAGGCCCCTCCCGGGAAAGGGTTCAGCAGGGGACAGCACAGCCAGACCCTCCCCAGTCTCTACGAACTGAGGCCAGGCTGCAGATGCTCCACACCAAATGGAGAAGAGGCGGCTGGCGGGAGGCCTTTCTCTGGGCCCCCCCCACCACCCCGGCATTTCACAGCTCTGCCGCACTTCAGGGCTGCACGCCTTCCAGTGCCCAGGGGCTGGGCCACGGGCCTTGGGTTTCCTTTCATCTCCGCAGAACCAGCTCTCGAGGGGCCCTGGGCATGCTGGCCACCCCACCCTGCCTCTTGCTGGGCAGGCCCCAGGAGATTCGCCTTTGAGCCTGAGGCCTCTGAGCCAGGCAGGGCGTTCGGCACCTGTGTCACTGCGGGAGCTGGCGTTGCCACGGCGGCCCTTGAGGCAAGAGTCAGACCCCACTCCGAGGGCCACGGGAGACGCGGCCTCTGGCAACTTGTTTAGAACCTGCCTCCTGTGATGCTGCAGAGCCTTCTCAAGCCCCTTCTCCAGCACTGCTTTTGGGGATGGACGGGTGGAGAAGAGGACAGCAGGCAGCTAGGTGCCGCTATGGGAGGCTCTGCAGTCCCCTTGGCCTCTCTGCACAACTCCCCTTCATGATCACCTTCAGGCTGCAGTGATCGCCTGGAGCTCCTCCCAGGGGACGTCTGGCATTTCCACACCTTCTTCTAGAAAGAGCATCCTCCTGTGGCTGGGTTAGGATTGACCCCGCCCCCTGCCCCTCAGAACCAGGTACCAGCACCTGACTTAGCCCTGGCCAATCAGCAGCCTCCTTACTCTTGGTCACAGGGACTGGTTTAGAGAGGGGCATGTGACTTCATTCAACATAATGACATCAATTCTGAGAACGGTTCTGTGTTGGCTGGCCTTGCTGAGCCTAGAGCTCAGGGCATCCCTACTGCTTCCATGAGAGGATGCTACCTGCCAGTGACACCCTTGCAGAAGCCAGCAGAGTTGGGAGTCTGAGTCTGATGTCATTGTCTAAGCCCCTGGATCCAGCCTGACCTGAACTCCTACTACAACTGGACTCTAAGGTACCTGAGTCAATACATTCCCAGTGCTGCTTAGGCTGGTTTGAGTTAGATTTTGTTACAACTGGGAGAAGCCTGATACAACCCTCTCCCCAAATCTTGTCTTTTTGAAAGGAATGGCTCAGGTTCCACCCTTCCCTGGTCATCCCAGCTCATCACAGGGCCTCGCTGCTGACGCTTGCTGGGATGGGCCTAGATTTCAAATCCAGAAGCCATAAAATGAAAGATTGACAAATTTGACCACGTTGGAAAAAGACAGACCTCTGCATACCAAAACAAACAAGCAAATTGCATAAACAAAGTCAATGACAAATGTATGCAATTCATGCCAGAGGCCAAAGGTTTACATCTTCCTAATATATTAAAACGTCTAGGCTGTGCATGGTGGCTGATGCCTGTAACGCCGGCACTTTGAGAGGTCAGGATGGGAGAATTGCTTGAGGCCAGGAGTTCGAGACTAGCCTAGGCAACATAGAGAGACTCCATCTCCACAAAAAAAAAAAGGAAAATGAAAAAATTTAGCTGAGCATGATGACATACAGCTGTAGTCCTAGCTACCAGGGAGGCTGAGGCAGGAGGATCGCTTGAGCCCAGGAGGTCAAGATGGCTACAGTGAGTTATGATCATGCCACTGCATTCCAGCTTGGGCAACAGGGCAAGACCCTGTCTCAAAAAAAACCCACAAAAATTCCTTGAAATCGGGTTGGTTGGGGGAGAGAAGAAAGACAAACATTACAATAGAAAAAGTAGGCAGACAGGTGTGGTGGCTCACACCTATAATCCCAACCCTTTGGGAGGCCAAGGTGGGAGGATCACTTGAGCCTAGGAGTTTGAGACCAGCCTGGGAAACATAGTGAGACTTAGTCTCTATTAAAAATTTAAAAAAGCCTTAGCCAGGCACGGTGGTGCACACCTGTGGTCCCAGACACTAGGGAGGCTGAGGAGGGAGGATGGCTTGACCCTAGGAGTCGAGGCTGCAGTGAGCCATGATTGTGCCACTGTGCTCCAGCCTGGGGGACAGAGCAAGACCCTGTATCAAAAAAAACTGAATAAATAATTGTTGTTTTGTCTTATATATATATACTTAAAGTTCTGGGATACATGTGCACAATGTGCAGGTTTGTTACTTAGGTATACATGTGCCATGGTGGTTTGCTGCACCCATCAACTCGTTATCTAGGTTTTGAAGCCCCACATGCATTAGGTATTTCTCCTAATGCTATCCCCCCCCACTTTCCCATCACCCCCTGACAGGCCCCGGTGTGTGATGTTCCCCTCCCTGTGCCCATATGCTCTCATTGTTCAATTCCCTCTCATGAGTGAGAACACGTGGTGTTTGGTTTTCTGTTCCTGTGTTAGTTTACTGAGAATGATGGTTTCCAGCTTCTTCCATATCCCTGCAAAGGACATGGACTCTTTCTTTTTTATGGCTGCATAGTATTCCATGTTGTATATTTGTCACATTTTCTTTGTCCAGTCTATCATTGATGGGCATTTGGGTTGGTTCCGAGTCTTTGCTATCGTAAACAGTGCCGCAATAAACATACGTGTGCATGTGTCTTTATAGTAGAATGATTTATAATCCTTTGGGTATATGTCCAGAAATGGGATTGTTGGGTCAAATGGTATTTCTGATTCTAGAACCTTGAGGAATCGCCACACTGTCTTCCACAATGGCTGAATTAATTTACACTCCAACAGTGTAAAAGCGTGCCTATTTCTCCACATCCGCACCACCATCTGTTGTTTCCTGACTTTTTAATGATCGCCGTTCTAACTGGCGTGAGATGGTATCTCATTGTGGTTTTAGTTTGCATTTGTCTAATGACCAGTGATGATGAGCTTTTTTCATGTTTCTTGGACTCACAAATGTCTTCTTTGGAGGAGTGTCTGTTCACATCCTTTGCCCACTTTTTGATGGGATTGTTTTTTTTCTTGCAAATTTGTTTAAGTTCTTTATAGATTCTGGATATTAGACCTTTGTCAGATGGATAGATGGCAAACATTTTATGCCTTTCTGTAGGTTGCCTGTTCACTCTGATGATAGTTTCTTCTGCTGTGCAGAAGCTCTTTAGTTTAATTAGATTCCATTTGTCAATTTTGGTGTTTTAGTTATGAGTTCTTTGCCCATGCCTGTGTCCCGAATGGTATTGCCTAGGTTTTCTTCTAGGGTTTTTATGGTTTTTGGTCTTATGTTTAAGTCTTTAATCCATCTTGAGTTAACTTTTGTATAAGGTGTAAGGAGGGGGTCCAGTTTCAGTTTTCTGCATATGGCTGGTCAGTTTTCCCAGCACCATTTATTAAATAGGGAATCCTTTCCCCATTGCTTGTTTTTGTCAAGTTTGTCAAAGATCAGATGATTGTAGACGTGTGGTGTTATTTCTGAGGCCTCTGTTCTGTTCCATTGGTCTATATATCTGTTTTGGTATCAGTACCATGCTATTTTGGTTATTGTAGCCTTGTAGTATAGTTTGAAGTCAGGTAGTGTGATGCCTCCAGCTTTGTTCTTCTTGCTTAGGATTGTCTTGGCTATATGGGCTCTTTTTTGGTTCCGTATGAAATTTAAAGTAGTTTTTTCTAACTCTGCAAAGGAAGTCAATGGTAGCTTGATGTGAATAGCATTAAATCTATAAATTACTTTGGGCAGTATGGCCATTTTCATGATATTGATTCTTCCAATCCATGAGCATGGAACGTTTTTCCATTTGTTTGTGTCCTTTCTTATTTCCTTGAGCAGTGGTTTGTAGTTCTGCTTGAAGAGGTCTTTCACATCCCTTGTAAGTTGTGTTCCTATTTTGTTCTGTTTCTAGCAATTGTGAATGGGAGTTCACTCATGATTTGGCTCTCTATTTGTCTATTATTGGTGTATAGAAATGCTTGTGATTTTTGCACATTGATTTTGTATCCTGAGACTTTGGTGAAGTTGCTTATCAGCTTAAGGAGTTTTTGGGCTGAGAAGATGGGGAACGCTTCTAGCTTTTGCCTATTCAGTATGATATTGGCTGTGGGTTTGTCATAAATAGCTCTTATTATTTTGAAATATGTTCTATCAATACCTAGTTTATTGAGTGTTTTTAGCATGAAGGGGTGTTGAATTTTATTGAAGGCCTTTTCTGCATCTATTGAGATAATCATGTGGCTTTTATCTTTGGTTCTGTTTATGTGATGGATTACGTTTATTGATTTGCGTATGTTGAACCAGCCTTGCATCCCAGGGATGAAACCAACTTGATCGTGGTGGATAAGCTTTTTGATGTGCTGCTGAATTCGGTTTGCCAGTATTTTATTGAGGATTTTCGCATCGATGTTCATCAGGGATATTGGCCTGAAATTTACTTTTTTTGTTGTGTCTCTGCCAGGTTTTGGTATCAGGATGATGTTGGCCTCATAAAATGAGTTAGGGAGGAGTCCCTCTTTTTCTATTGTTTGGAATAGTTTCAGAAGGAATGGTACCAGCTCCTCTTTGTAACTCTGGTAGAATTCAGCTGTGAATCCGTCTGGTCCTGGGCTTTTTTAGTTAGTAGCCTATCGATTACTACCTCAGTTTCAGAATTTGTTATTGGTCTATTCAGGGATTCAACTTCTTCCTGGTTTAGGCGTGGGAGGGGGTATATGTCCAGGAATTTATCCATTTTTTCTAGATGTTCTAGTTATTTGTGTAGATGTGTTTGTAATATTCTCTGATGGTGGTTTGTATTTCTGTGGGATCTGTGGTGATATTCCCTTTATCATTTTTTATTGTGTCTATTTGATGGGTTTTTTTAATTTTAAAAAAGAGATATTTGACCCATTTATGCCTGAAAATATCCTAGTCTGTTTCTGTTTTCATTATTGAGAAACAAACAAACAAAAATAAAAAAACCAGAGGGTAAAAAAGTGCTTTGAACCCCAAAATATAATTTTGTTTTCTAAGTGCACACAGAATAATAAAATGCGGCTGAGGTTGGGCGTGTGATTTTTTGCTTTTTTTTTTTGAGACGGAGCCTTGCTCTGTTGCCCAGGCTGGAGTGCAGTGGCGTGATCTCAGCTCATTGCAACCTCCGCCTCCCGAGTTCAAGCGATTCTCCTGCCTCAGCCTCCCAATTAGCTGGGACTGCAGGCACGTGTCACCACTCCTGGCTAATGTTTTGCATTTTTAGTAGAGACGGGGTTTCACTGTGTTAGCCAGGATGGTCTCATCTCCTGACCATCTCGTGATCCCCCCGCCTCGGCCTCCCAAAGTGCTGTGATTATAGGTGTGAGCCACCACGCCTGGCCGGGGGTGTGATTTTTAATTGTCCTGAAAGCTTCGAGTTCTTCTGAGCCAATGCCACTGTCCGTGAGCTTAGCCCAGTAGGGAAGCATCCTGCGTGTATAACACGTGTCCAGAACAAGGAAGTGCATCCCTGGGAACAGTCTGGCCCAGGTGTGTGGATCAAGTTTTTGGGGTGGAGAAGCTGGGCAGCTGGAGGGTTGCAAAGACGGGCAAGGGTCAGGCATTGGAGGGCCTCGAGTGCCACGATAAAACATCTGAGCTTGATCCTTAGAGAATAACGAAGCTACCAAGGTCTCCTAGCAAGAGGGAGTTATGGTGAGGGCTGCATTTTGCAAAGCTGGAGCTGGCTGCTCCAGAGTGGGGCCCGGACAAGGAAGGGCAGGCGGCACTGGATGGAGTGTACAGCAGAGAGCCAAAATTCTTTGAGATTTTGCCCACTGAGGGTTGGGGTCTGTTTCTCTACCCGCTTGCATCCGGGCTGAGCTTGTGTATTAGTCCATTTTCCTGCTGCTCATAAAGACGTAACTGATACTGGGCAATTTACAAAAGAAAGAGGCTTAATGGACTCACAGTTCCATGTGGCTGGGGAGGCCTCACATCATGGTGGGAGGTGAAAGGCACATCTCATACAGTGGCAGACAAAAGAGCACGTGTGTAGGGAAATTCCCCTTTATAAAACCATCCGATCTCCTAAGACATATTCACTGTCACGAGAATAGCATGGGAAAGACCCGCCCCCCGGGAAAGACCCGCCCCCACGATTCAATTACCTCCCACTGGGCCCCCACAACACGTGGGAATTGTGGGAGCTGCAATTCAAGAGGAGATTTGGGTGGGGACACGGCCAAACCACATCAGCCTGTGACTACTTTGACCTATAGAATATGACAGAAGTGATGTGCCAATTCCAGGCTTAGCCTTTAAGAGGCTGCCTTTTGCTTCCTCCTGCTTGGAACCCAGCCATCATACTGGGAGGAAGCCCAAGGAGCTACACGGAGGAGAATGAAGGGCCCTCACCACTGTCTCCAACTGAGGCCTGAGCCTCCAGGCAGCACTCGTTCACCAACCGTGAGTCTGCTTCCTTGAAAGTGGATCTTCCAGCCCTGGAGGGGCCACCCCAAGTGATTCTGCATGGAGCAGAAACGAGCTATCCCCACCCATACCACAAAATCATGCTGCTTTAGGCCACTAAGTTTTGGGGCAATTTCTTTCGTGGCAATAAATCCCTGAAACATTGCTCGTGGGAGGCTGGGAAGGAGAACTTAGCTGGGCTCTGTGGACCCTGGGCTGGGGCCTGGGCAGTGGCTGGGAGAAGCCTGGTGCAGGTTTGACAGCTGTTCCCGTGTTTTGTTTCCTGCAAAAATCACAGCAACCTCCTTCCCACCCTCGTCCCCACTGCAAACAGTGTTCAGTCTCCCTGGTGATGCAGCCCCGCTCAGTGGCCAGCTGCTGGGCAGGGGGCTGCCATCCAGACAGCTTGCAAGACAGCTGTGCTCCCGGAAACGGAGGGCCCTGGCGATGGTAATTGGCAATGTCCTTCCTTTGGGAAGTCAGCCTGATTCTTCAAATACAATAACAGGGTTTGAGAATTTAATCTTCCCCCCAGGGATACTATTTATTCTGTTGTTCGTGCATCATGGAGAAGAAAGCTCTTACCACTGAGGATCTGTCAACTTGATTTTCTCTTAATTAGCGCTTATGTCCATTTTTCTACCAGATCTATGTCTTCTTTGACAAAAATATGGAGCACAGCCGGCCTTCTCCTCAGAGCAGCGCTAGACCCCAAATACTTTTCGGTGGAAATGAGAGCCCCATGGCCTGTGTTGCTGTTGGATATCTCATCCCTGCACCTCAGTGTCTCAGTCCTGGAGGATACGGGCTCCCCATCTTCCATGGGCCCCGGCACTGAGAGTTGCACAAGAACCCAGGGCATCAGATAAATTGGAATTTCAGACAAAACAAAGAATGTCTTAGTATGCTACATCTCAAACATCACACGGGACATACTTACACTCGAAAATTATTCACTGTCCATCTGGTATTCACATTTAACTGCGTTTTGTGTTTTTATTTACCTAATTGTACCTGAGTCACCTATGGGGAGATTTGGAATAAAAAAGGAGCCAACGACAAAAGCAGGAAGGGCTCAGGGAAAACTGGGGTTCGGGTGGGCAGGAAGGTCCTAGGGAACGTGTGACGGAAGGTCAGGGAGGACCCTGCAGGGAGGAGGGGTTGGGCAGAGCCTGGGCAGCTGTACTGGATTTTCTTTCTCTTTTCTTTTTTCTTCCTCCTTCCTTCCTTCCTTCCCTCCTTCCTTTTCTTTCTTTCTTTCTCTTTCTTTTCTTTTTCCCTCCTCCCTCCCTTTCTCTTTCTCTCTTCTTTTTCTTTCTTTCTTTTTCTTCCTTCCTTCCTTCTTTCCCTTCCCCTTCCTTCCTTCCTTTCTTTCTTCTCTTTCTTTTTCTTTCTTTCTTTTTTTGGAGTCTTGCTCTGTTGCCCAGGCTGGAGTACAATGGCATGATCTTGCCTCACTTGCAAACCCTGCCTCCTGGATTCAAGTCATTCTCCTGCCTCAGCCTCCCAAGTAGCTGGTACTACAGGCACATGCCACCATGCCTGGCTAGTTTTTGTATTTTTTTTTTAGTAGAGACTAGGTTTTGCCATGTTGACCACGCTGGTCTTGAACTCCTGACCTCAAGTGATCCACCCGCCTTGGCCTCCCAAAGTGCTGGGATTACAGGCATGAGCCACCATGCCCTGCCACCAGACTCTCTTTCCTTTCGTTTTTTTTTTTTTTGAGTCTTGCTGTGTTGCCCAGGCTGGAGTACAACGGTAGGATCTCAACTCACTGCAACCTCCACCTCCCAGGTTCAAGCAATTCTCCTGCCTTAGCTTCCCCAGTAGCTGGGACTACAGGTGCCTGCCACCATGCCTGGCTAATTTTTTGTGTGTGTTTTGGTAGAGATGGGGTTTTGCCATGTTGGTCAGGCTGATCTTGAACTCCTGACCTCTGGTGATCTGTCCACCTCGGCCTCCCAAAGTGCTGAGATTACAGGCATAAGCCACCGTGCCTGGCCACCAGATTTTCAAAGAAGGCGAGAGAGCAGCCGGTAGAGATTTGATGGGAATTAGTGACCCACTGTCCCACTTTGCCTGGGACTTTTTGATTTTCACCTGGAAAATTCTGTGTCCTAGGAAACTTCTCAGGGATTTCTGGCTGGGGGAACGGGGATGGCTGATCACCCTGAACAGGAAGGATGTTCTAGAGCGAGGAATGTTCGAGACAGAGGAAACAGCAAGTGCAGAATCACCCAGGTGTCTTTGCCTCCTAGAAACAGCTTGACTCTGTCCTCTCTTCCCTTGCAGACGGGCGCTGGGGAGTTCGGTTGGGGTGGGTGAGTGAGGCTCTTGCCTTGGGTACAAAACGTGCAGGGTGCCAAAAAAAAACTCAGTGATCAGGATAAATAATATTTCAGTGCAATATTTGTAAGTCCAAATTAATGTGAAATATCTATGATGAACAAATTAACATTTAAATAATGTTCCTTAAACATAGAACTACTGTATATCACCCAGCAGCTAACTTCCTAGGTATAGCGATTGAGAACAGATGTCCAAACAGATCCTTGAACACAAATGTTCATAGCAGCAGTCTTCATAAATGCCAAAGGGAGAAGCAACTCAAGTGTGGATGAGCTGATGCATGGAGAAAAAGTGGTCTATCTGGCCGGGCATGGTGGTTCATGCCTGTAATCCCAGCATTTTAGGAGGCCGAGGTGGGCAGATCACCAGAGGTCGGGAGCTTGAGACCAGCCTGACCAACATGGAGAAACCCCATCTCTACTAAAAACACAAAAATTAGCCAGGCATGGTGATGGCGCCTGTAATCCCCAGCTACTCGGGAGGCTGAGGCAGGAGAATCGCTTGAACTCAGTGATTTGTTTTTCTAAGACCAGCCGAGCGAGCACAAAAGAACCAGCACGTAGGCAAAGGTCAGGAGCAAAACTGCAAGTTTATTTTGGTAACCTAAGGTGTGGGGAAGAAGTCTGTCGGCCTCCGGCAAAGAAGGCCGACAGAGTCCCCCCCAACAGTGGGGCTCTCGGGCGGGGTTCCTGCATCCCGACATCAGTGGGGCTGGAGGAAGGCTGCGTGGCTCAGTGGCGGAGAGCGGCTTTTCTAGGAGTGGGAGGGCAATAGGCGGGGCATGGGCATGTCGGGGGCGTTCCGCAGGTGCGACCAGGTAAATCTTGGTCTCTTTGGATTGACGTCACCTGGTGCATGCCCAGTTGGTCTGCACCTTCCCGGGTCACCGGCTGCATTTTCGCGCGCGCGGGAAAAGTTGGGGGGGGGGATGAA
>NW_012115266.1:1587372-1595437 GCF_000951035.1 Colobus angolensis palliatus | reverse complement strand
GGGGGGGGGATGAAGAACCCGGAAGTGCACCATCTTGCCTCCGTTCGTCCAAACACTCGGGAGGTGGATATTGCAGTGAGCTGAGATTGTGCTGTTGCACTCCAGCCTGGGCAAGAAGAGCAAAACTCCATCTCAAAACAAAAAACAAAAGACAAAGTGGTCTATCCATATAACAGAATATTACTCAGCCATGAAAAGGAATGAAATATTCAGGCTACAACATAGGTGAACCTCAAAACATGCTGAGTGAAAGAAGCCAGACCCAAAAGGCCGTAGATTTCAGGATTGCATTTATATGAAATGTCCAGAACAGGCAAATAGAGCAGATTTCCCCTGACGGCCCTCAGAAGCAACCCACCCTGCTGACACCTTGATCTTGGACTTCCAGCCTCCAGAACTGTGAGATGGTGCATTGCTATTGTTCAAGCTGCCTGGTCTGTGGTACTTTGCTATGGCAGCCCAGGCCGACAACAACAGTCTCACTCGTCAGACTGGTGAAAATGTTAAAAGTTTGCTAGCATCCAGCTGGGGGTTTGGGGAAAGAGGCACTTAGACTCCAAGAGGCTGTAAATGGGTGCAGTCTTTCCAGAAGGTAATTTGGTAGTTTCTTTTTCTTTTCTTTTCTTTTTTTTTTTTGAGACAGAGTCTTGCTATGTCACCCAGGCTGGAGTGCAGTGGTGTGACCTCAGCTCACCGCAACTTTCGCCTCCTGGGTTCACGCCATTCTCCTGCCTCAGCCTCCTGAGTAGCTGGGACTACAGGTGCCTGCCATCATGTCCAGCTAATTCTTGTATTTTTAGTAGAGATGGGTTTTCGCTATGTTGGCCAGGCTGGTCTCAAACTCTTGACCTCAGGTGATCCACCCAACTTGGCTTCCCAAAGTGCTGGGATTACAAGTGTGACCCACCACACCTGGCCAAATTTGGTAGTTTCTAACAAAGGTTGAAGTGTGCAGGCCCAGTGGGTCGCTGCTGCGAGAAGTCTGATGGTGGACGCCCTCGGAGGGAGGGGTGGGCAGCCACAGGGGTGTGAGGGGCGCACCTGGAGAGCTGGCCAGTCACACCTGGCATGGGGGCTGGATTGGATTCCACCAAGAGGTTTTTAAAAACTCATCACTTTTTAGTCCTTTAAAGTATTTTGGGGCTGGGCACAGTGGCTCATGCCTGTAATCCCAGCACTTTGGGAGGCTGAGGTGGGTGGATCACCTGAGGTCAGGAGTTCAAGACCAGCCTGGCCAACATGGTGAAACTCCGTCTCTAATGAAAACACAAAAAGTAGCCGGGCGTGGTGGCAGGTGCCTGTAATTCCAGCTACTCGGGAGGCTGAGGCAGAATTGCTTGAACCCGGGAGGCAGAGGTTGCAGTGAGCCGAGGTTGTGCCATGGCACTCCAATCTGGGCAACAGAGCGAGACTGTTTCTCAAAAACAAACAAACAAACAAACAAAGTATTTTGGGTCTCTGAGAAGCAGGTCAGAGCATTTCCTGCGCAGCTCAGGCCCCCAGGTGGAAGTGCCCCTGTCACTTCCCACTGCCCCTCCTTGTGGCCCCCCAGCCACCTGTCCTCCTGCACACCCACATCCTGGTAGCCAGGCGGGTTCCCATATGGCCCTGGTGCTGCTGATGAGCCTGACTCAGGGCCAGGAAACAGGGGCAGCTGTCCAGGGCCTGCCGCTGAGTCACCAACTTCCCGCCCGCACCCCTCCCAACTGCAGGTGTCAGCCTCTGGCGAGGCCATTAGCAGCCCCTCTTCCTCCAGGCTGAGCTGCCCAGAAAACCCCCAGCTGGATGAGTCACCCGGGGCACAGGTGGATTCACATACTCCTGGCTGTGACCCTGCCTCTGACCAGTAAGGAGGTCCCTGAGGAAGCTCGCCTCCCATGGGATGAGTTCACCAAGGAGCGGGAGGGGAGGCTGCGTGGTGGGGGCGGGGCTGGGGGCGGGGAAGGAGAGGCTTCCCTGGCACAGAGCCCAGGGCAGTGAAGGAGTGGGCCGGGGGTGGTCTGTAGGAGAAAGAAGATGCAGGTGGTGGGTTTAGGGAGGCGACAGTGCCACACTGCAGACAAAGATGGATCCAGCAAAAGAGCCCAGGACTTGTGAGCTGAGCAAAGCAAGACATCAAAAGCAACGTCCCCCTCCACTCGCCCTGGAATTGGAGGGGAGTGTTGAGCTTGCGTGGAACTGCGTCTGGGGTGGGAGGTTGCAGGGGCTTCCCGAGAGGCCACGGTGGCTCCCAAGACACTGGTAGAGGGTGTCCACTAATAGAAAGCTAACTGAACACCTTTCAAAGATGCAGCTCTCCAAATTCTCCTAGTGACCCCAGGCTTGTTTCAAGCCCATCTCCCTGGGAGACGACAGCTTTCCACGAGGGACTGTGCCACCAGCGCTGCAGGCTGCGTGCCACACAGCACACGTTCCAGTGCTGGGGAGTGGGTGCGTGGGCAGTGGGGCACTCCTAGAACTATTCCCACAGCAGACGGGAAGCAGCACCTCAACTGTCTGTGCAAGTGACATCAATACAACCTATGTATATATAGGTGGCTATAAATACACCCCCCATGATCCAGAACTAAATGCATCCCCAATCTAACCTTCCCTTAAAGAGCCCAGAAGTGCCTGCGGCCTTTCCAACACCACGCTCTATGAGGGGAAGCTGAGGAAGTGATGTGCCGAGAGACAGGTCTTAACTGGCTGTGGTTATGGCTTACTTTCACTTTTTACCAAAATTTACAACCATGAAAACACACGGACATAGGACCCTGCCTGCGGCAGAACCTGTACCGGCCTACACCAACATCCCATGTCCCCCTCCTCCTTTAGCTCCAGAACCCCATTGAGCTCAACACCATCCATAATAAAGGACCCTGTTTCCAAGCCTGCATTGTGGCCGGGCATGACTCTGGACAGCAAGATGCATGCAGGAGGAATCTTCTGGAAGGCTGCTTTAAAGATGGAATTCTGTTACTCAGTGTCCTCAAACCTCCAAAACTTGTTCTTCCTCCTTTTCTCCCTTCTCAGCTTGTACTTGAAACTCCAATTTCTACTACCTTAACCCCTTAGTAAAAGCACCCAATTGTTTCTGTGAATGGAACAAATCTTCATCTGTATAATGAACCCATTTAACAAGGTTCTTTCGAATAATTGAATACATATACTAAAAACTCTTTCATAGAATGGTATAATTCTATCCATTGATAGAACTTTCACTTTAGCCAGATCCTTTGCCAGCTACTAATTTTATTTAAGGGAGCGACTCTCGGGTCTTTTTTCATGACTGCTGTGTTACTGGAGTGGGGCTGGGTGGCGTGGACATCAGGGAATGGGGGAGTT
Source organism: Colobus angolensis palliatus (assembly GCF_000951035.1). NCBI lineage: Eukaryota > Metazoa > Chordata > Mammalia > Primates > Cercopithecidae > Colobus > Colobus angolensis. Next base: position 1,592,110 of record NW_012115266.1, on the reverse strand, counting down.
GGGGACACAGACATTCGCAGGGTCAAAGAAAAGCCAATTTTAGGTCATCGAGCCATTTCCTTATTTCTTGAGTAGTAATGAGGTCGTCCCGGGACTGGTAGGTGGTATATCGTTCGTCACGTTATCGTGCAAACTCCTCCCTTTTATGAGCCCATCTTGCAGCATGAGCTCCTCAGCAGTGGTGGAGGCGGCGTACCCTCTCACGTGTTTTTATTTGTTCATTCATTCATCGAACATTTGTTGACCAGCGTGAAACTGATTGGAACAATTCCAACCACATGTGATGGAAAACCCCTACAGGCCATTGGCTTAAAGAAGAGAGATGCTTCTTCCCTTCTGTTGTGAAACAAACTTGGAATTGTGTAGCCCAGGCACCAGGCTCAGGGTCACTGGGACCCAGGCTCCTTCGGCCTTGCTGTGTCACCTGAAGCCATCACCTCACGGTCCAAATTGGTTGCCCACCTCCAGCCTTCACGTCCTTACTCCAAGCAGCAGGAAGAAGGAAGTTTTGGAAAAGGACCAAAAAGGGGGCGTACCTGTGTAACCCCCTCCACCTGGAGGGTGCTGGGCCTCATTCTGCACCTGGTCAGTCCTGCTCACTTGTCAGGTTCAGCTCCCTTAATCCATGCATCTCCTTCCCACAACAACGGGGTGGTTATTTGTATGATAACCATTTGTTGCATACAGTCAGTTGGCCCTCCATGTTCCAGGAAACCCCTGGCTATGCAAATACCAAAATCTGTGGATGCTCAAGTCCCTTATATAAAATGGCATAGTATTTGCATATTACCTACGCACATCTTCCCATATGCTTTGTTTTTTATTTTATTTTATTTTATTTTTGAGATGGAGTCTAACTCTGTCACCCAGACGCTGGAGTGCAGTGGTGCCTTTTCGGCTCACTGCAACCTCTGCCTCCCGGGTTCAGGTTTGCAAGTGATTCTCCTGCCTCAGCGTCCAGAGTAGCTGGTATTACAGGTGTCTGCCACCGCCCCTGGCTACGTTTTTGTATATGTAGTAGAGACAGGGTTTTGGCATGTTGGCCAGGCTGTTCTCGAACTTCTGACCTCAAGTGATCTGCCCGCCTCGGCCTCCCAAAGTGTGATTACAGGCATGAGCCACCGTGCCTGGCCTCCCATATGCTTTAAATCATCTCTAGATTACTTATAATACTGAGTATAATGTAAGTGCTACATAAATGGTTGTTATACCGTATTGTTTAGGAAATAATGATGAGGAAAAAAGTCTGTAGTGTTCAGTACAGACAAACCGGTTGAACCCGCAGCCAGGGAACCCACAGATCCAGATGGCCAACGGTACTGGGTCTCTGTGAGGGTCTAACTCCATGAGCACAGGCACCCTGCTGCTGATTTCGCCGCTGCAGCTCCACTGCCAGGGAATGCACGGTTGAGCTCCCATGCAGTGGGCATGGCCCAGGTGACCCTTGACCCTTGCTTGAGTTCTCAGCTTCAGGGTGGTTTTTCCTGGCGGTGGACAGGGCTTCTAAGGAGGATGGGCTGCTCGAAGGCAGCGGGGGACATTAGGCTTTCTGCTTGATTTCCATTACTCTAATGGTGACCCACTTTGTCTGCCGCACACTGGGCTGTCTTCAAGATGACAGGTTGACAATGACTGCCATTGGGTTATTACTGAGCAAAGAGCCATTAACACACTGGCTGTGGTTCCAGCACAGCTTGTGCCGGGAGGCAGGTGTCTGTCATCCCAGGTGTGCTGGCCTCATTTGTCCAAAGGAATCTGCCAACCTCAGGAAACCCCAGCACACCTTCAGGCCACTGCCTTGCTTGTCTGTAGCCTTCCCATGGTCACCGCACTTCCGGGCCAGGGTCCCAGCCAGGGTTTATACAGAGACCCACTCACCCAGACGAAGTGGGAAGCAAGACTGTCATCTTGGGTGTCATCCCAAGTGGCAAAAGAACTTAGGAACCTGGAGGAAGCAGGCATGGGCATATTTATTTTGAATACATGTGTCTAATTAGTCAGTGGAACTTTCTTAAATGAATTCAAAATACATGTGAAGATTTGCTTCCAGTTGCTTAACGTCTTTTTAATAAGGAGGCTCTTACCAGATAACCTACCCTGAAATTTCTTTTTCTTTCTTTCCCTTCTCTTTCCTCACTTTCCTTCCTTCTTCTCTTTTCTCCTCCTCCTCTTCCTCTTCTTCCTCTTCCTCTTCCTCCTCCTCCTTCTTCTCCCCTCCCCTCCCCTCCCCTCCCCTCTCCTCTCCTCTCCAGAGTCTTGCTCTGTTGCCTGTGCTGGAGTGCGGGCTTCATTGTGGCTCACTGTAGCCTCAGCCTCCTGGGCTCGGGTGATCCTCCCACCTCACCTCCTGAGCCGAGTAGCTGGGACTACAGGCGCGTGCCACCATGCTCGTCTCATTTTTTAAAAATATTTATTGATTTATTTTTAGTAGAGATGAGGTCTTGCTATGTTGCCCCGGCTGGTCTTGAACTCCTGGGCTCAAGTTATCTATCCACTCACCTCGGCTTCCCAAAGTGCTGGGATTATAGGCGTGAGCCACTGCGCCCAGCCTGAAGTTTCTTAGAAAGCAAAAAAGGAAGCAAAAAGGGTACCCAGGCCCAAATGAAGACAGCTGAAAGTTTAATGTACCTCAAATTTCAGCCCAAAACTAAGGGATGAACTTTGAGTCTCTGTTTGAATCCATCTCAAGGGTTTAGGTTTAGAGTTTCTGCTCTTTTAAACAGACTAAGAACCTCTGTGACAAAGTAAATAGAGAAAATAAGTGTAGCCAAGCTCTGGCAGGATTCGGAAGGGGGCCTAACATGGAAGAAAGGAGAAGGTTGGAATTGACTAAGACGTGCTACGCACTGGGCTGGCTTTGTTCTCAGCAGAAAGCAAGAAAGAGATCTGGGATGGCAGCAGGGCTCCCACTACCACCGGGGGTCAAAGGTTGCAGTATATCTCAGGTAGCCAAGAGGCACCCATGAGCCCAGCTCCTGCCCACTCCCTGATGTCATCTAGATACAATGACATGGCGCATGAGAGGATGTCATCGTCACTTCTCTGCAGAGTCACAGGAACCTGCCCTCTGCTCCTCCACCTCTCAGCTGTCTTTCTGCCCAGGCTGGAACAGACTGCCATGGCGACTCACTCTCTCCCGCGCCCCCACCCTCGGCAGGAAACCACTTCAGGGTTTACTGTGGGCTCCGAAATCAGACTGTGAGTCCTGGTTAGGGCCTCCTGTGCCTGACTCTCCTCTCCCCAGGCTGCAAGAAATAGGGATGACCACAAGTCAAACTGTGCCCTTGGGAACACCCCACCCCTCACCACTGTCCTGCCAGAGTCTGTCTCCTCCCCAAGCCCGATCTCCTCCTCTTCCTCCCACAAACCACAGCAGACACTCAGCCAGCAGGCTGCAGCCCTGCGCCTTCTCAGCAGCCTTCACCAGAGCTCTTGAAAGCCCAGTTGTCCTTCCCCAGCCAAGTGCCAAGACTAAAGTGTAGAGGACACGTAAGACGACACTGTCATGATCATTTGTCCTGTGCCCTGTGGATCCCAAGGTCCCGCCTGACATGAACCCATCTGATATTGAGCCCAGTGAGTGGGGAGATCCTAACACAGCCTCTGCTTTTGAGGACTTGGGTGGTGTCTGGCCGGTGGTAGGGGAGGCCAGGCGAGTTTTCAGCAGATGACCCCCGTACTCTTTGGAAGCCCCGAGGTGCCACACTTGTACCTCCCCTGATGCCTGTGAACGGGGTGAAGGAACAGCCTGGGCCTGGGTTCTTTGCTGGGCTGTTTTTGGACTTGGCCCCAGCTCAGGAAGGGTTCATGGAGGAGCCAATGAGGACCTTGTCCCTGTGGGATTTCTTTGACTTGGGCACAAGGACAGCCTCTTGCTGCTGCTCTGCCCACCCCCCAACCCTTGGCGGCCTCTGGAAGTCTGGGCTGATCTCCCTCTGGACCCAACCAGTTGCCCAATGGCTGGACCTGCTCAAAGCTCCCTCTTGCAACTGGACCAGGGAGCCAGGGGAGGCGCTGAGGCTGAGCTTCTGCGCTGGTGCCTGTGGATGTAGGACGGTCCCGCAGCTCCCACACTGGGGTGGCCAAGCAGCCCCTGAGACCCACATTCCCCTTTTAGCAAAACAGGAGGGAGGTCGCTGAACACAGGGAGCCGGGAACGCCTGTCCTCCCCACCACTGACGGCGCTCGAGGCCGGAGCCTTCGCTCTAGCCCCAGCACAAGCCAGCCAGGGCGCAGGGCCAGGTGTTGCCCGCCATTCCCCAGGTGCCCCAGGACCTCCCAGCTGGGGCTGGCTCGGACTGAGGGATCGTCCCCGCCGGTTACCCTCTGGGGTCTCCAGTGCCGCGGAGTTCAGCCGGCTCTTGCAGCGGTGGGGGCTGGGAGGAGAAGCCGCAGGGAGAGCCCAGGCACGGGACGTCGTGGGGGTCGTCAGGCTTGCTCTGGGGCTAGGACCCCGGGGGGAGCAGTGGGGGTTGGCGCTCTCCACCACAGCGTGACCTGGGCCGCGGGTCTCGGGGCTCTCACGCGGGGCGATGGGGCTCTGTCTTTCGGGGTTGGGGTCTCTTCCGCCGGGTTTGGGGTTCTCTCTGCGGATGTGGGGAGTCTCTCCTGCGGGATGAGGGGGGCTGTCCGCCGCTCCCGCCTGTGATGGCCCAGAGGACCCGAGCTCCGGTCACTCCCGCCCCCCTTGGGGCTCGGGGAGGGCGCGGGAGGCAGGCGCTGAGCCGGTGACGCGGCT
>NW_012115266.1:1577696-1587037 GCF_000951035.1 Colobus angolensis palliatus | reverse complement strand
CCGGGAGGCCGCCCCTTCCGCTCTCCTCTGCCCCGGGACGATTCCGCCAGGGGTCCCGGCCCGGCCCGGCCTCCGCCTCTGCTCCTCCCTGCAGCCTCCGGGCACCCTATGCCTCGGGGCGCAGCCCACTCCGGGTTCCGACCCTCCCGCCCTGTCCTTCCCTTCCAGATGGCCCGAGGCAGCGCCCTCCTGCTCGCCTCCCTCCTCCTCGCCGCGGCCCTTTCTGCCTCTGCGGGGCTCTGGTCGCCGGTAAGTGCGGGGCGCGTCTCCTCCGGGCGAAGCGGGCATCAGAGCCGGCCGGGCGTGGAGGGCTTCCTGGAGGAGGCGGCCTCCGCCCTGCCCTCGGGGACAGTGGTAGAAAGGCTAGTGCGGGCGCTGTCCTGGCCACGGACGTCGCGAGAAGGGTCCGGAGCTCCCTGGGATTCCCCCGCGCGCTTCTCCGAGTTCATCAACAGCCCTGGGCTATAACCAGGCCGCCGGGAGAGCGCTGCGCTTCGGGTCTGGGCTTCGGGAAAGCGAGAAGCTCGCCCGTTCCGCAGGGCTTAGTTAGAACAGAGGGCGAGGAGCCACCGGCGTGGCCTCAGAGTCACTTAAAGCGGGTGCAGTGCGCTGAGAATGCGCGAGCTGCGACCCGCAAGTGAAGTATCTCCTATATGTCAAATATAGCTTACTTAGGGGTAAACCTGCAATTTCCCGGTCTATCCAAAAGCACGTGCATTGTTCTAAGTCCTCTGCAGTGCTGGAAAGCCTGGGTGCACCCATTCAACATCGGCTCCAGGCACAGCCCTGGCATCTGACACCCTTTTCTCCCCTCAAGGCCAAGGAAAAACGAGGCTGGACCCTGAACAGCGCGGGCTACCTGCTGGGCCCACGTAAGTGACTGACAGCATGGTCTCCCCGCTCCTGACCCCACCTGCCCCCTCGCTTTGAACCCTGGCTCCTGCCCCTCCGCCTGCGGCTGGGCAGACCTTCCGGCCTCCCTCTTGACCTCATTGCCCGTCTCCATTGGTCTGCACACTTGATCTGTGCACGGTTCTTTCCAGAAGCTTCTCCTACCCCGGCTGTGCTGCCCCGTCCCCGTGTGAGATTCCTACCCTGGGCTTTGCTCAAGCTCTCCTCGGTTTTCCCACATTGCAGTCCTTAGAGGCCCCGTTCCGGGCCTCTCCCCAGGCCCCCGGTCTCCCCAAACACTCAACTCGGATTGCAGAGCACCCTAGGTCAGCGGACCCCAAGTCTTGCCTCTCTCTTCCCTTGTCCAAGCTCCACCTGGGAATTGCCAGATCGCCTGAAGGCAGCCCAGACAGGCTGTCCTCAAAACGAGGTTCAGGTGACCCTGACTGCCCAAGCCTGTGTCCCCTCCCTCTCCCTCTCCCTGTCCTGTTGTTGTCATCCGTGTCAGCGGTGTCCCGTGCTGCCTGAGGTGAGCCCTAGCCCTAGACAGGACGCTGCAGGCTGACACCTCCCCATGTCCGCCCCCGCCGGTGCCCCAGGCCTCTACTTTCTCCACATCCGTGGTCTGTGCAGCAATGCCTTCAGACTTTCCTCCAAAGGAGGGGACAAGAGGAGGCCTTGGCTCCCTTCTGTAACTCACCTTCTCCTCCACCCCTCCCATCCACCTTAAAAGCCTCCCTGTATTGCCTTCTGCCAGAGGAAGGATGCAAACAGCATGCAGGGCCTATCTGAGCCCCGCCAGAGCAGCAAAATGAGGAGGCCCTTTCCAAGGGCCTTGGAAAGCACAGCGGGGCCTCAGGCACTTCTCCCCATGCCAAGGAAAGCTGCCTTAGTTCTCAGTCCCAGAGTCGAATACAGCTTCCTCTTCCTGCAGACACTTGTTCATCAGGGTCACTCGGAGGACCCCCAGAGTCAGGTTTTAAGAAACAGGCACGGGGATGACAGAGCTGCCGGAGGCGGCGTGCGGGCGGACCAGGCTGTTCACCGCAGGGCCTCCTGGTCTCTCTGCAGGGCACTCTCATCCTCTCCCTGCCGGTGGAGCGGCCTGACCTGCCTGAGGCTGATCTCCTCAACCCTTTGCAACCCTGAGCTCTGCCTCTCAGAGGGCATCTCAACTTTGTGTGCTATGGGCCCAAACAAAGGAGGAACTGGTCAGCAAGAACATTTATCTGTGTTGCTTTGGAATATTGAAAATCTATTTGTCAAGAAGAGTTTGAACCCTAATTAGAAAACAAACTCATTTTTGCCATCAATTTTATGGCCTGGTTCAGCTGTAGCTAGACCAGTTGTTTGTCAAAATACTTAACAGTGTGCCTCTGATTTCTAGGGTCAGCTAGAAAATGCAGCAAAAACAATGTTTTTCACCAGCTGCTGCTGAACTCAGTGTGGCCATGGCTGAAGGTTCATCAGTGAGATGGGGTGACCTACGGTTCCTCTATAAATTTAGCACCAAGAACGGCATCTCTGGAAATAGGAGTTAATTTTCCTTTGTCTAGTCTTGTAGATGGCACGGTCCACCCAGGCCAACCAGCCGGAAACGCGGAGGCGTCCTCACCCTCCTCCCCATCTCTCATTTCCATTTCCTTTCCTGCACAGCCCCAAATGCAGCCCTTCTCCTCACCCCACACCCGTTGGTTTACAGCTGTCATGTTTCTTCCCTGGACTTCTGGGATCTCTTTGCTTGCAATCACAGTTCCCCCATTTTCGCACCACAAAACACACACACACACACACACACACACACGAACGCACACACGCCCCCGCACCTCCTTTTCTTCCCCTCCCATCCTCTCTTTCTCCCTCTGTGACCCTCTCGCTCCCTCTGTCTCTCTCCTTCTGTCTCCCTGGCTCCAATCCATCTTGCACACAGCTGCCAGAGTGAAAATAAAAATCGGATTCAGTCACAACTTAAACTCTTCAGTGGCCCCCATGCTTTCAGGGACATGAGGATCCAGCCCCTGTTGTCTGCCGGGGAGGCACCCAGCTTGATGCCAGCTCAGTGCCAGCTCAGATGTCAGCTCCTCTGGACCCGGGCACAACCCCTGCAACAGGGCAGATTCCCGGCCTCTCCTGCCCGTCAGGAGACACACCTCCCTTTCTCCCACCCCTCCTGTGCAAACCCTCACATTCCCTTTGGCCTTGGTGCAAGCGGCCAAGCTCTTACCTCAGCTTGGTGGAGAATCGCCCCCTCTTCTCTGGGGTCTGTCCCTGGGCTCTATTTCACAGTCAAGTTGTGTGTGTGTGTGTTGGCTAGAGGCAGCCCTGTGTCCTTCTTTGGGTGTGGGGAGGGGGTGCATGACAGTCATACCCAGAGGCTTTCCTCTCTGATCTGCAAACAGATGCCGTTGGCAACCACAGGTCATTCAGCGACAAGAATGGCCTCACCAGCAAGCGGGAGCTGCAGCCCCAAGACGACGTGAAACCAGGTGAGAGGACTCCTATCCCGGGCTCCGGGCGCCTCACTTCCACCAGCTTCCAGGTGCATGCAGAGGGGGACAGCTGTGGGTGTCGGGGCACCTGCCACCCATCTGTCCACAGCTGCAGCCCAAGCCTGGCCATGACTTAAGAGGATGTGGCCTCGCCACACCTGTCAGCAGCTGCAAACACAATCTGCAAACCCGAGACAGCAAGGAGTCCTTCTAGACTGGGAGGCTGCCCAGGCACCAGGGCCTCCAGAAGAGTGGGGCTGGGCGCGGTGGCTCACACCCATAATCCCAGCACTTTGGGAGGCTGAGGCAGGTGATCACCTGAGGTCAGGAGTTCAAGATCAGCCTAGCCAACATGGCAAAACCCTGGCTCTACTAAAAATATAAAAATTAGCTGGGTGTGGTGGTAGGTGCCTGTAGTCCCAGCTACTTGGGAGGCTGAGGCACGAGAATCACTTGAACATGGGAGGCAGAGGTTGCCGTGAGCTGAGATAGCAATACTGCATTCTAGCCTAGGCAACAGAGTGAGACTCCATCTCAAAAAAAAAAAAAAAAATGAAGGCTGGGCGCGGTGGCTCACGCTTGTAATCCCAGCACTTTGGGAGGCCGAGGTGGGCGGATCATGAGGTCAGCAGATCAAGACTATCCTGGCTAACACGGTGAAACCCCGTCTCTACTAAAACTACAAAAAATTAGCCAGGCGAGGTGGCGGGCACCTGTAGTCCCAGCTACTCGGGAGGCTGAGGCAGGAGACTGGCGTGAACCTGGGAGGCGGAGCTTGCAGTGAGCCGAGATCGTGCCACTGCACTCCAGTCTGGGCAATAGAGTGAGACTCCGTCTCAAAAAAAAAAAAAAAAAAAAAAAAAAGAAGAGCGAGGCCTTGAACTGGATCTCTCCCCTCTCCCTCACATTGAACAAGGGCCTTGGAAAGCACAGCGGGGCCTCAGGCTGCTGGGATCAGATCATTGACCTTGCAGCGTCCAGCTCCTCTGTAGGGAGGGGGATGACCTGAGACAGAGAAGCACCCTCTGCACAAGTCGTGAATGTTGATCTTTTCTCTTTTCCAGGAAGCTTTGACAGGTCCGTGCCTGAGAACAATATCATGCGCACAATCATTGAGTTTCTTTCTTTCTTGCATCTCAAAGGTACGTGAAATATCACCAACTTAACATTCATCTCTCAGCACACTGGAAATATAAAAGGCCCATCAAGAAGAGAGCCCATAGAATTTCCCTGGGAAGTAGCCGATTGTTTATCTAAATACAGAGTCCTGTTTGGCTGTGCATCAGGATGACAGAGCATGTGACACTAGAGCTAGTTCCAGAGGGCTGGGATTGTGGCAGGGGCATTCCACCGTCTGTGGACGGCCATTGGGCCAGCGCTGCTCCCAGGAAGAGGGTGGGCCTCAGGGTGCAGCTCACTGTACTGGAACCATATCTATTCACATGGTGACAACTGCTGGACCTTTTAGGGCACAGGTATACTATAGGCCAGGTTCTTTGTGAGCCGTCCTAAACCTTCTTTTCTCTTTTCTTCTTTCTTTCTTTCTTTCTCTGTCTTTTCTCTTTTCTTTATTTCTTCTTTCTTTCTTTTCCTTTTCCCCTTCCTTCCATCCTTCCCTCTCTCTTTCTTTCCCTTCCTTCCTTCCTTCCTTCTTTCGTATCACTCTGTCGCCCAGGCTCGAGTGCAGTGGTGCAATCTCAGCTCACTGCAGCCGCTGCCGCCTGGGCTCAAGTGATTCTCGTGCCTCAGCCTCCCAAGTAGTTGGTACAACAGGTGCACACCATTATGTCTGGCTAATTTTTTAATTTTTAGTAGAAGTGGGGGTTCATCATGTTGGCCAGGCTGGTCTTGAACTCCTGGCCTCAAGTAATCTGTCTACCTCAGTCTCCCAAAGTGCTGGGATTACAGGCGTGAGCCACTGTGCCGACCCTAAACCATATTTTCTAAGCATGGGAAATTAATAGGAGCCCATATCTTAGATTGGAGTGTTTTCCTATGCAGCCCTCCTGCCAGGCAGGCTGCCTTGAAATCTAACTGGAAAGGTTCTGATCCTGGCTTCCAGTGTCTTCTGCAAACACTGGGGATGAGGATACCTCCCACACACTATGCTTGGCATTCATTCCACGATGGGCATCTGGCCTTGATCAGATAACCACACAGGTCCTACTGCAGCAGTGGAGGGAGCCGGAAAGCGGCCCCGGTGCTCTGAGGGTTTACAAGGAGGAGGTGGTGGGGAGGAGGGACGGACCGCTTAGCCTCTCCAGTGGAGACCTTCAGTTGCACATCACAGTTTTGTCCAGTTTGGAAAATCAAGGCTGGTCCTTGGGTTCATTTGGGATCAGGGTGGTTTTCATTGCAGTATTATGGGGCTCCTCTTTAGGTGGCAACGGGGAGAGGGAAGAGGAGTGAGGGGAGGGGAGCGGGGGAGGGAGACTGCCGGAGAAGGTCTCGGAAAAGATGGGGTTCGTTAGAAATCTCAAAACCGAGTCACCAAGTTCCCTCTGTTGGAGCCCAGTGGAGCCTCTGGGAGAAAAGCTGGGGTGACTTTGCCTACAAGGGGCAGATGGACTCTGCCAGATTTCTTTCTCATTTGTTTTTAATTTTGTAACATGGAAACTCTTTCCTTAGGAGATACCAACTCTCATGACTCAGATAGGAAGTATACCTCTTTAAAGCCTAAATTTAAAAGTCTGACAGTTTTAAATGCTTACTAACTGTGGGAGTTAAATCATTACAAAGTGAGAAATACAGTGTTGTCCCTAATTCTGGGTTTAATCCGGTAAGACTCTTTACAGAGGACGACCACACGCCGCTTCCTGTAGTATGTGTCGTGGTCGTAATTCTCTTGTGTGCGTATTCAGAAGTTGCTGCTCAATTGTGGCTCTTCCCTTTGCAGAGGCTGGGGCCTTCGACCACCTCCCGGATCTCCCCGCTGCAGCCTCCTCAGAAGACATCGAGTGGTCCTGAGAGCCTCCTGGGCGTCTTCGTGCGTTGCAATCTGAAGTCAAACCTTAAGATGATGGATAATCTTAGGCCAATTCACACAGAGTCGGCTCTTCCTGTTCTCTTTGCCTTGATGTTGTGTTGCCACAATGTAAGAATTTTTTTTTTTGGTAATTATTTTATTTTGAGTGACAAAATAAAGAATAGCAATTACTTGCAATTGTCTTTTTCTTCCTCACCTCTGTCTCATCACCAGCGCCACCCATGGGTTCTAAAAGATAAAGCTTGATCATAATCACGGATTAGACATGAATTTTTAAACCCACATTCTACCGTCAAGAGCATCTGAGACACCACCTCTTATTGCATGTCCAGGGGACATAAAGTTATCTCAATATTAAGCTGAGTCAAATGTAATTATGCAGGTAAGTCTGTTTCTGAGATGAACAAAAACACAAAACAGACAAAACCCCTGCCCTCGTGGAGCTGATATTTTAGGGAGATGGGAATTAAAAAGACTACGACAACCTTAAGCAGATGGGTGAGTTGCGTGGTGCTCGTGGAGGTGGTCAGGGCTGAGAAGAGATGGGTCGGCCGGGTGGGAGGGCCAGGAGCCAGGTAGGAGAGGAGAGATGGGCGGGCAGGTAGAAAGGCAAGGGCAGGAGGTGTGTGCTGAGATAGTGCTGTGTGAAGGAAGGCGTGTGGGAATGCCTCCTAACATGACAGAGACTGAGTCTTTTGAGCAGAGATAAAAAGATCATCCCAGAAGTTTCAAAAAGAAGGCAGGCGGCAGGGCGCGGTGGCTCATGCCTGTAATCCCAGCACTTTGGGAGGCTGAGGTGGGCAGATCACTTGAGGTCAGGAGTTTGTGACCAGCTTGGCCAACATGGTGAAACCCCATCTCTACTAAAAATACAAAAATCAACCGGGCATGGTGTGCACGCTTGTAATCCCAGCTACTCGGGAGGCGGAGGTTGGAGAATCTTTTGCTCCACGGAGGCGGAGGTTGCAGTGAGCCGAGATCACGCTCCAGCCTGGGCGACAGAGCGAGACTCTGCAATGTGGGAGGCGGGACACACGCCTTTCTGGATTCACCGGAGCCGGCTGTGCAGTGGGAGTGGGAGGTGGCGTCCCAGTTTCCCCCATTGGCAGTTCGCTGCCTAATTACCTGTTTCAAGGGGCACAGAGCCCCAGCACCCCTCTCCCTGCTTGGTGACCCCCCTACCCAGTCAGCTGTGCCCCGGCTCAGCCCCCTGGCTCGGCTTCCCAGTTCAGGTCCCCAGCTCCACCCCGGCTGCCTCCTGCTCCTGCAGGTTCAACGGTGACACTCGGTGGCCTTGGGTCTTCAGACCACTCCCAGCCCGGAGGTAGTGACGCCACCCACCTGGTGGGCTAACCACCTGGGCCCACCCCTCACTCCCTGTTCACCATCCGCATTTATCCTCTTCCACGTTTTTAAAATCTCTTTAGTTCTCCAACTTGGGCAGGCACCAGAACTCCTCCAGGCCCTGTCCTAAGGCAGCGGCCAGGGCCCTCCCCAGGGTGTTGGAGCCAGGAGGGCTGGGTGGGCTGGAGCTGGGCCCCCAGCAAGCTTCCTGCCGCTGCTGCTGCTCACTAGAGGGCTGTGCCCACGTCCTCCCAAGGCCTAGGGAGCTCCTGGCATGGAGGAGGCAGATGAGTGGGTGTGTCTGGGACCACACCTCAGCCACTGGGCTCCAGCCCACAGTGTGCAGCCTGTCCTGTCTGGTCTTCCTGTAGCCTTTGTCCCCAAATTCCGTGGCCATGGACACCGTCTCTGCCTCAGCCGGCCCCCAGCCTCCTGCACTCAGTGCTGCAGACCCCACGACTGCGGCCTGGCCTCGCTCACCTAAGGCCTTTGCACACGTCCCTCCCAAGGCTTGGGGAACTCCTAAGCATCCCATGGGATTCCGCTCCAGGGTTACCTTGTCCAGAGTGCCCTTCCCGCTCCTCCGCCCCCAGCATGTGCAGTGCCACCCTAATCAGCATGCTGTCACTCTGTTTGCAGATGTGTCTCTCCTCACTACACCGTAAGAAGTGCCTGAAGGAATTGAGATTAACGACGCTGCGCTGAGTGCTGGGCTGTCCACACTGCACGTGGCTCACAGGAGCCTCCTGAGCAGTGTTCACGAAGGGCCAAGGAGCCCAGCCTCCGTGCAGGTGTGCAGCCTCCATGCAGGGATGCGGGCCCCAGGGTCAGCAGCACAAAGCTCTCGGACTCTCCCCCTGCGGCATCATCTACCTCCTTCTCTAAACCTTGCCTTCCTTTTAGGTATAAACGGAGTGGGGCAGGTGGCAGCCAGAAGGTGAGGGAAAGGAGGTGAGGGGCCAGGAGTGGCTGTAGTGCCATTTGCTGTGATGGACAGGGCTACAGAGGTGACGTCTTTACTTCCCAGAGAGAACGTGGTTGGAGCTGGCTGCAGCCATCCTGGATCAATCTGTTGCTAACAACAGCAGGCTTTTCAAGGGAAGGTGTTCTCCAGCCACCTTGGGAAGTAAAGAATTTATGGACAGGCCTGAGAAACACCAAGATGCCTAATGGAAAGGTGGAGAGTGCTGAGGCTGTGCACCTTGGAGGAGGTGGCTGTCTCCATCATAAAAGCTGATCAACGTGAAAGCCCGTCCACCTCCCACTTGCTCTATCTAACCAGGAGCAGAGCAGATGCCAGGGTGATGCTGCCTGAGGGCGCCTGGCGTGGTGGAGGCAGGTGAGTGGTGGGCCAATGTGAGGAAGAGGCCTGCATTCAGGAGGTCCCTGGAGGAAGGAGGAAAGCGCTGTTTAACGGAGGAAAGAGAGGCGGGGCATGGTGGCTCAGGCCTGCAATCCCAGCACTTTGGGAGACCAGCCTGGGCAACATGGTAAGACCCTGTCTGTATAAAAAGAAGTAATTAAAATTTTTTTTTTTTTTTTGAGACGGAATCTTGCTCTGTCGCCCGGACTGGAGTGCAGTGGCCGGATCTCAGCTCACTGCAAGCTCCGCCTCCCGGGTTTACGCCATT
>NW_012115266.1:1574695-1577446 GCF_000951035.1 Colobus angolensis palliatus | reverse complement strand
TCGATCTCCTGACCTCGTGATCCGCCTGTCTCGGCCTCCCAAAGTGCTGGGATTACAGGCTTGAGCCACCACGCCCGGCCAAAAAATTTTTAATTATTAAAAAACAGGAGGGAAGAGAGAGTCTTACGGGGATAAGGAAACCCTAACGCCAAAGAATTTACAGCTGATCATTTTCTAACATATGGCCCAGGAAACTTTTATTTCAATGCAAAAAAAGGGATTCTTGTACCTTTTGGAGTCAGGATTGTAAGCCTACAATAAAATTCTAAGCTCCCTAACTGACTGAATGGATCCCTGTCTTGGCCAAGGGGACCCCAAAGAAGCCTAAAATAATTAGGTCATGACAAGAAGGGAGGGGCCAGACATGCTCAATATGCCTCTTCCCCATGGAGTTTAGACACAGCTGACCAGGGACCAACATTCACATTACAACAGAGATCTCGAGACTGACAAATCAGCCTCTTTTCAGCAATAAGATACCAAATTCCAGCCTGACTCTGGTATAGCATCACATGACAGATAACAAGCCCTGAAGGAAATGAAAGTAATTTGACATATTCTGAAATGGCCCTGCAAAGCTGACTCTTGCAGGGGAAATTTGCACTCTGTAGAGAATCTCCTTCCTAGTCTGACACCTTTCTAAGGTCTGGTAAGAGACATTCACCTGAATGATTATTCTCTCTGAAGTCTGCTACCTGGAGGTTTCATCGACATAACAAGAACCTTGCCTTCCACAACCACCCACTCCCACCTCCATCTACCTTCTCTTAATTCAAGTTGACTTCAACTCTTCAGAAGGGCTTAACTCTTTCAACCAATTGCCAATTACGAAACATTTGAATCCACCTACGACCTACAAACTCCCCACCCTACCCCACTCATTGAGATGCTCCACCTTTCTGGGTCAAACCAATGTATACCTTATATGTATTGATTTATGTCTTTGCCTGTAACTTCTGTCTCCACAGAACGCATAAAACCAAGCTGTAACTCAGCCACCTTGGGCATATATTCTTAGGACCTCCTGAGGCTGTGTCACGAGCCATGGTCCTTAACCTGGTAAAATAAACCTCTTAACTTGATTGAGATCTGTCTTGATACTTTTTGGTTTATAGGATTTTATCCTGTGTTATCATGATAAAAACTAAGATGGCTCTAGAAACCAGAAAGCTTGACAATCTCTGATATAACTTGAAAAAAAATGATCAGTGATGTCTGCTTCCAGGAGATGGAGTAGAAGTAGAATTTTCCTTTGTCCTTTTGTTAAGTACAATGAAAAACCCTGAACATCATATATAAAGCAAACATACGAAGACTCTGAAAGCCTAAGCAAGAGGCAGACCAGCTAGGAACTTCAGCCCGTGGTGAGTTCCTTGGGTTTTCTTTTTGTCTCACATGTCCTAGACTCGGGCTGAAGGAGCCAGCATCCTAGAAATGCCAATGGGCACAGACCACAAAAGCCCCAACAAAAGCTACCCTCTCTAGATGAAGGACCAGGAAAGGGAAGCCTGGTAAGACAGAGGATTGTAGATAACGACCACTCTACTCCAAACACCCCAGCAAACACTGTGGCTTCACCAGGCCAGCCAAGGTTGGGTGGGGAGCCTGGACTTCCTCTTAAGGCTGTGGCAAGGTGGCCCAAACCCCAACCAGGGGAAAGTTGTAGGGTGCCAAGTAAAGAACCACGACTTCATCCCCCTCAACCACCCCATCCCTGGCGGTAATAAGACCCCCCACTACAGTGTCAGCAGAGACCACCTGGGAGCCTGGATTCCGTGCCCTTCCTCCCCCACAGTAACAAGCGTTCTTCTCTCCATGCATTGGGGTGGTGTCAGAGGATGGCTAGTGGAGAGTCAGCACTTTTGCCACCTCCCAGTGTGACGAGGCCACTCCCTTTTCCTGTGGTGTCAGCAGAGACCATGTGGAGGGGTGCAGTAAGAAGGCGCTCCTACCCCTCCTAGCAAGGGAAGTATTAGTGGGGAGCTGGAACTCCCACTCCTGCCCAGCAATAATGAGGAGCAGTCCGCCCATGCCCAGGTGTCAATGGAGACTGAGTGGGAAGCCTGGACTTCTGTCCCCACTGGGTAGTAATGAGGTGGCACCCCCAGCCTTTCCCCTGCCAGGGCAATATCAGAACAAGCCAGTGAAAAGAGAAGGTTCAAATAAGATCCAGAGTTTCATACCACAGCACCCAAAAAGTGCAGGTTTCAATCAAAGATCACTTACCATACCAAGAATCCAGAAGATCTCAAACCGACTGATTAAAGATCATCAACAGATGTCGATAGTGACATAGTGAGTATTAGAGTTATCTGACAAAGATTTCAAAGCAGCTGTCATAAAAAAGAATGCTTCAACGAACTATTTCAAACATACTTTAAATAAATAAAAATACAAAGTTTCAGCAAAGAAACAAAAACTATAAAGAAGAACCAAATGGAACTTTTAGAACTAAAAAATACAATAACCAAAATAGAAATTCCAGTGTACAGACTAAATAGCAGAATGTAGGGGGCAGAGGAAGGAACCTGTGAACTTGGTTTTGTTTGTTTGTTTTTTGTTTTGAGACAGAGTCTCACTCTGCTGCCTAGGCTGGAGTGCACCAGCATGATCTTGGCTCACTGCAACCTTCACCACCTGGGTTCAAGTGATTCTCCTGCCTCAGCCTACTAAGTAGCTGGGATTGCAGATCGCACCATTGTACTCCAGCCTGGGCGACAGAGCAACACTGTTGCAAAGAAAAAACTTTAC